>NC_092429.1:16446796-16764296 GCF_036169615.1 Heliangelus exortis | reverse complement strand
AGTGAATTGAAGCTACAATGTATCTGTTTAAATTATTAAAACCATTCAGACTTCTCTCATATCAGGTCTTACACTGCTACATCTACAATCTTTGCCATGTAGCTGTGAACACACTTTCTAGGAGCTTAAGACAGAAAGTAATGAATAGGAGGAAAGGGGTATTTTGAAATGAAATTTGGTTATGACTTATAAAGGAGGTAGCTCCAGTCTTGACTTCCACCTGAGATATTAATACAGTGGGTTTATGGCAATGCTGGTTACGAAAGCAATTTTGAGATCTTGTGTCATGATTGCAGTGTCCTGTCATTATAAATGGTTACTTTAGTAATGCTGACTAACATCACTTCAGGAAAAGCTTCTATTTTCAAAACCAAAGTCTTCTTCATGCTCTTCAGAAGTGGAACAAATTACTTTACATGACATAAGTGTGATTGATCTTATTTCAACTTAATTTTTTTCAAATACCTTTGGAGAATGTACGTTTCTGAGTTTGTAAGTATATATATACATATATATATATATGTTTACACACGCACATATGTGCATGAATACTTATTGAGGTATTGCATGAAGCCTTTTTGGTAATCTGAGCAGTTGCTAAAATGTGATTATTTGTGTTTCTCCACCATAGAAAGATTTAGTCTAAGTGAAAATGCATGAGGGGCTTTTGAGAGTGGTAGTTTGTGTCACTCTTGTGCTGATCGCAGACTGGAAGGAAAATGTATTTGCACAGTCAGCACATTTTTTGAAATCAGCAGTATCACTTTATAGGAAGGTCTTTTTGCACTCAGTTTGTGGTTTCATGAGCACAGTGCAGTCTGGTGGCTCCCTGCTGCTCACCCTGGGACGTGCATGCAGGTCACCCCCCTGGAGCCAGCCTGGGTGCTCCTCAAGCCTTTCTCCATGCCATTCAGTGCTCTGAAGGCTGAACAAAACCAGCAGTCTCTTTCTTGGTGGGTTAGTTTCCTGTCCTGTTAGTGAGCTGAATCAGCTTGCAGGAAGGCAGGTTTGATGAACATTGAAATGGGCATGAGGTAGCTGGGAACTGTTGGTGAGAAGGAGAAGAGAGGTGGAGGGAATGAGACACACAGCCCTGGTTTTGGCTGTGGTAAGGTGTTGGATGATTCACCTTGTCATTTAAACCTGCAGCATTAGGTTTCAGTGGGTTTTTATTCCTCTGCCTGTAGAATTAGCTGTTAATGTATAGGTCTGTCAAACCTGCCACCCCATGAGAGCCATGCCCTGGATTCTGGGCACAGAATTTGCCACCCGCCAGCCAGCCGGTTGGTGCCTGGGGTCTGCCCTGACCTTGGGCTGTTGCTATCTGACCAAGCTTCAGGTAACATCATGGCACCAAGACACCATTCCCAGCTGCTGCCTTGCCTTGGGGCTGCCCCCCAGTGTGTGTCCAAACTGCTGAACCTCCCCACTGGTCTGTCTCATTCTGGGGTACCATGGCTCCCATCTCCAGTGTTGCAGTTTCTGCAGAGTTGAACTTATTCAGCTGGCTGTCCTCAGACTTTTCACCTCAAATGATGGTCTGCTCTAATTAACTGAGCTTTATGAATCTGATGTACAAATTGGAAGTAGATATGAAGGAGGGAGATGGTAAGTGTACATCATGTGCACAGCCTAAATTCCTTGATTTTTCACTACTGAAATTTTGTAAGGGGCGTCTTTAGAGAGGATTTCTTATGTTTGATTTTTTTGTGTGCTTCTGAGTATGCTGAACCAAGTCCTTGCTTGTTGCTGGCTTTAGCAATATTCATAGTTTTGCTGAACTATGAGCCATCATGGCCAGAGTCAGCCAGTGCTGTTTGTGTTTATATGACTTAAAAATGGTGACTATTGGGCTTGCAATGGTAAACTGCATGGGTAATGCCTATTAGCATGATGATTTAGACAGTTTGTATCTCTGTGGTAGTGATGCTTATGTTTTAAATAGAAATTGTGTCTGTAAGTTTCAATAGGCTCTGCTTCTTTATTTTTGCCATTATTTTCCTGCCTTGATGGTTAAGGTCCTCTTGTAGCTGACCTTGTCACACAGCAGGGTATAGATGATTTGATAGTATTTTAAATAATGTTTTGAAGATCCTAGCATGTGGACTCTTTTTTTGTCTTGTTCTATAATATGTCATTCGACACTGTTTATAAATACAGGCAGATGCCCGCGAGGCTGTATAAACATATTATATGAGCTTATTATTTAGGTTAAGATAATCAGGTCTACAGAAGGCTTATAGTACAATGTATATCTTCACCAAGGAGCTTGGAAACTAACATGATAAGAGATTATTTTAAATGAAAATGTCACCATGGGAGAGATTTTTGAGGAGTAATTGGCATATGTGGAAATAGTGAAGATAAATGCTTCTAAAAGCCTAAATTAGGTCAGCTGCTCATGCTACTCTAGAATGTTTCTGCATGTATTTTCTTTGCTCCCCAAGTATATCCTGTATTTTTGATGTACTATTTCTTCAAAGGAAATTGAGGAAAAATTTTGAGCCAGAAAAAGGAGTGAACATTTTGTATTTAAATAAGAAGCAGAAGGAAAGGTACACAAGTAAAAATTTCTCAAGTCACATTACTGACAAGCTTGATGACAGCTGGGACTCAGTATTTTGACTGTCTGTGGCCTGCTTAACATTGTGCTAATTTCTGTCCTTTGCTTAACACCAAGCATGCCTAGAGCTCTCCAAATATTTTATTTTTGCTCACTTGGCGGAACTTTTTTTTATTATTGTTGCTGACTCCTGTTCATAACGACTCAAAGTTTGGGCTGCTTCTGTCTTCTGCAGCACTATCTCGGTGAGTTGTCACCTCTCAGAACTGTAAAAGAACCACCATACACCTGATCGATCAGATTTTTTGATTGAATTTGATATAAAGAAAATGTGGTTATACAGATCACTTACGAGCAGCTGAGCCATCAGTTCTAGGACCACTGCTCTGTTATGTTCGTAGCCCTTGTTGGAAATTCTGCTATCACTCAAGAGACCTCCTTCAACCTGGTCCAGCCAACTTGTCTGAGGTACCTCGGTGAACCTGGAAAAACATTTGCCAGCATTTAGCTTTGTGGTTTTTAAAATAGTGTGGACACTGTTCCCCTGTCCAAGGGCATGGTGTCCTTGAGTTCAGAGTACAGCAAGGACTTTATAAGCATTCCTCAGCACTGGGGCCAACCTGGTGTTTCCTCCTCTCCTTTAGACACACAAAGCCTTGAACAATTTTGGGCACAAGGTCCTTCCTAGTTAAAAACAAAACAGATAACAAAATTCACAAGTCTCAAGAGGACCTCTAGCAAGGCATATTCCAGACTTAATTTCCTTGCTGATCCTACAACTGAGGCTCAGCAGAGCTGTTTATGTGGGGGTTGGGGAAGGTTACAGTAGTTTTTGCCTGGTCTCCTATTTGTGTACTTTTTTTTTTTTACATTTTTCAAGACAAGACTGAAACTTTAAATGTTTTGAGGAGGGAAGATTTATTTTGCTTAAGCACTCTACACAGATTAGTTTTCAAGGTCTGTGCAGTGAAACGTGTAGTGATAGTGAACTTATCCTTAAAGGGTCAGTTACAGGAATTCAGCCTTCAGTTGAACTTATAATCTTGTTATTTTTAATTAGGAGAGGGCTGGTACTCTGAGTTATGGAGCTATCTTCCTCCAAGACTGTTTCTTTCCCTTCAGCTATTGCTGCTTTTGAGGTCTATTGCATTTGGTGGAACTGAGGCAAGCAGTTGCCACTGCTGCAGCTGGAAGCCTGAGTCACAGGGCAACATTTCTTCGTTTTATGAAGGTGCCTGTCCACTGATGAGCATTTTCAATCCCTTTGCAGCTGAGGGAGGTGGTAGAGGCAAGCCCCAGTGTGTCTTGGTCTGGCTGACAGCATGCAAATTGTGCATTTCAAAGCTGCTGCTCTCATCCTGACTGCAGCCAGCAGTGTGTTTATCAGATTTTCCTGACATTAGGCATTCAGCAGATGTTCCCTTTTTTAGTATAAAGTAATGTTCCTGATGAGTTAGCTGGGACTGAGGGGGGAGAATGAGGGGCAGAAAGGCTTATAGAGTTTCATGCTTTAGTGAAGCACCTGTATGTCAGCACTGAAGGGCTTTTGACAGGCAAAACCAAGGGTGGGGTGTGGGAGGGCAGGAGGGATGACCAGCAACCCCCAAACCAAAAATACTTCTCTATCTGTTTTTCACTGAATGCCTGGTGTTGCAAGCAGGGTCCATGAGCTTCAGTACTGGCCAAGGATTAGAGGTGGTGACTGCTAGCCTGTCCTTCAGATGGGTGAGACACAAATGGGAAGTCCCCATGCACCTGCAGGGGGTAGTGGCAAAGCTAAAGCAGAAGATTGCACCCAAGTTGCTGTTCAGCTGAAGGCCGATGCTCTGCATCTCTGTGGCTGTCAAAGAGAAGATACCTTTAAAAGGAAAACATCTCTCACTCTCAGCAGATGTGCATGCATCCATATTCACCAGCAACCAGAATTCATTGCTTTCCCTCTGGAGACCAAAAAATGGCCTCCATGTAATCCAATTGACAGATAAAGGAAGAATGTCCTATTGAAAGAAGACCCCTACTCTAAAAGAAGAGCATACAAGGGTGTAGTAAGTGACAAGTGCTGGTGAAGTGGACTGTCTAGAAATTATTTAATGCAATAATAAGGGTTGGATAGAAAAGAAAACAACTGAAAGGGAAGTGTAGGAAGGATGTGGAAAGAAATGCATAGAGAAGGCACAGACAGAGCCCCTGTAAGTCCTATGTGTCTATATATGTGAAGAAAAGGAAGAATTTCAGCCCAAGTAAAAGAAAAGAAATAAGAAGGAAAGCTTTGACTACACTTTTGTTTTGTATCTTGGATGACCTATCAAAAATTATGCTAATGTTATAAATTAAAGGAAAATCTGTTAATTGTTTGTATAAATCTGTAATATGGTAATCATTTAGAAATGTTTGAGTGTCTAATAGTAGCAACAATTAGAATATTCTCTAAATTGGAAGAGTAGCTATCAAATTTCTTGTTGGTTTGCACCCTGAATTCATTAACATAAGACACCTTTAATTTCTCCTGATCTTCTTGAGGTCACTGCCACTTGCCATCAGATAAAGCTTTGGATATGAGCTCTCTTCACTTCATGGTGGTGTCCTTTGAACAACCAATATAGCACCTTGTATTTTGGGGCAAAAGATGGCTACGAATGTAGTTCCAAATGGAAGTCAGTGGGGATCAAGCATGTGACAGCTATTTCTGTTTCTGAAAACTGCCATAGGATTTTTGTATTTAAATAATGCTGAGCTAAACTTTAAGGGGGAAAAAAAAATCAAACACAAAAACCAAAGCAACCACCCGAGACCAAAACTCGTACCCCTGCTGCCAATCTAATGAATATGTTCTATAATCCTACTACTACTGTGTATTTATCTTTATCTGTACTTATTGATGCTGCTTGAGATAGGGTACCAACATTTCCTGTGTTGGTTCAAAAACCATTACAAATTTTATCAGACTTTCAACAGTACCCATGAGTATACGAAGGACTGAAATATACGTTTGCAACTTAAGTAGGTAACATTTTCCTGGGAGAAGCTTGGAAGACTTGGGTATTTTTAATAAGCTTAGATCAGACCTCAGCAGTCTACGCTTGCACGTGTGTTTTTTGTGCATATTCTTTCACAATCAGCCACACAGGAATTCAAAGTATGGCCTGCCTCCTGAAAGTCATTTTATAAAGCCTGAGTTTCCTTTTTTGTCATCTTTAATTTGCACATTTTCCAGGCATACAGTAATGGCGATAGTGTGGGTAGGATGGTTTGAGGAGTTTGAATACTGACTTATTTAAAATATAATGGCTTTGAAACTTATTCTGATTGTTTTCCCTCTAAGGAGGCATTTAATTTTGGTAGGCTCTTTTCCCTCATTTTGGCCACAATAGAGAGCTTTCGTGTAAACTGAGCAGAATGCTTCCTGTCGTTGTCTGATAAAAAGTGCACTTCCATTCATTGTTTCCATGTGACTTCCTATCCTTTCTGTGGTAAAGAGGAATAAATCTGAGACAATTTATGTACTGTCTCTGGGGAAAAGAGACTTTCACAACAAAAAGTTGTTTGGAATAATGAACAAGGAACATTAGAAATAGTTTGTGTTTGTTCATTCCTTCCTCTGTATGGTTGTGGTGCTGAAGGCAACATCCATTAACAGTGATGAAAATTGCTGCATTTGGTTTTCCCATTAATGCTGTTAAGGCACAATGATTACTTGCCTTTTAGATACTGCTTGTTGTTTGAAATAATTTTTTTACAGTCTTGATACAATTTGCAATGTAAGTCAGACATTTCAGAAATATAGCCATGTCTGGGGGGTGGAAGCCCTCAGTCTGAATAATGTTGGCCACTGTTTAAAAAAAAAGATAGGTGCTCCATGGGGCCTAAGAGTTATGCATTGAAGTCATCTTAGATTGTTTTCTACAACTTGAGTATAGCAATGGAAGAAACTCAGCAGCCCTTTCTAAAAGTTGGTGGACTACTTTGTTTTCAGTTCTTTGGCAGAAAAAAACCCAGAAGTTGTGCTTTCTGGATTTGTTTAAATGAAAGTCAACACATTCGTGCTGTTCTGTTTATACAGATTAAAAAGATGCTCTTATGTTGGGGAGTGTTTTCCAAATAGTCACTTGGGAAAAGGGATGGGGAGAAAGAGAGCATGTATGGCCGTACACAGTTAAACATGGAAAAATACTGGAGAAGAGTTCCTGTAAGCTGTGTTTTGCTGCAAACCTCAAGAGAAGGTAGGGCTCTGACAGTACTTCTGGTCCAAAGTGCAGCAGAGGTTACATAAAATACAGCTCTGTGGTACAGTACATCTGTTTTGAAAGACTTCTTTGTTCTCCTGATACAGATGTTTGTTTTCTAAGATTATGCCTCATGCCTAGCAATGTCTTGAAGTTGTGCTCAGCGGATGTTAAACCAAACAGAGAAGTCAATGAATGAAAAACCTGTTTAATTTACTTAATATGTATCTAAACAAGATATTTGTAGTTTCTTTTGTTAAACAAGATACCGATCGATGTTGCCCAGCTTTGCCTCACTTGCTTAGATATTGCAATGAATTTTGCTGTATAATGAATGAATTTGACTTTCGTTTGTTTTTTCATAAAACTGATAGTGTATGATTCATCAATGCCAAGTAGCAGTACTTTGCTTCAGAAGTTAAATTTTATTTGATGTTTAACTTTTCCAATTGAACTTGCATCAATTTTACATCCTGTTAATGACAAATATCTGTAAAAAATTATTTTTAAGAAAGTAGAAGAAAGCATTTTCAAAATGTAATTGAATTTTTTCCTCACGTGGAAAAAGATGTTAGATATGTTCAGGCAACATCTGAACATATCTGTTCAAGTTATGTTAGATCATATCTGCTAAACAGATGAGATAAACCTTGTTAATTTTCCAGCAGCTAGGAGTAGTGGGAATAGATATTTAGCAGCACAACTTCAAGAGAGACATTAAATATTATTTTGCTCAGAAGGAGAAACCAGCATCAGGAGTTTACACCAAACATAACAGTAACCCAAAAGAAAAGGTTTGGGGCATGTCATCTGTAGGTCTGAATCATGATTCAACTGATTCCCAGTGGCCAGGCAGAAAATGCTAGATAGATTTTACTATTTGTAACAGAAATATCTAGAAAAACTGCAGGAAATAGAGGGTAAAAATACGTTGCAGATTGGGTGTAATCTAACATATTGAAACATTTGAATAATTTGCTGGTATGTAGAATAGATCTGTGCACTACAGATGATAGTGGAATGGAAATTGATAGTTGATTGAGAGCATATAAAGCAAGGATCTGATTGCACATAGCATTAACGTAGAAACCAGTGTCAAAGTGAAAAATGTAGGTTAATGTGTAGTTCTAGAGGATAGATTTTTATTTGTCTTTCCCTTGAAGGAATGGCTAAGGAGCAGGCATGGTGTCATGAAGTGGAGTTGTTGAAGATTAGTGGGCCTTGAACACTGGAATGGGGAACCTCTGAAGCATTTTTTGCATAAGCACATGTTTGTAGTTAGTACAGCCTGTATGTTTTAACTCCTCCTATAACCAAACCTTTCCACCTGTACTGAATATTTATTAAAGATATATATTTTTCTTCTCAGTTTAATTTTTACAGCTCACTCATTTCAAATGTAGGTGGCATCTGAGATTTTGGATGTTTGGTTTGGTTTGGTTGTTTCTTTGAAAATAGCTAAAATCACTCCATGTATGTGAATCTTTTCCATCATGAAAAATATTTTCTTGATGAAAAGAAGCTTCTGCTAGATGTGGTAAAAGCTCTCTGAAAATTAAGGATATGAAGGGAAACTTACCCAGCCCTGTGTACAACAGCTATGCTGTGTTTGTTTTCAGTACAATACTTATGTCTCTCTTTTTTTCATATGCCTCCACTTGATTTGTTGGGCATACTCTTTTCTCATGGACTTTTTAGCTCCTTTGGTCCATTTCTGCTAAAGCCCTAAAATACATTCAAGCGTTTTCATGAACTCAGTTTCAGTCCTGTTTTGGTTGCAGCTCTGCAGTCTGCTGTTCCTTTTGTATCTCCTTTTCAGTATCTTGCTTCTCTTCATTGCATCTTCCTTCTGTTGGTTACACTTACTCAGAAAGGAAAATCACATGATCCAAGAAGAGCCTTGACCAGCGTCTTATTTTTGAGGATAGTGGTGGAAATGCTTCTTTTCCATGAGGAGAAATGTTGCAGTTTCCTCTGTGCCACTGCCTCTCAGCTGTGATATTTCCTACCATCTCATCTTGTCTTTTCCGTATCTCAGACTTAAGGCTGCTTGCCAGAATTGACTGATCCTGAACATAGATGTCTTACTCAAGTGCTTGCTTAGGAGTGTGAAGCTTTTTTTTTCATGGTCATCTGTAGTAAAAGTTGCTCTTTATATTAATGGTGGAGGTTGTTCATTACCCTCTAGAGCATTTGGATCATCAGGAATTTGAATTCCCAGGTGGTCTTTTGTGAGGGAATATGCAGGAAGGAATGCAGTAGTTGTTGTTGCAGAGCCATCCATACTAGGTAAGTAGCAATGACTTATATTTTCTCTTTAAGTGACAGGCATTATTTCTTTTTGTAGGTTCTTCTTTGCCTCTATCCTTAAGTAAATTTTTTTGTATAAATGCTTCTTTCTACGAGAAATCCTCGTGATAAGGATGTGTAGGTGGTAACAATTACTCCAGGTAGAATAGTGGCCATTCATCCATGGACCTGTATCTTTAGAAGTGAGTGGTGAAGGTTATAAGAAGTTATTACTAAGTCTGCTCAAGTCCTCTGCAGTGAATCTTAAGCTTTCCAGTTCAAGAGCAAATGGCTTCTCCTCATCTTGTTTTTGCAGAACCTTGCTGTCATTCAAAAGTAGTTTTGAGGATCCTGTCTGTTTTCTTCCTTCTTTTTCTAGTCATCATTGTCACTAGTTGATGTTAAAAAAAAAAAAAAAAAAAAAAGCCTGTAAATTAACCTACAAAAGAAACTTCGTGAAAATCTATCATTTAGGCATACTAAAATCTCTGCTAGGTTAGTTAGCCTCCTCCAAGACTCACTTTTTAGCATATAAAGTGATGAATTCTAGCAGGATCTGCAGTAATTTATATTACCTTGTACCTGACGACAGGGAGATCTCCAGTGTTTCTCAAGTCTAAATTTTGAATATTTTATCTTTATTTATAATGACAAAATGATAATTTTATCATCATTTATATACATTATTTATATTTATATCTATATATCTATATATATATATAAATTATATTTATATCTATATCTATATAATTATTTATATTTATATCTATTTATTTATAGACTTGTCATTCCCTCATTCAAAAATCAATTAGAATACATCTGTCCTCCTGAGGAGTGCTGTGTCCCATTGGTATGGGTCGTACCCTCTGGTGTCACTTACAGGAACTATGCTAACATGCAGTGAAGCCTCCAGCAGTTTCATGCAATGTGCCGGAACTGGTCACAATTTTCAGCTGACAACACTGTAGAAATCTCCATGGAAAGGCAACAGAAAAGTTACTAGCCTTTATTATTTGAATAAAATCCATCACACTTATGAGTTGGTCTTGGGTTGTTGCAGTTCCCCCTTCAGTGCCTTACTCCCATTTCTGCTACTTCCTTATAGGAGAACACATGTTACTCATTAGTAGCATGGATGATATGGGAAACAAGAATGTTGAAATTGTATTGAATATGTTCCAGATGTTGGTATCAAACAAGGTTGGGTCTGCATTAAGATTCCCTTTAAAATATTCTTATTAATTTTAAGTGGAAAATAATTCAATACTAAATGTTTCTCTAGAATTCTAAATTCACTGAATGTTTGCTGTTGTAAAACACATGAATAATGAGTGGTTCTTGTAAAACTTCCTAACCTGCTTTCCATCTTCAAAAGGCTTTGCAGGCATTAAGCAACTAAAATTTGATTGTGGTAAGAGCCAGGATTTGCTAACAAGGTTAACTGAATACATGGTTCAAACAAAAGCCCAGCGACGTCTGTGTGTGCGCTGCATCTCAGCAGAGAAGGGGTAACTGCTTGTAGCTGCACCAGGATGTGTAAACTGGGAGATACTTCTGACTCTTGAAGTGCTGGTTTGATTGGGGATGATGTGCAAGAGAGTGTCTGTATGTGTCTGGGGTGAGGAGGCAATCTTGATGCCATAACTGGATGAACTGGCCCCTAAGCAGTGGTGATAGTGAATCTTGGCAAGATATCTTGTGTCACTGATGCAGGGGAGGGTGCAGAAATGTGGGGCTGGAATGGGAAGCTGGTGGAGCCTGATTCTGGGGTTGGTGCATTGCAGAGCAGCAGAACAGCGAAGCCCAGGCAGGAGGAGGCTGTTGTTTCATGTCTGTTACAAATACAAATACAAGGTGTTGAGGTGATACACAGTCTAGTAGTGTCACAGAGCTTTTTTATTTGCTTGTTTTGCTCCTACTGGAGGGAAAGTACCTCAGAGTGCCACCTACATGTCTTAACTGGGAGATATGCAGGTGCAGTGGGTGTTGGCTGAAAGAGACGTTAATGAATGTTTAGTGAATAGCTCAGGCAGTGCTCTGGTGTGTGGGGTGTAAGAACAGAAAAAGCACAGCATTAATGGAGAACAGGTGGTAGAAAGAACTGTCTCATGCCAGGAGCATCAGTGGACTTTGTGGCCTCTAAATACCCACCAGAGGGGGTGTAACATGGTGTACCCACCATCATTCCTTGTTTGTGAGCAGCCTTACAGCAGATGGGTGCGACTGCAGTGGAGTCAGTCTCCAGTAGGTACCCAGATCAAAGTTCAGAGATCAAGGGGATACATCTCGGTCACTCATGAAGCTGATCTGAAAGCAACTTTACCAAGTGGAGTAACTCTTCCAAAATATTGGTTTCTTGTACTGAGCATCTCAGAGCTGCTCTGTGCACCCTTTCCCTCGCAGCACAGCCACCAGCAGTGGCACATCCCGTGCTGGTGAGGCATGAGCCACCATGTATCCAGAGGCTGTGCCCTCACTAGTGTGCAAGTGGGACCACACCAGTAAGCCTGCTCAACAAGTCCTGCTAAAGACTGGTGCAGCCACGAGGGTTGGCTGCTGGTGTTTGTGCAGGAGAGCTGGCCCATGCCCATCTGAGACAGTGCACAGATGGAGCAGGCATGCCTTGATCTGCCCCTCACTGGGCAGGTAAGTTCAGCTGCATGTGGTTATCCAGGATGTGAACTTCTGCTCCTTCTGGGATCGTTACCGTCTTGCACGTGGAGAAGAACAGAAGGCCTTGGAGGAAAGGCTTTCTTAATGCACACTTGAGGTGTCACCAAGGTATGGGCAGCCTGGATGTGCCAGTCACTGTTTTCTTCACATGGATGAGTCTTTGTAGAATGTGAGGGGATAATCCAGGTGTCCTCACCTCTAATGTGTCAAATTTATACAGACCAGATGAAGGGTAGAGGGGAGGATTTGTACATGTATTGCATGGAAAAAGATGTTTACAAGAGAAGGGTATTAGCTCTTTCTGGGGTCTTTGCTGAGGAAAGTGCAGATTTTTGTCAGCAGCTAAATTTCAGTCTTGTTCTGAGTCTTGCACCTTGTTCTTCATGTCTGTGTTATGATAAAAACATCTTAATAAATGTTAACTCCATTCTGGTCTGCAAGAAACAATTCATTGAACAAGCACTCCTTGGCTCTCAGGTTGTTGCCCAGCCCTAGAAATGCTTGTAGAGTTGAGAAATGCTTTTTGTACAGGTTGTATAATGTGGTCTGCTGCAGGACTTGCATATCAGTGGCTGGGCTGATTGATTGGTATTCTCTGATCTGCAGCTGTACAGCAGGAAAATGAGGCCTCTCTGCTGGTTGTGTTACTGCAAATATTCTTCAACTGTTACAAAAGTCAACTTCTTAATAGATTTTTTTTTTTTAACTGAGTATCATTGCTGGGATTGGTCCCATTTTGTGTATGTATACTTAAAAAGGATTTTAAAAAGCCCATTAAATAGATTTCAAATCCTCCAAGTGGTGAGTGGTGAGTGCTGGTCCAAGTTCCTTACATAGCAAGCAGAAAATTTGTTTATCTTCTGTACCCCAAGCACAGGCATGCATAATTTATGCCTTGAGCATTGCTTTTAACAAATATTCCTGTTCTGGGGGAGCTGGCAGGATATATACCATGCACCACTGGGTTTCAGGAATGGCCCCTTTGGCAGGACAAGGCATGTATGGCCCAGGGCACTGTGAAAATCTTCCTGTGCTCTGGGGCTTTGCTTTTTCCAGATAACGTCTGTTTCAAGATAGACTCTGGCTCCTAACTGGCCAGCTGCTAACGATCTTGAGTGAACTGTCTTCTTAACCAGCCAAGTGTAGATCAGTGCTAATACAGTTAAACACATGTGTACACCAAAGTCAAATGATCTCTAGTGCTACAATAGTTGGATGGAGATTACAAAACCAGACAGAGTTCTGCTATTTGATCAGCTGAGGATTTTCTTTTCTGTTGAACTTTTCCCAAAAGAAGCATTTTACTTCAATTGCAGATGTACACTACCTGAGGGAAAAAACTATGCTTGTAGCTTATATTTCTCTTTTGTGCCCTGCATCCTCTGAAACAACTGGTTCATGTGAGTCTATTTCTTATTGGAGTGCAAATTAGGGGTTAAGTCAACTGTGTTCTCCTGAGACCTCCTGAATCAAAAACATACTGTATCAGTTACTGTCATGGGTGGGTTTGAGCTGCTTTGGAAAAGCAGGGCTGCTTTCCATAAATATTTGTCTTGCTTTAGTTTCCTGAGATATAGTTTAAATGTAAACTGCTCCGTATGTTTCAGCTTTTGTGCTATCTTGCTATGTCACATCACATTGTCTCAAGTACTATATAAGAGTATGGCACAACATCATGCTGTGGTGATTATTTGAAAGGGCGTACACTCTGTTTTGGACTAGATATCTGTTATCAGTGTAGATAATTGCTGTCAGACACAAAATAGACTCAGTAAACAAACATTTCATTTTATCATGTGACAGATGCCTGCTGTTTTGTACAACGTATTTGAACGACATTCACTGTAAATCAGCACTGCTTCAAAAGCAACAAATCCAACTCACCCAAATCCTTCCTGATGTAATTGCTTCATACCAGAGATTAAATTTTCATTGTCGTATAAATGTGATTGTATTTTTCATTGTTTGGAGTTAACAATGTTTGACATAAACAAATAATTCGCACCTAAGATGAACCAGTTCCTCCTACCACTATTACTACTGTTTGTTCTGTCTTTTTTTTTTTTTTTTTTTTTGTGTGTGTGTGTGTGTGTGTTTTTGGTTGGCTGGCTGTTTTGTTTTGGGGTTTTGTTTGTTTGCTTGATTTGGGTTTTTTGGGTTTTTTTCTTCCTTCTTCAATCTTTCATCTTTGGTTTGTTCCCTGGTAAAGATAAGACTACGTTCCATTTTGAAATTCATAGTTTAAATTTCAACTTTTGGGGGGAAGTGAACCAATGAGTTAGCATATTCAGGAGATCTTAAAAGGGCAACAGAAACCAATGTCTTAATTTTGTAGACAATAAACATGAAGCCTCTGCTTTTGTTCCTGTGGGTTTTGTGATCAAAAGGATGATCATTATTTGACAGGTATAGTCTTCATATTTCTTGTTTCTCCAAATGATGTGCATCTGTGTCTTCCTCTGCAGGTCCAGTGCCTAGGAGTGAATGTGTCTTATCACCTGTTAACAATTCACACCCAGTCCATGCCTTACTGGAGAGCTTTACAGTCTTATCTGGCTGTGCAAGCCGTGGCACAACAGGCCTGCCACAGGAGGTGCATGTCCTCAATCTCAGAAATCCCGAGGAGGGTCTGGGCCATCACGAAAGAGAGGTAAAGGGGAAATTACTTTTTTTCCACATAACTGCACACTTGCATGTGACTGCAAAGGGGATTGTTCTACATTATCTGGCTGAATAAAGTTATTTCTGAATTGTGGCCAGAAAGGCTACAAAGAAGTAGGCACAATTTGCATAGATGCTGCCCAGCGAGGCTGTGCATGTCATACGAGTAAACTGCTTCCATACCCGGCCACTTTCTACATCACCTTTCACAACCACGAAGTATACTTTAAAAAGGTGACAGGGTGGGCAAAGGAAATAAGAAACAGATTTAGATCTATAAGAGGCCTCTACAAAATTGGCTGTCTTCAAAAGCAGATTGTTTACCTAAATGTGTTGTAAATTAACATGAATACCTTTGGATCCCTGCCATGACCGCTATAAACAAATATTTAAGTTCGGACTCTTTTACCCCCGTAATACATCCTTAATGCTTCACTGTGGAGGGACTGCTGTACAGAAAGCAGGTCTGGCTGACTGTGTTAGTACTGAAGTACAGACCAATTACTTATTTAGGTACATTGAACATGGACTGGCTGCTCTGAAAGCAACAGCACAAGAATAAATTTTTTGATGTTAAGTTGTGAAGTACTGCTGTTTACTTTCAAAGTACATCAAAACAGAGTGTCAAGGTGAAAAGAAGGCTTTGCATGCAATGATAGCTGAGCTCCTTAGTTTGTGTTCTTACAGAATTACACCCATGGATCATTAGTGCTGTCCTGTGAGACTAACGTGCGTGTACACAACTAGCAGACTTTGTAATGAGAGGACAAAGATAATGATCCAGCAGGCGGAAGCTTAGAAAAAGAGTATCTAAATCTGTGCTGAAAGAACTTTTAAGTGGAGTCTTTTATAGTGATTTAAATAAAGGCAGAGTCTCTTGGCCGTAATCAAAGTCTTTCCATGGACTTCAATAGCAGCCTTGTTGGTTTTGTTGTGTGTTCAGCTCAATGTGTATTGTATGTTTCAGTGTAACTTCAGCTGTTGCGTTCATTTTTGTTATATGCACTGTCTGCAGAGTCTAGTGTAGGATAAAAAAAGGTTATTTACTATTTTTTCAGTAGGCATCTTGCTGGCTGCCTGTGATAAAAAGAATGTCAGGTCTTATTCAGTTCAACTGTCATGAAATGAATAGAAAAAATATGCCTGTTTTTTATTTTGGTAGAGGGTGGGGAGGCTAGGAATGAGCCAAAGAGGTTTTTATATTTGTTTTGGGTTTTTGTTTTTCAGAGCTTTTCTTAGTTTGCCAGGGACTGAGTTACCAGCCTGTTGAGTGCACTATGAATGCTGTAGGTAGATCAATTATCCAAGTTGGTTTTTTTTGGTAACATAGTTTCTTATGAAACCTAAATAGACCTATGCGATTCTGCTATGTATTAGTCAGTGCCTCTCATCACCCAGAAACCTTTAAATGCACTGGTAAATCACAGACAAATTTGATATGAGGGGTAGATCCCACTAGGTAATCACAAATTTTGTTGAAAAGAGGCAGAAGAGTGCCCTCACTGTGGGGACATGATAGAGTGGGAGCTTGTAACTTCTTCGTTCCTAAAGGTGCCTGGGGACTGGATGAAGTAGGCTACAGCTGGAGCTTGTACCTCCCAAGAGACCAGAATGAATCAGCTGCAAAGTGCACGTTTGCATAAAACCAAACTTCCCCCAGGTCGATGGTCCTGCGCGTAACAGCGCAGATTCTGCAGCTCTGTGCTCGTAGTGTGAGCTGGGCTCATGCGTGCATGAGGCTGCAGGCTGTGCCAGTACTGTCTAATTGTCCAGACAGAATGACAGAAGATGTGAATACTTGGCTTTGAATAAAAATAGTTGCTGTCTAGCAGAAAGAGGCGTCTTGTGCCTCCTCTAACATGCTTATAGTAAGAAAGCAGTTTGCCCCAAGCTGCCTTTCCTTTGTACTTCTGCAGTCACAAAAGTGTGTTTCACAATTTGTAGTCTTTATCCTCCTTCTCCCATCTCCCAGCCAGTTTCCTATCACAGCCCTTGGTGAAGATGGCTGCCCTTAAAACACTCAGGAAGCTAGAGCAAGGCTTGCTGGAAAGCATGTCAACCAAACTTGGAAGTTGTAAACAACTTGAAAAGATCCGATTTTACTTACAGGATCAGACTCAGAAAACAATACAGAGCAAATGTTATCTTTTCCATTATTGTAAAAGCCTTCTCCAAGTGGCCTTTTGTCTTAAAGTTACATTAGCTTGATACATTGGCTGAGGTATTTCCTGGCATCTACAAATGCTGATAGCAAAGGTAGAGATCTGTTTGTCATACAGTATTCCTACTATGCTCCAGAATAAAACTAGTATTTTTGTTTGACAGTACATTACTTAGGCTCAGCAGTATTGAAAGCATGTTTAAAATAAATCATGCATTTGTTCAGAGGTTGGCTGAGATTCTGATAATGTGGAATGCAAGATCTGAAAATTTTTAAGTAAGGGCTTGCTTTAGGGGAGGAGATCGGGTTTTGTTTTGTTTTAACCTTCCCTGTGCTGGATGCTGCTAAATTACACATTCCTGACTTGCTGGGAGGAGTATAAACTTCCCCTAGCAAATTCCTTGGAGAGCTCATGCATTAAACATACTTGTGCAGTTATCTTGATTCTCATAAATATGCAGCTTACATGTACACATTCATTTAACTCACTTTGACACTTATGTAGAATATAAAGACAACAAGCGTTCACAAATTTAAACATAGGAGGGAAGGCTGATACAGGGGGAGGGCACAGCAGGAGAGGATGTTCCTTCAGTAAAACCTCCAGTAAAACCTTTCTCTATGAGGTTTAGTATGGTTCGTATGCTTTTATTTCCCTGTAGACTGGGGGAGAAAAAGGTGGACTGGAAATCTTATGTATTCTAAACAAACTTTGCAAAACTAACTCAGTAATTTAGCACTTTCAGGTTAAGGCTGAAATCTGATAAATATACAGTCCATGTCATAAAATACTATAATCATATCTGTGATCTTAAAGGAATTTGTATTTTACTGTGTTAATTCCTGTTGGGGTGACATCTAATTTGTTGAGACTGTGAAGATATTTTCTTCAAGTAAGAACCCCAAAAGTTTAATCTTTTTAGAATGTTTTTTAGAAATGTCTTTTGTCACAATTCATATTATCATAGGAAATAGAATATGGCTGCATGTAATAGCCACAACTGTATGTATTGGACTTGGCATGAGAAATGTAAGCCTTTTTGTTTGTTTTGTTTGATCAAATATTCCTGGGGAAGTGAGTGCATGTGTGCACTCCTGTACTGATCTGGGTCTCAGCTGAAAGCCATGGAACTATTGAACTCTTAAAATAACTTTCTCTTCAACTTTGGGTATCTTCACTGCTTCAGTTTCCCAGCTTTTAGAATGGACATAGTTGTTTTCTCTTGGAGATGCTTATTCTGTTATGAGGAAGAATTGTTGTTTGTGAAGACATTTGGTGGCTCTGGAGCTTTGCGCCAGAAAACTTTATACAAAAATATAAAAGTTATTTTCAGATGAAAGTCTTCTCTAGATAAGTATATTCTAAGATCCTAAATTAATGGAGGATTCTTTTTAAATACCTGTTAGTTGAATTTCCCTGAACTGCTTCAGGCACGCAGCCACAATTGAAATAGCTAAAGGGGGAGCGGGGGCATAAAAAATTAATCTCATGTGAATACTTAGGACTGAATACATATGAATACATGGAATCAGAGTTCCTGGCAATGGATTCACTATTGTTTTCACTGACATCCTCATCCTCAATGGCTTTAAGATGTTATGCCTAATACAGATGTTTAGCATATGTTATGTGAACTGAAGGCAGGAAAATCAAGGACTCATCTTTATTTTTATAATTTTGAGCAATGCCACTGAGACTGTAATAATTCCACGGACTTCTACCCCATTGTTTATTCAGTGTTACTTGGAAATAATTTTGTAATATTTTCTTTTGAGAGCAAACTTGATATTAAAAAGCCTGGTAGCTTCTGTGGAGGAGGCTAATTATAATAGCCTGCTTATCACTTACTAGTGACATATCTCAGGTTCCTGAGCCAACATACTTAAGTCTTTAAATGGTGGTCAAAATTAACTAAGTCAAATATTTAAGTACTATTTGAAGAGATCTTCCAAGCTGTAAAAAAGGAAAAGACTGACACCATCTTTCCAGAAATACAGATAATGTATTTCTACATCTTGACCTTTGCAATGCCTCCTGAATTAAGAGAATTCTTTGTGTCTCATTGTTTTTGTATTTAAGGACTATGACCACCTAGACAACAAGGGTAAAATCAAGTTTAATTTTGCCATTTTCCCCCTACATATTTACTGTGTTATCCAGCATGTTAACTGTTTTTTGAAGTTTTAACACCCCAACAGCTCTACCCAAGACTTTCAGGGGAAAAAAGTTTTGTTTCATGCTCAGGCATCTGGGGACAGGCTTGAGATGAAGCTGTGATAAAGGGGCCACTTTCTGAACCAGGGCCACGGTCAGGGAGGGCCTGGGGGTCTTTTGCCAGCAGCAGGCAGGAAGGGAATTCAAGGTTTGTTATTTAACAGCTCGTGTTAGCTTTTGGTTAGGTGGTGGTTGCCTGGTCATTTGTGTGATTCCATTTTGTTTATTTCTTCCTCTAAGAGGCATTTGTTAAAACAAACTTTTGTTTGGTACCAATCAAATGTCCACTTCAGGATGTTTTCTGAGGGTTTAGGATCTTGCATACAGTAAAAATGAGGTCAGCTCCTTTTTTTACTGTGACATTTTAATGCTCAGATTTTGGTGTCAGCTTGACCAGTTGCTCTTAAGCTGACAAGACAGGCTATTTTGATTTAAAATTTTGAAACACCCCACTGTTTAATTATCCAAATTACAATTACTGGGCTCCTATCCTATGCAGTCCTGAACTCACACTAAAATAAGAGTCTCAAGAACAAAGATTCTGTTACTTCTGCAAGATTAAACTTTTGAGTGAGACCACAGACTTTACCAACATTAATATTGAATCTGTGCACTGCCAGATCACTTGACAGTATAAATTTGGTATTTCTGGTGGGCTGACCAGAATATGTTGTGAAGAATAAAGCTGGGAAGTATAGGACATGATGCTTGGTTTGCTAGCCTGGATTGCATCTGCCCTCTGCTTGTTCATTGTGGCACACTGAAGCTTACACTGCTGCACGTGGGTCTGTTTGGTATTTCTGGTAGTTCAGAGGAGTTTGTGTTGAATAAAAACAGTTCCTACTTTAGAAGATGCTTTCAAAGATGAAACAAAGAGCCATGCCTGTGCCTCTGTCAAGATACAGACTGGATCTGCACAGTGCAGGGGTATTTTGCTGTTCTTGCCTCTCCATTATCTGAGCACCTTTGCTTGGCAGCAGGAATGGGCACTAAATTATCAGCAGCAGACTTACAAGTGTCAGTGCAAATACATGTGGGTTTTTTTAGCTAGGCATGAACTACCTGTGGTGAGGCAGCTAGAGAGAAGGGTGGTGTCAGGTGGTTATGTTGCTGCCCACTCTGGGTTTGAAGGAGAGGAGATGGAAGTAGTGGAGATGCTTAATCTTTCCAGGGATGAAGAAGTCTGCAGTGAGACTTCAGGTGAGAGGACCAGTAACTTGGTAGCAAAGGATTTAGTTCCAAAAGAAGACTAAAAAGAAGAGTACAGTGTGGGAGAGTCTAATATACTAACTCATGCAGCCAGACAGTTCAGTGCTGGGAGTTCACAGGCTCCAGAGTAGCTTAGGAAGTGACTTTTGCTGTTTGGGAAATTCTTGCCCCTTGCTTTTTGTGCTTGACTTCAGTTTTGCTGTGACACATGTGCTACGCTTTTCTCACATTGCTTTCCTCACCTGTCAGGGTATTCTGGTCCTATATTACCAGGAAGGGTAATATACTAGGGTAATATAATAGGGTAAAATTACTTTTGCTCTGCTTGGTTTTTATGGGCCACTGTAGATGTAGATCTCTGGGTTTTCGTGAGCACTTCCTTGGCTTCAGCCTTGTGTATGGAAGCCAGCTCTCCTGTTATGCTGAGTCCATCAAGATCAACTTGATCACTTTTACCCTGTTACTGCTTGTTCCTTGATGCTCTGTAGCTCACAAAATCATGCAGAGGCAATGTTATCAGTCCAACCAGGACCTGCAGAGTGGCAGTGGAAAATTAATTTGGCCACCTGCAAGTCTCTGTGTCAACCTTGAAGCTGACTGATGCTTTTTTGTTACGTGGTGTTTTGCATATCACTTATAACAGTAAGGGAAAGGGCCCACATCAGATCAAGAATGGGAAGCCCAGATGAATTACTGCTTCCACAAGTGCTCCGTGCCAGTGAGGTCTCAGAGTCAAGTTGTGAGCAATGCTGTGGCACATGCACTCCAGGAACACCCTGTATGTGTTGCTTGGAAAGCAGTAGTCCCTTATCACATGCATCTCTTGATCCTGGGTATTTTCCAAAGCTTGCCCACTGCCTGTGGCAGCTTTGCTGGCTCACTAGGGTGATTTCACAGGCTCTTTTTATTCCCGTTCCCCACAGCCTTGCCCAAAAGCCTTGTCTGGGCTGCCAGACCTCAGGACTGTCTCGGAAGTAAAGCACAATAGGCCTTATAAAGCCTTAAAGATACTGTCAGCGTGCTCCTCAAAAACTGTAATTATCAGTGTCTATCTCAAATGATGCCATGTCTATTGAAAGCTGCAGCTCCCATGCATCTAATACACTGATGTCTTCATGGCCTTGATTGATGGACACTGCATTGCAATGTCTTTAGAAATGAACAAGCCAGCAGCCACCCCAGCTCTTAGAGAGCCTTCACAACCCTCTTTCCTCTCTTTGTTAGCATTTTGAAGCATCTGCGTTTGCATAAAATCCGGTCTTTTTTTAATGTGGCTTTTTCATCTTGTTTGCTCTGGATGCAGTCTTTGTGGGTGGTTTTTAGCCAGCTCAGGATTTGCTGGTCATTGGCTTTGGCAAGCATTTCAAGTTCTGCCCACCAGAGCTGCCAGAGGAAGTCATGTGTTGGGCAGAGGAGGCTGTTTGTGCAGAGCCTGCTGTCCTGCTGGAGCGTGGCTTGATGCGCGTCTGCCCTCCTCATGACTTGGAAAGTGCAGTGCAAACCCCCAGTATTTTCTCATTTTAGAAATGGGACTGTTTGCTGTGTGCAGAAAGTGAGACCTGGTCTGAGTTTGAGAGCTGCATGGAACTGTGTCTGAAGCTGTGCCAAGGCTCACTACAGAAGGCTAAAGGGTTCAGAAGAAAAAAAGTCAGAATGACTTCTCATCACTCAGTTTTCTGTATTTGTTTCAGATTGCTCTTAAAAGTTACCTGTTGGAAGCTGTTAGCTCTGCTGTTAGTGCCCATGAGTACTGATACGATGTTGCTGGATTGTAGAGAGAAACGTGGCTGCTGCCCCTGTCTTTACTAGATGGACACTTCTTCCCTCTGTGTTGCTCACGTGTGTGAGCACACTGTGCACATGGGCTCACATGTTCTTTCAGGCATGTGTTTTGATTTTGATCATAAACTGTGATTAACATTCTTGATCACCAATTCCCTCGTCAAAACTTCTGACGTTAAAAGTGTTCTTGGAATACTTATAAATTACTGCTTTGTCTATAGTTAGTTTTCCCAAGATCATATAAATAAGGAAGTGATGACATTTCCAGGAGTTTGTTTATGTCACAAACTTGATGGACAGGTTGGAGTCTAACTTTGGCCTCATACATATGAATGTGCGTGTGAGCAACACTTGTCATGAGTCGTGGTGTTCATATTTTTCTCTGGAGCGTATGAACAAAAAGCTGGAATTAATGAAACTGTTCTCCTATGACCTGCCAGCATCGGGGAAAATTTCCAACATAAATTGTGTGGAGCTTGCTGTGCCTGACAGCCATGCTCCTGCATCACATGAAAAGTAAAATTTTGCAGTGGCGAGTGTGATAAACAAGAGGGTGGCAGTAGTTAGTGTTTCTAGATAAGAGGCAGAATTTGGTGATAACTTTGTCAATGAGGGAAAGGCATTAAAATCTGACATCCTTCTGGAGGCAGGTGGTGTCTCTAACCCTGAAGAGTGGTTGAAGTATGGCTTACTCTCCTGTCATCACCAGGAAGCAGTTTTCCTTTCTTCTCCATGAACATGATTGATCTGCCAGTGCATGTGAATATGCAAGTAAAGTTTTGAGAAAACTTTGTTGGGAAATATGACTCTGTGTGACATTAGTTTTGCAGAGAAGAGCAGTGCCATTTGCTATGTAGTGTCTTTTCAGAACATCCCTTCTTTCCTCTATGTACTGGATTTCTAGTGATACTTGCAATGAGGTAAATTTGACACTGAAATGCTCCCGAAGCTACATGGAAAATAGTCCATGGGAGGAGCATCAGTCTGTTCTTACACTGTTAGCTGGAAAGTGAGTCAGTATTTTCTTTAGTAAATGTTTTCAAGCAAGAATCAGCGAGACAATGAAGATAAGAAGTGCATGGAATGGCATAATTGTGCAAGAAAATACTTTCGTGACAGTCTTAGTAATATCTTGAGGATTTAGTCAGTTTTCATGGCTTTGATTCAGCCAGTGTATACAGATTTGAGTAGTTTTACTTATATGGGTAGGCCTGACTAAATAGAAAATTTGGTTCCTGAGGGGTTTGGTGTTTCTGGTTTCCCTGTAGTCAGTATTATAAATTCAGGCTTTGAAATAGTCCCAAATTACTGTTTCATTTGTACAGAGAAAAAAGTTCTGATGATTTTTTGAAGATTGATAGTAGGAAAAAAATGGGAGGAGTGAAGACCTGCCCTGCGGGAGTAGAGATACAATGTATTGGTTACGGTTATTTTTCATCTTCTGAAAGCAGTTTCCTTTGTATTTAATTTCTAATACCATTTGTGAGTGCATATATTAGGCACAACTCATACTTGGGCTGATGGGTTGCTGACAAAGTAAACAAAGCTGTTTCCTAAATCTGGTGCTGCTGCTTAGGTTTTCAGATTTTTATGACTCATGCACACGCGCTGTTCTTTACCCTGGCTTGGAAAGCAAGAATTTTGTTTTAAATGCCCAATAAAACCATGAACTCTGCATTTTACACTTCCCTCCGTGACTGCGTTCCTCTAAATGCCACTTGTAGAATGAGATTTCTCTTTTTCAGTCATCTGGATGTATGTGTGGTCTGGCTGCAAAACCTTTGAGGAGTAAATTAGTTTATATGTGGAGGCCTTCAAATGGCATAATCCTTGTCCTGTGCAGTCTTTAATCTGTTACATGTTTGTTTGTAATCTTCTTTTGCTTTGTGAAGTCTTATTGTCTCAGCCTCCTCACCTGCAGCTTTTGAAACAGTGGAAAGTAAGGTGTTCATTTGTTCAAGATTTTTAGCCTGAGACTTAGAAATTTTTGTATTCAGATTCCAGTTTTGCGCTGATGTTCTTATGACACCGTGTGCTGTTTCATCTGCATGAATGAGGTTTTGCAGATGAGGTGAGCTATGAACATGATGTGTCTCCTACCAGGGCCTGGTATAGATGAGAGAGTGCAGATGCTGAATTTTGTAGCCATGCTTAGTATGGTGCTGAGCTGTGACTGACAAGACCTGTTAGGAGTCAAAATGTAACAATACTGTAGTGGAACCTTAATGCAGCTGTGTGATTTCTAGTTGGGTGGCTAGCACTTAACTTGCTGAAAATACAGAGAGGAGAAGCTTGGGTTTACCTGGAAAACCCTGCATAGCTTTGTTCAGAATGCCTCAAATGCATTTAAGGAAAGTGGTCTCAGCAGAAGTTCTTTTATCTGTCAGTTTAAGAAGTATTTTCTTTGAGGCAGGGGCCTTTTTTTTTTTAGTGTGAACTCATTTATCTTCCAGTTTAGTAGTGATCCCTCCACCCATCTTTGACTTTTCATGGCACTGGACATTGTTACACAACAAGCTGGTAATAATTCAGGGCTTGCACAAGGCAAGAGGAGTATAAAATTAAGCTTTCTTTGCAACTCAGCTGATTCACTGAAGAAAAGCTTAAATCTGCAATATATGTACATGTAAGTGCAGAATACAATAGTGTCTGGGAAAATATTTACTTTTCACATGAGTCTTGTATCTTAATTTTTAAAGTAAAACTTAGTGTTACAGATTTGTATCCTATGGCCATTTCATAACAGTAGGCTAGATGCTGTCCTGGTGACTTGCAGGAATGGATCCCGTGCCCTTAAACACATCTAAAGCCAACAAGAATTTTTCCCACAAAATGTAAAAAAGGAAGACTTTTCCCATAGGATTCATTATATGGCACGTCAGTGGTATTGACATCTACTGATTTATGCAAAACTGAGGGAAACGTTTTTAGGCCTCAAGCACTGGGAAGCCTGATTGTGGAAGGGCAGATGGCACAAATGGTTTCACTTAATCTTTGGGAGCCTGAGTGTCTAGTTTGGGTTACAGGAGGAATGGGCAGAGTGTTTCCAGCCTTGCTCTGGTGGACACAGGCTTCCCACTGATCAAACCATGGGGCCATCACTGTGGGGTGGTGGGGTCTGTGGTGCCCATAGCTGGAATGTGAAGGTGAGATTTGTTTGGCAAAAGCGTGTGAGCAGAGACTGTCTGCTTTCTTTAAAAAGTGCAACCCTTCCTGCAAGATTACCTTTACCTTTAAGCAGTAACACCACGTGAGCATATTTTGTGTTTCTTGGAAAAATCAGTGAACTGGCTCCTGGAAACTGTTGGCTACTGAAAGCTGGACACTGCAACCTACCATTGGCTTGCTATCAAATCTGCAATGCAATATTCAACAAGCGTAGGAAAAATACAAGGGGAAAGAAAAGTGTTCCATTTTGAATTCACAGTCGCTGCCTAAAGAAGACACTTTTTCTTTACTTTCCTGTTAAAAAAAAAAACCACCAAACAAACAAACAAAAAACCAAAAAACAACAAAACAGCCTGGAGATCCTTCTCAAAGCAAAGATGATCTCTGGAAAAGCATTGCAGTACTAGATCCTGCCCCTTGAGGTGGGCTCACAGATTAATCCTTGACTGAATTCTTTTTACATTTTCCAAGTGAATTTCAATAGAAATTCAATTCCTTTTATAATGGATAATACATACTGTAAAGATAAGGTTTTTTCATATTTGTTTCCTTAACTGTTGTAATACCAAAATAATTTATGTCCTGTAAAAATTAATTCAACAAAGAGTAAAAACTCAGAGGGCAGAAATAGGTATAAAACTTCATATTTCTGCTTTAAAGTTTGCCTGCTTTTAACTGATTATCTTAATCTTTGCAGCTGCATGATGAGTTGTCATAAATTTATCTACAGTGCATCATTAGTAAGTCAGAAAATGTGTTTATATGATCTGAGGTCATGTAAAGACATCTGAGAGTTAAAATTCGCTTTTCTCTTTTCTTTTAGAAAACAGCTGCCCTAGTCTGGGCAGTGTAATTTAATACAGCACAGCATATTTTGTCCTGGTTTAATAGTACAAATTCGTAATGGCTGTTTTGGAAAACGTGCTATGAATTTATCTAAAGGCCTTCACATTAGAATAGTTAATTCAACCTTACAAATCCTTGGCACTTGACTTTCGTCTTTTTAAAACAAAACACAGAGTTTGCTATTTGATGCCTTGAAGTCAGCAAAACAAAATGGTACTTTAACAGCAGTGTTTACTTTGATCCATTTTCAGCATTTGTGCCCTTGCCTTTCACGTAGTACAAATTGCTTTACCAGAGTAACAGGGCAGGAGCCCATAGACTGTTTTTCTAGTTGGTTTCTGTGGTGATACTCAGCCTTCCATGAAACTCTGATCTCTGGGGACAGAGGAGCCTCTGCAGCTGCCTTAACCTTGCTGCTGCTGGAGACCTTAAAGGAACTCTGCAGCATCTGCAGACAGTAGTGCCCAGCATGGATGCTTGCCAATATAGCTGGCTAAGTAGTGCCAGTGTACGCTGGATAGACAGGGCACCTATGAAATGTGGTATCTTTTCAAGGTCTTTGTTTTGGTTTTTTTTTTTACAGATTTTATAAGAAATATTGAAAAATGCATCCTAGCAAAAATGCCAGCTTTTCCCTCTTGTTCATATCCTGGTCACAGTTATATGCTTTGTGGTTGGTGTATGCTTTTAAAAAATGAACTTATATGTTGTGTTGTAAGATTTTTAGAATAGCTTTCATTTTTAATTTTCGCATATGACCAAGTTGTCACATTCCTCACAAGTCAGTCGTGTATTATTTGGAGGAGCATCTGCCAACGGAGGCCATGAAGGGCAGACAGTGCAGAAGAGCAGCTTGGTTTGACAAACAGCTGCTGAAGCTGGGCTTTGCTAAGAGGACCATTCCAGACACATGTCCAGAAGGTCTGGCCTGACTAGTGACTGCACAATGAAAATGCTGGCTATACAACTCAGTAATCAAATGATTCCTTCACTGGGACTGCTGGACCACGTTGACAGAGCAATTGCAGCTGCTTGTTAAATGGACTACTAAGTGGACTAGGTGGCCTAAAAGTACTTTAGTCCATGTAATGATTCTAATTTAATTTTCTTTTGGTCTAGTTTTTGTTTAACCAAATGGCATGTGGAGCTGTCTGAGGTGCAGAAGACTTTAACAGAGGCAGTATTTTGCCAAAAATTACAAAATGTGTGTATTTTTGAAGCTCCTTTGAATCTCATAAGTATGGGTGGAGAGGATCACTTTTTAGATGCCTCCTTTCTTCAAAAAAAGAGGAAAAAAAAAAAAGGCTTGTGTGGAAGTTTCAGAAAAATAAATTTTATCACAGTTCAGTGAGTTCAGAATTTCCCACCATATCTAGCTGCACAGTGCTGAACATGTGTAAGACTGGTTTCTGTTGGGATTTCTGGCCAGTGGTTCACAAAATATCTAATTAATATCACTGTTGTGTATATCATGAAGCACAGACAGTGACTGGGGCAATCATAAATACTAGAAGGGGAAGTAATTACATTATAAGGAGTCTATAAATTTTGTATGACTTCTCAGTGGGAACAGTTACATTCAGGGTAGGCCTTCCAGGTGTTCCTCAGCAGAGATAGCTCTGAAGCAAAAATGAAGTATAAAAAATATGATGACCAAGATGGTCCTGAGAAGATGTTGAGCAGCTCCGTGGGGGGTTTTAAGTCTGGAAAACCAAGGTGGTGCTGAGGACCCTGTTACATCAGAAGCATAGTGACAGGGTGTGTGTCTGTGTGTGTGTGTGTGTGTGTGTCTGTGTGTGTCTGTGTGTGTGTGTGTGTGTGTGTGTGTGTATATGCCAAGCAATACAGCGACAGAGGCTGGTGCAAGAGCATGCTCACATGAAATATATTCTTTCTCAAGTTTAGGGCTAGAATATTAATGCTACATTATGTGTTTTATTGCTGTCTTACTCAGAAGAAAACTGAGGAGTTCAGTAATGCAAAATTACATTTATTCTGAAAATTTCCACAGGAACATTTAATTTACTTATGAAAAACTAATTGCTTTGTGTTAAAGTCCTGTAGCCTTACTTAAGGATCAGTCTGCACTTTTCAGGCAGATATATAGGAAAATTCCATTATATCATAACTTATCCTCTGGTTTCAGCCAAAGGCATGGATAGCTATATTGTCACTTCTGAGTACAGCTCAAACTTTGTTGATTGTTTCTATGCATGTATGGAAGTAATCATATGTGTAGGAATCAAATCTGTATATAATACACAAAGCCTAAAGGAGCAGCAACTACAAAATGTGATAGTACATCCAGTTGTAGAGAATCTCTGATTTTCTCACTAAGGTTGTGCAATTGCTCTCTCATGTGACAAAACCAAGAGGCAGAAACCTTCATGAAGTCTAAAACATCTGTGTTGTGTGAATGATACTGCCTTTGAATAAACTTATCTGAGATCAGTTAAAACAGAGGTACTTCTCTCCTCTACTTCCTTATTACCCAAAGGACTTGGCCTAGCTATTTCTGAAATGAAGCTTTCAGAGTGTGTTATTTCTTGTATCATTTCTGGTTTTAATAAACACCAGACATTTTAAATAGCAAAGATTCTTAACATTTCTAGTAGGACCCTCTTCTTTGCATTTGACTTGACATTCTTGTAAAAACACAACCAGGGTGCGAACCCAAGCTGAATGCCCCTCTTGGCCAGTGTGAGAAGACTGTCACTGTTTTTCTATTTTTTTTTTGTTTGTTTGTTTAAGTACATAAACCTATGTTATAGCTCATTGCATCAATATTTACATTAGTCACCAGTTCCTTTGGGATCAGAAGAAACGAGTTATCATTGCAGTGAGTATGTGGCTGTAGATGCATATAAGAATGGATGTGCTTAATATTTACTCCACTTAGTGCAAAATATTTCTTATGTACATTTTGAATTTTAGACAGTTTAATATTTAATGCACTCTATGCCATTTGGAGCTGAAAAAAATACCAAAATAAAATTTGAACTCATTTGCCAGATCAGGCAAAGATGTATGTGGAAGATATAACTGGGCTACTTAGGTAAATTTAGATTACAGTATTTTTATTGCTTTGTAAGAAAAGATAAGCCTAGATCAAGGTGATTATCTTTATTAGTTTAAGCTGCTTATTACTAATTAGCTGTGATTACAGCTGAAAACCCAAGAGAATTAGGGCTTTTTAATAGCACTTCTAAATGCCTTTTTCTGTCCACATTTGCATCTCCATTTCTAGACAGAACAACAAAGTGAGAGCCTTGTAAAACAAATTATTTTATCTTCCCCCTTATTGTCAGCTAACACAATACTTTTGGCTCTGTAGCTTGAGACTGGAGAGCTGTTTTATAGCTAAGATCATGACTGCTTGGCATTTGAAAGAAGTCCCTGTCAACTTGTTTGCCATTCAAAGTGCTAACACCCTGCAGTTTCCCCAGAGGAGGTATTTCATTCTTTTGAGGCAGAAAATGGAGAGAAATGTGGCCCCTGGAAGCTGTGGTAATCTGCCATACTTGATGTTCTCTTTTGGAAATGCATCACTAACTACAGCTGGCCTCCTGCCAGGAGAGGCTGAGCCAGGGAAGGTGGCTGCCTCTGAGGGAGATGGGGGTACCCAACCCTTCTGCTGGCAGAGCTGCCACTACCTGCCTGCTGAAGAGGTGCTCGTTCTTTAAAGCAGTTTGGCACAGGATTATTCTTTTATATCAGTTTTCCAACAACTTTTAATAAAGCATGACAAAGTTGAAGACAGGGATGTCTTCAGTGTCCCCAGAGGCGTGCTTATGGGATTTGAAATTTCTTTTGCTGTGGGTACTTCAGACACATTCATTCAGTGGGTTTTTAAGCATCTAGTAAATTTGGCATGGAAGCATCTGCTTACCATTTGGTCTGGTAAGTAACAAAGTTAGTTGTCTGCCAGCTTTTCAGAAATTCTTAAGTAGCAGAGAAAGGTCTTTTCTCCTCCTGGTCTTCCAGGTGTCTGTCAGACCTAAGATCTAGGTTTGATTTCCACTTTGCAATGATGGTGAACTTGTTGCCTGAGGAGGGGGAAGTAAAAAATAAAAAAAAGAAAGATATGTTTTTATTTTTAAAATATTTTCAGCAGTAGTAGGTACTGCTGAATAGTAATATTCTATTTGGTCTCTAGCTTTCATCTAGTTAGTTTTCCAGATGAATCTGCATTTACTTCAGTGGTAAACTAACTGATGCTTACGACTATGTAAGAATAATGCAACAAAGCATACATAGTAGCTTTGTTTTCTCAGTTTTCCTTTCAAATTCTCTAACATTAGACAAAATTCATTCTGAATTACATGTACTCTCATTTCTGTGTGCCACCACTACAATTGGTGATGTTCATGTTCCCTCAATACCTTTTTTCTAGAAAGAGCTGTGATTGAACCCAATCTGCTACCCACTGTTGTGAGCCATCAGCTTGCCAGCTTAGTCTGCGGGGTGTGTGAGCTTTCCCTTCCACACTAAAGGATTTTTCCTGTAAAGAAGGATGGGACTGTAAAGCCAAATACTGACTGCTTAAAAATCTTATGAGATACTTCAAAATTAAAAATTGTTACATGCTAAAAATTGGCAGCCTATTCTCTGTTATGCGTTGGTTAGGGTTTTGTTTCTAAGTAGGAGAAACTTCTAGGGACCACAATCTGCTTGCTTAAAAATCACCTCTAACAGATTTCCTTACCTGTATTTTTCAATTTCTTGCCATCATTTCCCCCATGTATCCTTTTAGTCCCTGAAGACAGGCATTTTCTTTCTCTAGTGTATGTTAAAATTCCTGTTGGGATTCCTTCTATAAACTAGTATAGTGCTTGCTTGTGTGTCTGGATTTGTTCCTTCTGTTTTTTGTTTTTTTACTTTTATTTGTTTTTCAGGTTATATTTATGGCCTAATAGCATCAGCAGATGAGGTTTCTACTTCAAAGCCAACTTTGTAGGCTACCATCTAGAAACCAGAAATCAGAGTTTGCTTTACAATTCTTTTAATCTCCTTGTTCTCCAGCTCTCAGCTTGGTGGTTTGACCTTTTGCATAAGCTATTTTTCATCAGCACTTGCCAAGGTCTTCTTAAACACTTCAGCAGTGCTTTGCAAGTGTAGAGCTCAAATGTTAACTATTTCATTCTTAATATTATCTGTGCTCTGTTGACTGATTTTTTGGGGGGAAGTAGATTAGTCTGTGGGTCAAGAATTCTGAATGCCATAATTTATCTAAAAGCCCCCTTTGATACATTATTTCAAATTACAGTTTGGTTTGGAAACTTACGAGGAAGTGTTAATCTATTTCTCTGTTTCTACACAGGTCACATTACATTTGAATCCAATTTCATCGGTGCATATTCACCAGAAGCCTCTGGTGTTTCTTCTCAACTCTCCTTTGCCTCTGGTCTGGAAGCTGAAAACAGAAAGACTGGCACCTGGAATTCAAAGATTTTTCTTTGTAAGTATCCACAGTCTTCTTGCCAGCTACTTGTTGCACAAGACATAGAGTTAATGGCATTCATTTGGAAAGTTTATAAACATACATTTTAAAAAATCAAGTTAACGGGAGGTCAAGTTTCCATGCAGAGCTCTGGGGAACAGTTAGGTGGCAGGGCCAAAGCTTTTTGGGGAAAAGTACCCAGTTACTTTTTATGTGAATTCAAGGAAAAGGAACCAAAGCTACTTTTTCAGAATACACGTGTCATGTAGTTATTAACACTAACAGATATCCCAGTTCAAAAAGCTGTGAGGTTATAGTACACTGCCAGTCCTGATTAGAAGTTCAGTAGTACCACAATGCAAAAAACCCACCCCTTTCAAAACCACAAGAAATACTATGGTGGATGTGAGTTGGGTGGTCTGTGACAAAGACAAAAATCTGTATTTGTTAAGCTCAATATATACAATGACAGGTTTTGCTTCTAATGAAGCTTGTCTGTTGAAATGACCAAGCTAATCCCAGAATGAAGTAATTTTTTTTCTCAGAAAGGCTGCAGTACCGCTTACAATGTTGGATCCAAACATTACCCAGTATTTGTAAATCATGTCCTTACAGTTGGCCAGGACACTCAAGTTTGCTATTTGTAGTGAAACAGAAAAATTGTTTGGATTAAATTTTTAATGCATGACATCATGTCTAATAATGAGTTGTCCTTATTAAAGTTACAGCTTTTGCTATATTCAACTCTAATTACAGATTTAGACTTGATTATTTAAACTTGATTATTTTAGTGGCATCCTTATAGGGCTTAATTTTGCTCTTCCAGCACAGCTGACAGTGGTAGGCAAGACTGCTTCTGCAGTCTCAGATGGGATTTTAATGGTGTCACTGTGCAACAGCAGGATTGACAGATGAACAGTGCTGCAGCATTAGTGCACTGGGAAAGGGACACTGCTCTCACAGTGGACATGATACAGTGATGACACTGTTATGAGTATCATCACTTGCTGGGCACCAACAGTTTTCTAGGATTATTTTTATTTTTCATGTCACTTGGGTAGGAGTACCCTTGGTACTTTGAACTTACGTTTTCTGTCCTGCACTGTTTCCAGTGCAATGTATTACTGACTGGTGCAAAGAACATGAACTTGTTTGTATTCCAAGATATTCACAAACTCTGTCAGAGACTCTTGACTCCAATCTTCTTGTTGATGATTTCTGGTGTATGTCCTTACTGCAACCAGTACAGTTCAGATCTGCTCAGAAAATGTCTGAGGAACAAGATGACAACCTCTCCCAGCCAGAAGAAGTGTCACCTCTCATGAGTTAATCGTGACTTGAACCCACCTTCAGTTTAGTTTTGATCTCCTCCTCCTACTGCTACATCATCACTCCCATTCCATATCAGCTAGTTTGTGTTCAGTTGTCTTTTCTCTCTTCCTCCTCCTCCTCTAGGCTTTTCCCTCTCCCCTCACCTTGCTGCTGGGAGTGAAGCAGTGCTCTGCTGAGAGCCATCCATTTCTGAGACTGTGATAGTGTGCAGGCTCCGATTGTGCTGGGCTGGCTTGGGCTGGCTCACTGGGGCTTCAACAGGCTGCAGTAAGGCATAGGAACAATAGGAATGTGCCCAAGGCCTCAGCTGCCAAAAACTGTATGATTAGCTAAGTGTTTGCTTTAGAAAACTGTTTAAAGCTCTTCTGGCTACAAAAACAGGCTTGAAATGTGAGCAGCAACTGTTGCAATGCGTGCCAAACTGTCTGACCTGGGGAGGTGGCACAGCAAACCTTGCTGCAGATGCTGCAGGAAGGAGTGAGCAGATGCTCAAGTGGGATAGGAGAACCTGATAGATGCTACAGATTTAGCTCTCTGTTGAGGGAACTCAAACACCTCCTGTCAGTACTCCAGCTGCTTTTATGCTCTACTGGTCACAGTCAGGGCTGAAAGTTGTGATTCTTCATGATATTCTCCCAGCATGTGTCTGTGGCACTGGAGTAACACTGCTCCTCATAAGCTGTGCAGGTATGAGACCTTGCCTGTCCATTGCAAGGAGTGTGCTGGCTGTTAATGTTGACTCATACCTACTCAGGTTTAAACATCTGAGTACCTCTCTGCAATGATTTTGAATCTAATCAAGTGCCAGGTAATTTATGTATTCTCCCTTCCACTGTGTTAAGGCTTGTATTTGTATTACTTTTGTAGAGACTTGAAGAATGAGGTAGCAGAACAGAAAATACCAGGGTATCTCTCCCAATTCAGTCTGTGTTCTCCCTCTTCAGGCAATATTATTGCTGCTGACAAGCAAACTTCACTTTCTTACCCAGGATTCATCAGTCTTCCCATTTTGCATGTACCAGTTTCTCAGCAGCTGGTGTGGCTTGGGATGATAGGCTATGAGATACAGACTGGAAAACTTAAACTGGGGTGATCCTCTGTTGCTTTTCCACAGTTCCGCTCTGCCCACGAAGACAAGTTAATTGTGTTCCCAAAAGCTTTCTGAAAAAAAAGATTGCAGAATCTTGCAGGGCAGAAAAGATGGAAAATCGTGATTAAATTCTAGTAGCACCTGTGGATCAATGCAATGTACCAAAAAGAAATTGAAGGGCTCTGGTTTTGCAGCAGAGCTGTTTGCCTGTGTTGGGCCATGCCAAACTGCCATCCCTGGGGCTGCCTCTGGCCTAGAGGACCTTGTCCCTTGGCACAATTTGAGAGTGTTTGTTTCAGGTGAGTTGTGGGGTAAATGGACATACAGCTTCTACTCAGGTTGTGGATAGGCTCTCTGCCTCATTACCAGAGCCTTCAACTACTTTTATAGAATTGAGCAGAACTTGCATTCCTGGCCCTTTGACAACAGTTGGCTTATCTATGAACTTCTGCAGCTCTGTCTTGTTCATTCTTCTTAAATGTATAGCCAAGCCAGAAAACAGAGTATTTTGAATCATAAAAGATTTCAAATTAAAAAAAAACAACAAAACATGTTTTTAGCGGCCATGAATTCTGTGCTCAAAACAGAAATCTGTGTCACACATACCATAGGAGTGTGATAACTATTGTGTCTGTCTCTATGGAAGCCTCAGGCAGGATAATCATTGACTTGCCAGCTTCTTCTTCTGACTTTTCATACAATTTTCATTCACAATTTTATTAATACACTGGATGTGAAATATGAATTCCACGATTTCATTGAGCCCTAGTTAGATAGGTAAGGAGTGTAAAGAAGATTAAATGACAACTTCTGGGACTTAACTGCTAATAAAGACAACACTCCTAGAGCAAGGTCAAAGTTTGTAGCTAAAGCATGATGTAACCATGAGTGAAGTCCTAGCTGTTTTTCTTCTTATTACTAGCTATTAATTTTCTTTGTAAAGCAGCAGAACAGAGTTCTTAAACTGCCACAGGAATGAGTATTTTAATAAACAATTAAAATTTAAAAATTAATTGTATTAGAAGATCCAAGATTATTTCTAATAAAGAATATAACTCGAGGATTTCAGCAGATAATTAGAGCATTCTGTGAAGTGACATTTGTACCACTGTACAGGTGGAGAAACTAAGGCATGCTGAGTTTAAATTATATTTGTCTTGGGGCAGAGGGTAGACTCAGGGCTATTTGTTGTCAGTGTCCTCATTAGGAAAATGGTCTGGTACCTTCACTGTGTGAATCCATTGTTTGAGTTTCCACTAAAGCTTAGCTGCTCCAGATTGCTTTATTTAAAGGACAGGGTGAAAGTATTCAAAGCTTGTGTCAGCACATATCCAAAAGACCAGGACAAGACAGTACTACTGAGTTAGGCTGGAGTTTAAGTTCTTTTTATAAAGTCCAAGCTTGGATTTTTGCCTTAGGCTTGGTCTTCCATTAGGCAGAAGTTGAAAATGAATGGGAAAAAAAATCTAGCTTTTGGATATCTGGTTATAGAGTATAGGGAAGCACAATGTAATTTCTTTATAGATATTTGTAATTATAAAAATATACATTTGATGTATATGTATGTGTATATGTGATGCACACAGCTTCACTCAGCAAGATGATGTGTCCCACACTTGGTCTTCATTGGGGCAGCTCACAGTTTCATTTTCACAACATGTCTGCTGATGGCTAAATCTCACAGTGGAATAAATTATTAAAATTAAGTATCATGCCCCAGACAAAATGAAGGTTGTGTTCTGGCCTTTTTAAAATGTTGTTTTGAAGACTTTTTTCCAAAGCCATAGCAGTGAGTAGAAACACAGTGATACTTAGGGAGCAATAATGCTTTGGAGGAAGCCATCCGAGACAGGGCATGGGTGCTAAAGGGAGTTGTTCTTTATTGGCCTCTTGCCATATTGTGTTTTCATTTTGCCATCTTAGGGCATCTTTTCCTATTTATAAACCAGAGAGAACACTAGTAAATAGTCTTAAATATTTTTTTTGGCATTTTTTGATTTAAAAACTGAAATAATTTGTGTCTGTGTTACCGAAAGGTGAACATATGGTGACAACAGTGTAATGTTAACAATACATCTGGCATAGACAGGGTTATTTTCAGACTCTGCACAACATATGTATCTTTATGCTAAGTAGGTGGTGCTGGGAAATTATTATGATTTTGATAAAGTAAATCTGGAGTTTATTCTTACAGTTTCAAAAATAAATATACCTAAATATCATGACATTTCAATCTGAAAATACTTGAAATGCGTTATTGCACAAATTCTGCCTTGCCTAAGTAATAGAAAATCACCACTTTGATTACTGGTGACCTCATCATATTAATCTTAATTGGATATTTTTACATGTCACAAAAAATACGATGAGTTGGAAGTGGGCATTTTCATGTTCCTGGGCTGGCCCATCAGCCCTCTCATCACTCAGAAGCACAGTGTATGGGTGGGAAGGACTCTCCAGTTCAATAAGCAGATTCTTAGCATCTGTGTTATTTTTTTTTTCCTCCACCAGAAACAAATGCCAAAGTTTTATCATATAGGGGTAGTATGAGAGGAAGTTGAAGGACATTTTCACTGATAATTAGGCTGATTAGATTCTGATAGATTAAAATTTTACATAAACTAGAGAACAACTGTAGCAATGCTTTTACATATGATACTGTTGCAGGTCAGTCTTACAGAAAAACCTTGCCAGACCTCACACCTCTCTCAAGTTTTTGTAAAACAAAAATATTTCCTCCCTTTCCATCAAGTAATTACTTCTTTCCTTCCCTAGAAGCAGTTTAATGCAAACATGTTTTGGTAAAAAGACAGAAGTTTTATGAAACTGCCCAGGAAGAGGGTTTTATGGGTGCTACTCAGCAAGTAAAATTTTTCTTTAGATTTGGTAGCCTTCTCAATTGCTTTTATACCCTAGGAATGTTTTTAATAGGCAAGTGAAAGTTGTGAGAATTAAATCAAAGAAAGGAGGGAGTTAATCCTTTGTGATTTCCTGGTGAAAATCACTGAATAGATCCAAAAAACTCTTGGATGTCTACAAACATGATTTTATTTTATTTAAAGTGTCATGCTTCAGCTCTTTTCCTTATTCAGGCAACAGAATGAGTAAGAACGATGGATGAGAAATCACTCACGCAAGCAAATAACCTTACTCACAAGAACCCTTTTAATAGGACTGAATGTCTGTGTTAAGTTGGTAAAATGGAGGAAGCAAGAGGAGTAATGTGAAATGCAAAAGCAGATCACACGCTCTTGGCTTGAGATTTAAAAAGAAAACAAAGTCTTTAAAGAAGAATAAGTGATAGAGTGAAGAGTTTAATTATTCGTCATTTCTGTATTTCTAAGAAGAAAAAAATCCATGTTCTTATTACTCCAACAAATATCTGGTTTATTCCTTTCACTTCATGAAAATATGGTTCACATATTTTGGGTCTCTGCCACCAAACCACAGGCTGTTCTATGGTTTGCACTAGATTTTGGATGACTGACAAAACTCACTGAAAAACAAGTGTTATTTGTTTTCCTGTGCCTAGTATTTAACGGGAAATCAGGAGGCTAAATTTCCAATCATTGGTTAAACAGCCCCAGATGTGAACACAGTGCTCTGCTAGGAGAAGAGTGAGAAAGGATAGAAATGCATGATTAGTGATAGATTTGGTATAAATAGTGACTTTTCACTATTCGAAGTATGAGCAGTAGATTTTCAGTGTTGTGTAATGGTGTGAAGAAGAAGTTAAAAGGATGTTTCCACTAATATAGAATCCTGAGTGGGGGGGGGTTGTTTGTTTGGTTTTGTTGCTTTTGTGTTGGGTTTTCTTTTTCCCTAAATCTTCATAGTTCTACTCAGGAGCTGGAAATAATCCTGTAGTTGCCCTTTTCCACTTGGCATAATTCATACTCCTCCTTCCCCTCCCCAAACCATTTTCTTGCCTTTTGAAAGAATGTGAAAATAGCACTAAGTGTCTAATTAAAACAGTGTTTAGTAAACAGTAACTCATTTTATGCTTTTCACAATAGTAAACGTCCCAGGAGAGATTGTCTCATGGCCTGATTCAACCCCATGCAAGATCCTGCATTTCTGAAGTCTGTATAACTGGTTTACTCCCAGAAATATCAGAACTTCAGGCTATGTATGGTGGTTGTTCTTACATTCTTGTCAATAGGGTGGAAGGATTTTGTCAGAAGTACAGCTGGCAGAAAATTACAAGGTGGTAAATGCATATTTGGAAGTGATGCATTGTCCAAATTCAGTAAAAGGAGTTTAAGGGTACAGTAGCCCTAGTAAGGCATCTTTAAATATCTAGAGGGGTTCTGTTTTCTGTTTTCTTCTTCTTTTTTCATTTGAAGTGTGCTTCAGCAAGGTGTCAAAGAAGGGAAGTGATATTTTTGGCTTAGAAAGCAAGATATAGTATGTGAAGCAGATATGCAGTGTATAGTTAGTCTCTATGTAGCAGCATGATGTCTCAAAATAGGGCAATTTTGTTATATATAGGTGTCCTCTGCTTTTGGTATAAGCATTTTGGATTGGACAGAAGTATTAAATACCAGCTTGCTAGTGAATTTGAAGTAGCAAGGTGGATCATTGTGCCTTAGTTTCTCCTGTCATGGAATGTTCAAGTCCTGTACTTTTCTGGAGCCTGGTTTGCAAAGAATATTGCCATATAGTCCATACTAGATCTTCCTCTGTCCCAGGTGATTTAAACCATCTCAAAACTCAGGTTTTATTGCTTGATGTTTCAGCTTCATAAGCAGGCAGGAGGCTGAAGGGCCCAGAACAGGCATCTAGGATGGTCTTTTCCCTTCTGTAGAGTCATGGCTCCTTCCCTTCTTTGCTTGTTTCAGCAAATTGGGTTTAGATAGTGGAAATTTACAGAAGCAGGCAGTGGATATTGGCAGTGTATTGGTGTCAGTGACATGGAGATAATAAATCGCAACAGGTTGTGATACTGTGTCATTGATTCCAGTGAAAACTATAGCTATTGCACAGATATGCTCTTCTTCTACTAAACTGAGTCTAACTTAAACCAGAATCCCTGGAAAGCTTCTGCTGGTTTATTTTGTTCAGATCAAACAGGTGTTACCTTGGGTTAATTAAGATGTTGTTAGATTCAAGTCAGATGAGTGGACAATTACTTGTGTGCAATCAATAAACCCCTGCTGAGCCCTAAATTGTGGTAACAGATTTCCCTTTCACAATGATTTTTTCATTTCCTTTTAATCATTCTAGTAACCATTCCATGGGGGGTTGAAAGTTGCACTTGCTTTGACAGTTTCAGCTTTGATGGGAAGCACCAGGATCTTCAGATATGTGTGCAGGAGATTCTGCTTGCATCCTGAGAAAATGCTAAGCTTAATTCTTATCAAAATCTTTGGTGGTTGGTGAACGTAGCATCTCCTAGGAAGCAGAATTAAAATCTAAAATGTGACTACGATAATGCTGTTTCTTTTACATATTTGTTTTTAAAAAATGTGAAAACTAGAAGTGGAATTTTATGATGACCAAAAGTGGTTCCAAGAACTCTAAACTGAAAAGGAAAGATTGCCACTGCCCGGAAGCATCCCACCTCCCTGGCTGGTAAGGACTACACAAAGCTGATAGGCAATTCACAAATGTTGCAGATAAACACCTTTCAAAGCAGCATGTTTCTTAGTCACTTAACAAACACAATTGTTTTCCTGGTGGTTATGTTGTATGTGGACTTAGGAACAACAAAAGATATATTTTTGAGTATCTGAATACCTGATATTTCTCCATGGCTTTGGTTTTCCTCTGTAACCAAGATGTATCAAAGTAGTTATCAAAACACCAGCTGAGCCTGAACCCCATCTGAGCTGCTTTGAAAGTCAGTTCAAGTTTTTAAATTTTATTCTGAGCAGATTTACTACTCTTCTAACCATTCTTCCAGATGTCTGATATTTCACATAGCTAAAAGTATGATGGATGCTGTTTTTATTCTGCTAGTATATTTACCTCAGCCTTGGCTTTATGGGTGGCTTTGTTGGTCCCTTGTGCTGGAAGGGTTTGGGTGGGTAGTGATGTAGCTGTGCTGTGAGGGGAGGGATTTCTTCACACTGTGTAGCTGTGGACACTTTGTATTCTGAGTCATCTCCCAAAGGTGTCTAACTCTCTCTCAAGGCTAAATTTATGAACTTGCTTCATACTTGGGAGTTCTGAACTATAACTACGTTAAGTACTTAAGATGTCATAAAGCAAACAAAGCAAATATCTCCCCCTCCTCCCCCCTGATCAGGTTCAAATTAAAAAAAACAAACGGGCAATAAACATTTAAAAGGAGAGAAGGAAGCAAGTAAAGTGAGAAACACAAGACAGTATTTTCAGTGCACAGTGTTCACCCTCACCAGTGTATATATTTGAGATGGCTTAGAGTTGATTGTAAGAGTTGTTCTGGGGAATAGTATTTTATGCCATTTGGCACATCTGCCAGGTAGCTGATGTCTTGAACCACCATGGCAGTTTTGCAAAGGTAGTTTTTCTGTAACAGTTGAAAGTTTTCTTATGGTACATATAAAGGGCTTTTTTCCTTTTTTTCTTTTTTTTTTTTTCTTTTTCCCCTCACAAATGTATGTGTCCTTGCCTCTGTACAATGGAAAGAAAATTACAGCCTCTGTTTCCTGCAATGGTCGGCAGGGCAAGAGTGTGTGCAATTGAAATATGTTCCTAAACACGTTTTGTTCTTCAGTAGAATACTTAGGTTTTGGTAGCAAATTTGCAAAATACTGTACTTGTTCCTCATTTTCTCTTTGAAGCCTTTGAACCTTGCTGGCCATAGCCAGTATCTTGCAAACTGATTTTCCATGTCAAGCTTTGAAATTTCTTCATTTAGCCTCAGAAATGTGACAGGTCCTGTAGGTGAACTCAGTGGCAGAGGATGTTTCCAGTGCAGTCACTTTTAATGTCCCCACAACAGGAGGAAACAGAGCTGGTGCACTTTTTCCACTTTGCACCCTCTGAAAGTAACCACTTTAGGAGATAAAAGTGTGTGTGATGGCAGTTTCTTAATCACTCTGTGTAATGAGTGTCCAGATAAATATTCAGGAATATATAAATTTTTAAAACATTCTTTAGTTTTAATCCCCTGGCTTATTGTAAGTACATTAGAGAACTGCTTATGTTTTTTTCTGAAGAGTAAGTAGTTAATGTTCAAGGCAGGTGTTGAAACGGTGATGGTTGCCTTTTTTGGAAGAGCCTGTTGATTTCTTTCCAGAAAAAATAATGTGCTTGGCTCATTTAACCTTGCCTTAGGTCCGTGTAGTAAAAATCTCAACATTGGCAAGCACGACAGAACTCTGCACTCTTTTTAAAAACCTGGTAGTGGAACTAGCGTTTCAAACAGACTTTAGTATGCGATTAAAAAAAAAATAAATTATTATAGGTTTCGTGTTTATTTAAAGAAGTTTACTCATGATAATCTAGTGAGGATGTTTGTGCCATACTTCTTAGTTGATCTTCTTTCTGTCAGTTCCTCCATAGCAGAGCTCAGTAATTTTGGGGTTCATTAATAGGATCTTTCTCGCAGGAAGACGTTTGTCATGCTGCAGAGTGATGCAGAAGGTTTCCAAGTTTTACTTAGTAATACATGGAAAATGAAGTGTATTCTGTGGAAGAAAGCTGTTGTGTTAGCAGAAATTTAAATATCTCAAATATCAAATTAAAAATACAGTGAAAATTAGTTATTGCAAGCTAATGCATTTCTTTGGTCAATATTTAGAGGGAATAACTTTTATCTTGCAGTTTCCTCAAATGTCCTTAAAGAAGTATCAGTGTAACCTTTTCTCTGATGCTGACCAGAAAAAAAATACCAGAAACATTTTGAAATAGTGCAAGTGAAAAGCAATTGCTTTACTTATTGGGTGAACTGTAACATTTTTGAAGTAGTTAAGGAGTTTTGTTCCTGAGGGTGGAGTGCCAGCATCTCTTCAACATCCCTGCAAAATATTAATGGGTCAAGTCCTTAAATCCTAAAATTTTTATGCATGGGAGATTTTCTTTTAGTTAGACCAGGGCTCTAAAAAGATGTCTCACATGTCCAAGTGGTGCTCTGTATCAGATCTCTGCATGACCTGTCTTGTGCTTTTGTCAGTGTACTCTCCATCCTATGAGACTGCACTGTAAAATTTAATATGTTAGCAGCATTGGAGAGATGCCTTTTAAAACTAATCCATGGCTTTTTCAAGATACTTTGTAGCTATCTTTTTTTAGTATTGTAGATTTGGGGCAGGGGACTTTCTTAATGGCAGTTTGCTTTCTTATTTGAGAAGTATACTACTTCGATCATTGTGTATTCTGTGTTACAATGAATAAACCTTTTTAATTTAAAGGAACTATTTTATGGTAATCACATGATAAACAGTAAATAAGGAAGATCATTAAGAGTTTAAACATGCTAGTTTAAACTTTGAAAGCCATTCTGGCAAAAAGATTTCTAAGCTGTTTTTTTTCTGAGGTCTCTGAATTACACGATCCTTCTCTTAGAAGAGAGTATGTGGTATATGAATAATAAATGCTAACGTAATAGCTAGAGGCACAACTTTTAAATTCTTTCTATGTGCCAAAAAGTGTAATTTATATGTATATTTTGACAAATATTTGTTGGGGCTAAACAAACTGATACATAACATTCTGAAATAGTGCTGTGAACAATAGCTTCGGGGAAGGTAAAGTTTGGTGACTTCAGATCATCTCTGCTAAATACTTGCTGTTGATGTATTTTGTTGCTGAAAATATTAGAGAGGTTTGTGACCATTATTGTGCAATAACATGTAAGGAATAAAGCAGGTTAGAAATTGTTACAGTGTATTTTTCACTCTTTGGATCTTGTCATTACTCGTTTGGGATTTTCAGTTATGAAAAAGTCCCATCCTTTTGTTCCACCCAAGAAGTTTGGGTTACTAGAAAGACAAGGAGGGGGAAAGGGAAGGAGAGCAGCAGAGTGACTCAGACATCTTCCTCAGCTGCTCTGGGGACAGCACAGAAATTGGTGGTACTTCCACGAAGTCTTGTCTCCTGCAGCACTTTGGAAATAGGGGCTGTGTGTGATACCTGGGCAAATGCTACTTCCACTCTGCTACAGGGAATACTGTCCAAAGGAAATCTTCACTGATGTGTTCAAACCTGAAAGCTCATTCTTCTTGCTGTGCCTTCTTACTCAAGTACATGTAATTCTTGACTTGATGTTTTAGATCTTGGTGCAAGTGTGCGTGGAGGGACCAGCCTGGGAAGGGCATACAGACCCCAATGCTCAAGCACCTTGAAGAAAGAGACAGTGTGGGGATGGGTGGTGGTTCCTTGAGGCTGGGCAGATGAACGAATGCTTTTCTTTCACCTCTCACTATAGGTACTTCTTGAGAGCTGGCAAATGTTCTGGAGGTGTTTTCCCCATCCCTGCACAGGGACAGGATTATCAAAAGGCTGCTGTTGGGATAATCTTGAGTTGCAGCAAATCTGGAATGACTTGTTTATCTTTCAAAACCAGTACAAGTTGATGCAGGTCCTAATTTCTGTTTGACCCTGTGCTCTCCTTTTTTCTTGGTGATGCCGTTGCCACTCCAGTGAAGTTGTATTTAAAAATCTTAGGCTTTGCTGTTACAGAACCCATTGCACTTCTACTTACTGCTTTTCCATTTTGACCATTTTAGTTTTGACAACTTTTTAGTTTCTCCAATTAAAAGGTGAGTTAATGTAACCTCTTTATAAGGATTTTTCTAAACATGTAACTTGTCTGCTTTATGAGATAGACTAAACCCTTTCCTTATTATCTGTAGATAAAGCAAGAGTAAATATCTTCCCTTTCTCTTAGTGTTTCTCTTTCCTTATTCTGTGTTTCTCTGTTGGCCCTATCTGCCTTTGAGCTTGGACTCCTGTTCTTCCCGATCTGGGAATTAATTCAATGGTTCCCAGTTTAATTGAGCTTCATGTCCTTCTCTTGCTTCAGTTCCTCAGACCATCTTCTTGCTTACTTCTGTCTTAATTTTCCTTTTGTCTTCCAGCCCACCCCAGGCCCCCAAAGTTCAGTTCCCTTTGCAGCACTGTTGTACCATTTCTTGAGCAGTACGACTTCAGAGGGTGGCTCAGAGCCCTCTGTTTGTCAGCTGCCCCATGCACCCCAGCCAGGCTGATGGGTACTTCATTTTTTAAAAACACCCCTGGAGAAGGAATCATTATGAAGATGTTAAAGCACGTGAAGTTCAGGCTTTGTTTGGAATAAACTGTAATCACATTCAGTGAATGCATTTGGATGTGACAGATCACACTGCTTAAGCATGCTGTCTGTGTGGATAAGTGTATCACATTAAAAATATGTTTTTATTCTCACCAGGTGTCTTTAGGTTCCGTTGTTCAGTTTGAGAAAGGAAATTTCTCCTTGTCAGCAGAAACAGAAGAAAAGCTTTTTCCTGAGAAAAACGAACATCTGCTACAGTGGGCCCAGAAGGAATATGGAGCAGTAACATCTTTCACTGAACTCAAAATATCAAGAAATATTTATATTAAAGTAGGAGAAGGTAAAAAACAAAACTAAAGCAGCAGAATTGTTAGGCACTTCTAGCTGTTGAGAATAAGTCTTGCTTGTAGTATTATTTCCCCACTTAATCTTCAAATACCTCTCACTTTCCAAGAGATGTGATATGAAAAGGGAGGGCAGAGAAATAAGACCAAGTCTAAAAACCAGATCTTGGATTTAGGCAAGTTTTAATGGATTCTGGTGTCATAATTTTATGTTTATATATGTGGTTGTAATTAGTCAGAATCTTACAGGAGTCAAAGCTTCACCTTTTAAAAGGAGCAAGGCGCTTCATAATGATTGTTTGGGTGTCTTGATCCGAAAGACTGAAGTGGAAAGTAATTTCTAGAAAAACCCAATATATATATTTTTTCAGTATTTGCTTTTATAAGTATCCAGACTACTTTGGGCAAAGCATTATTGCTTTCCTCACCAAAGCTGTCTTAATCTGTTGTCCTTGTTTATTTTCATCCCTAGGAGAAAGACTTCCTGTCCCTGTGAGGTATATGCCAAATTCATCAGGTGGTTTAGGGCAGGTGGAAGAGGACTCCCATTCCTCAAAGATTTCACAGGTCCCTTTTTAGGGGAATTGGGTTGTAGCCCCGTAGCTGAGCTGTGTTGGAACAACTTAACAATATGAGTCTCTGCAGCACCTTCTGGCTCATGCTTTCCCTCAGCTGGCTGCCAGTCAGATAGCACATAGCTTGTCTGCTGGGGGGAGTTGCACCTCAGCTGGTCATTAGCCTTGGATAACACAAGAAAAATGGCTCTTCTCTACATGTTTGGAAGAAGGCAGTCAGTTTAGGAGGATTTATGCTCTACTTAGCTCAATTTGCATTTGTTTTCTGGAAGATATATAGATAATAAAAGGAAATTTACAGGGAGAACAGGTTTTCCTGGATTATGCAGGGTGATTTGGGGTGAAATTTTGTTTTTCACAGATACGAAATGTTTTAAGCTGTCAGTGTTCTTCACCTAATGGTCTGCAATGCAGTGTTGTTTTTATTATCCGAAGATGTCATCCAGGTTCAGGCTAAAGCAAACATCTAGGTTTATGCTAAACAAAAGCAGCAAGAATAAAGGCTGGTAAAAGTGAACTGGAACTGATCTGCATTGCAGCATGTGTTCCAGGTGTTTTCAAACTAATTGTCATCTCTCAAGAAGTTCAGTGATGGGAAAAGAAGAAATCAATAAAAGGTTTTATTAACATCCAACAAATACTGGTGGACTCAGCGTTTACAAGCACCAGCAGCCTCATTTAGTAATACTTCAGCAGTATTTCTAGAGAAACTCCTGCATAGCCAAACTGTCTACCAAAAAAAAAAAAATCAATCAAACAAAAAAACCAACAAACCCAGCAAGCACAAAAAACCCAACCAACACACAACCCAAAAAAAATCCCGAAACAAAGCAGAAAACCAACAACACAAACTTCTGTGGAGACTTTTTCCTAACCACCTGTATCTGATCATTTGATTTCCTGAAGTATGAGGCTTGCCCCCCCAAATCAGAACATGCCTGTGTTGGTGGAATCCAAATCCTACCAAATTTCTACAGGATTCCCCTGCATGATTTTTGTTCTACTTGGCAGCAGTCTTGGATTTTAATGCCAGAAAATTATTCATAAATATATTTATTAGCTTATTAAAGTGCTCTTGGAATAGATATATGGAAGGAGTGGTCTCTGCATTGCAGAGATTAACTTTTATTTAGATATGTCAAAAAGCAGATAACATTTTGGTTGTTGGTTGCTTGTATCTGGTTAAACTATGCAGGTAAACAGGAGAGCTTTGCATCACTTTAGAATGTGTTAAAACACAGTTTAATTAGGAGTAAGTACACAACATGGAACTTGGCAGGCAACCAAAGTAGACAGTTTCTGAGAAGGCTCCTACAAGCTAGCTCAGCTGTAACCATATTTGATTTAAATTCTTGGCATAAGAATGAATGTGGGGGGGGGGAGTTATGTGTGTGTTCAGGGGTAGGGAGAGGGTCAGTTCTTGAACTGCAGCAATCATGCATGGTCCTCTGTGGAAGCCATGTGTGCAGTGTACCTGGTTTGCTTCTCTGCAGAGAGAATGATGGAATCACTGAATTCCATAAACCACAGCATACCCTGATGCACATTTCAGGCCTTTCATACAAAATTCACACTTCTCAATTTACTCAGTTACCCTCATCTTTACTCAGTTACCCTCATCTGCCAGTCTGTCAGTCATTGCCAGTGTTAATCATAATTTATCTCTGGTCATATGAAGCACTGTGTGACCAATACAGAATATAACAGCACTATTTACATAATTGCCTACATTTCAGCTTCACTCAAATTAGAAAAGTCTGAAATTGGAAGGTGTTATACTGTTCTAAGTGGTGTCTGTAGCTGATTACTGCAAACAGAAAATGCAGGCCAAAGGACAGAAAGATCTGAAGAAGGGTGATCTTTTATAGCATAAAAGTGCTTCTGAAGCCATGGTGCTCTGAAATAGCTTTTGAAGTTGCAAATGGAAGGAAACTGAGTGAGCAAGCAAACTGGGTCAGGGCCAAGTGCATCTGAATCCCCGAATGAGGGTTTGGAGGAAGGGGGCACAAGAAATGGGGTTCTTGTTCTTCCTTTGCTTTGAGTAGTGAGGGAGATGACCAAGTGCCTTTGATAATCACTGTCAGGTTCTAGAAAGCAGGGCTGCTCATGATGAAAATTATCTTAGTACATTTCACTCAGCAGAATTCAGTTTAATTCCTCATACCTCAATAAGATATGGTTGTACAAGTCAGGAAGACTTATTAGTTAGAGAAATGTTACGTAATTAAATCCAGGGCAGGTGTGCTAGCCTGGAGAGAGCCTAATTTCAAGACATTTCTTAGCTAAATATGAAAAAAAGCAACAAACATTGGGAGTTTTTTCTTGGTTTTTTTGTTTTCTTTAAGCAAACAAACAAACAAACCTATAGTCAACCATAGCAAAATACAGAGTGGGAAATGTCCAGCCTGTTTACAGACAGTAACACACTTCTGCTGTCCTGGAAGAAGCTGAAGGTTCAGTCCTGACTCTGACTTTGTACCCTGTGCACGTATCCTGCACACCAGAGTTGCTTGGTTTAATGCAATGCAGATGATTGCATTGAGTCAGTCTGGACCTGTGGTTCCTGAGTGCTGCTGAGAGCTCCCACCCTCCCTCCAGAGATCACTGCAACCCCTTCCCTGCTCATACCTTGCCATTAAATGTCAGCTGTGGTTCTGATCTCCATCATACTAAGGGCTGGTAAACAGCAAAATACACACGAAGAAGCCACATCATCAGAGTGGCTGAAGAAAATCCCCAAAGCCTCATTTATACCCATCTGGGACTTAAAAAGGCAAGCTCTAATTGGATGGGATTTTTGTTGCTGAATCAAACTTGTGCTGCCCAGGGCATGTCTTGGAGAGTAATACCTGACTAACAGTGCTCATTTTTACAAAAACCTCCTAATGATTTTAAGTTGGGATACCCAAGAACCTGTGAATGACACCTAATTTGTGTGAAATGCAGTAGACAATGTCTGTCCTCATCTGCAAAATGGAGGTGCTGCCCACAGAAACTACAGATCCCAGTGTGCAATCTGGATGCATCTTCATCTGAGCAGCCTGGCACAGGCCAAGGGAAGGCGGCTGCTGGCTGCTACCCACAGCCCCACGAGTGCCTTCTGAAAAGTGGGGCCTCACGGCATCTGGGCTTGCTGGCCAGAGACCTTCCACTGAGGGTGTTGCAGGCAAACTGCCTGTGATTCCATACTGGGAGTCTGTGGAGATTAGAGAGGCACAGGGTCCATAAACTGACTGATTGTTGGCTGGTTTAGTTAGGTTTTTAATTGATTGCAGGCACCTGCAGTCATTTTCTAAAGTAAGTAGACAGTCCTGAAACTAAGAAAGAAAAGTAGTGCAGTGACCAAAGAAAGATGAAATGGATCCTCTTTTCTGTTCCAGCCCAGATCTTGCTGACTGGCACGGATGAGAGTAAATACACATCGGTGAGGGGGGAAGTGAATGTGTAAATCAAATAGCCAGTGACAGGGTTAAAATCAGCTGCAGAGGAAAAGCGTGCTGTAGAGCAGAGGCCCATGCTGGGGAGCCTTGGTGCTGGGGGTGGTGAGAGCAGTGGTTCTTGAGAGCTCCAGACAGCTCCTTCCTTTAATGGAAGGTCCAGGACCAGGAACCAAGTTCTAAGCAGCGGCAAACAACAGCACGTGTGGTAATTATCCACACTCACAGGCTGTTATTTTATGGTTTGATTTGTGTTATATGGCAGCTCAGGAGCAAATACCTAGTATCTCTGTGTCTGCATGTATGTATGGATATAAATATATAAATTCGAGTTCAGTGCAGACCATTTGGGATCATTTTCCGTTCTGTGCAGCTGTGGGAGGAGCTGGCAGAACTGCAGCTGTGTTCAAGGCTAATCTGCCAGGGCACATACCAGATGTTAGAGGAATGATTTGCTTGTGCAGTATGAATAGTAACAGCCTCATGCAGCTTTCATAGATTCTATAGGAAAGACAGCAAGGTTAATATTCAAAGACTACTTTGTGTAAGATCAGGAGAAGAAACGCCCCTAATTGATTCTGCAGTGGCCGGGGGCACAGGCATCTCTGGCCTCTCTGCAGTTTCGTACCTCGCACAAATGCTCTTTAGGGGTGCAATTTCAGCTCTCATTTAGGGACTGAATGGTAACAGTGGTCTTAGCTCAGATTTTAAGAGATCATCCACAGTTTTGCACACATAATGCATTATTTTTTTCTGTTTTTTATCTTGCTAGTGACCTTAGTAGGAAATCCTTCTTTGTAAGGCAAAGGTCAAAGAGCCAACTATTTGGAATTATATTCTTACAGGACTTTGTCTTTGAACATGATCCTTGGTCCTTCTATTCATATGTAAAGTTATCTCAGAAATATGAGGTATTCTTATTTTTCAATGGAAATACTGCTTTCTGAGATACAGCAATGTAGGCTGTGCATGGGGACTTCATACCAAGTGACTATTTTTTAATTTTTTTTTTATCATTGTGTACCAGCCGATGCCCATGATACCTAGGCAGTTAGAACTATAAGAAAGATATATTCTCTGCTCTTAAACTTTCATAATTTCAGTTATGGATGTTATGGTCAGGCTTAATAGCAACAACTGATTTCATCCTTTTCTTGCTATGCTGTTTCCCATGCACAAGAGAGCTGAGGTATTTCTAGACCCATAAGAAAATATATTGAGTAAGGAAACAGAAAATACTGTTATTTTTAAAATATAATAAGTTTGTAGTAACAAGAATAAAGCACTTTGAAAAGAGAGAAGAAATTGATCATGTTTTCTATGAGTTAATTTCAAAAGAAAGAAATCTTTTTTAAAGGTGTAAGAAACTACATGCATTTAATTAATTCAGAAAGATACTCATGTATTTTGCTTCAGAGTTGTTTTCAGATTTCTCTTTGTAGGGTTTTTATTTTCATTAAATATTTAAATCCATAAGTAGAAAGTGTTCAGTTTAGAAGTATGTATTTTCCATCTGAGATGTGCTGTGTTGTTGTAACAGTGATGGCCTTTTAATGCTATGTTGATTTGTCATAAGTGCTTATGATAGACAATAGATAGACCTTTTAGCCAAGAGACTGTCATAAATTATATTGAAGTATGTGCAATGCAAACATTCATGTAAGCTTGATGCGTAAAGGTGCGTATGTTTTCTTTTTTTTTCTCCACCTCCAGATCAAGTTTTTCCTCCCTCATGCATCATAGAAAAGAATTTTCTCTCTTTAAATTACCTTGCGGGATACTTACAGCCCAAAACAGCAGAGGGGTGCCTTATGTCTAACTTAGTCCAGGAAAGAGAAGTTCATATCATTGAACTCATCACTCCAAATTCCAATCCAATCAGGTAAAGTATTATCTCAATGCACTAAATCTGTTTGAAATCAGAGCTAAAGACCTCACCTGCCTGTTGAAAATCAAGAAATCTAGCTCATAGAAAGATGGTGAACCCAGAGTCTGAGAATATTTTTGCCTAGCAGCATTGGGAAAGTAAGGAAGTGGTGAGATGTAGTGGAAGTGGAGTAGATAAGCCTAAATTATCTGCCTCTGTGTTATGTGAGTTGCAGCCCTATCCTGAACAGAGCTCTCCTCTGTGATATCAACATCATTTGAAGTCCCTCACAGTATTAAACAATGACAGCCCTGTCTTCAGGCCCTCTGGGCTTTTGGCTGTAGCTAACAGTGTGATAGGAATTTGGTTTTCAGATGATAAGACTGCAAAATTTTTAAATGGTATGTTATTAAAGTAAAAAAAAGTAGTAAGTTAAGTTCCTCTTGTTTTAGATTTTTGTGTTATCCACAGCTACCTTTACAAAGTTTGTATCCACAAAGAAACACACAGAAGCTGAGCTAGGCATGCAGGAGGTGAAAATGAAGGTCCCAAAATACACTAAGTCACAGTGCAAAATATTAGTTGAAACCTGTTGCTTGGGGTTGAGCACGTTCTTATGATATATGCCCCATATGATGGTTTGAAAGTAAAAGATTTTCTGTTGAATTAATATTTTGCACAATAAGATATTATTGATGAGTAGAAACCCATTTGCTCTACTTATTTTACTGAGATCTTGAAAATTTGGATAGTGATCATCTATTTTCCAGCAAGCAGTAGGCTGGACATCTGCCTTCTTTTCTTTTTAGAGTAAGTATATATCCAGAAGTATTGGAAACTGAATGCATGGCTTAGTTCCTCAACACACGCAAGATTCTAAGTGAAGTAATTTCCACATTTTAACTGCCTAGGCAGAGATATTCCCCAATATAGTATTTATGCATTTTTTTTTATTAACCTGCTTAATTTGTCTGTTTGCTTTTTTTAAGATATTATTTTGAACTTTAATACAGTTATAACCAGAGGAAACTGAAACAGCTATATTTAGGTGCTGTCACAGGAAAATAAGAAAACAATATTCACTTTGTAAAGCAAACTGCTAGGCATATAACTAACCTACTCTGAAATGAGTAGCACACTTGTAAACAAGAAACAGAAATATTCTATTTCTAAGAAGTTTTTCTTTCTACTGTTGTGCAAAATTATTTAAGCATATGTGGAATAACAATCTGTTTAGCACATGTTGTGTTGCCCGGGATAATCTCCAGCATTTTAATCAGCTGGCCAGACAGTGGAAATATGATGGATTGGAAGAAGGTTGATAGCTGAAAATTTCTGGCATTCTGGTCTAACTTTCTCTTTATTTTCCACATACAGTACTTTCCAGGTGGATATAATTGTTGACATTAAACCATCTCAACCAGGCGCCAAACTCGTCAGAGACGTTGTACTTATCCTCAAGTGTAAAAAGTCTGTCAACTGGGTTATCAAGTCACACGATGTCCAGGGAAAGCTCGAAGTGATTGTAAGTTAAGGCACCTTTATTTTTTGAGTGTCACCATACTGAAACAGTATAGAATCCATTTAAATGTGATACAGTGCTAGAGCATAAAGATTTCTGAGTGTTTTCTCTCTGAGCTCTATATTAAATTATTACTACATTTCAAGGAGTAAATACAAAAACTATGTATTTTTTCTCATTAACTTTTAATATGTGGGCTATTAAACTGACCAGCATATTGAAGAAGCCCAGTGGTTAGTGCAAGGGCCTATGTCTTTTCAACATTTGTTGAAGTACCCTAAGCACAGAGTTGGATGTTCATTTCTGGTTTTACTATTACTTTGGTGAGTGGATCTGCAGGTTCATCTCAGAGGTTGGAAAGATGCCTATGAGTGCAGAATGGATAATACTAGATATGTGGCACATGCCCACACCCCTTTAGAAGTGGAAACTTTTTTACTCCCTGTGATTGTAGTACTCTCTAAGCCCTCTTCCTGCCAGTACATCTGTCCCCAGGAAGTCTTTGGTCCAACTGACCCTGCCTCTCTTTAGACTGCAAATAATAAGTTTTTTAAAAGTTAAAACTAAGCTCTCTAAAGCTTTGTTTGCAGCCTTTAAATGTATAGCCTGTTTCTGTATGAAGTGAAGAGTTAGGAGCACGTTGTGCAGTTGAGCTAAATGTTTGTTCAGGTAAATTCCCACTTTCTGTTTCTATAAGAATTTAACTTTGCTTAGTAGCTTTCTCCTTTTAACATGCAAGGGCAATTCTGACAGGATCCAAAGGTGGTTTGATCTAAATCTCATCAGAGGGCAGACTGGTAGGCAGGATTTCATGCTAAATTTTGACAGTAAGAGAAATAAAAGGAAATTACTTATGGTGTTGCTAGGAAGACTGAATGGAAAAGTTTTCTATGGTGGAAGATGACATTCTCTTTTAATCCCTGATGCATCTTAATCTTACAGACAGGAAAGGATGTTCTGGTCATTCTGTAGGTTCTAAATAGTCAGCCTTTAAAAAGAAAAATCAAGGTTAGGTGCCCAGGATTTCCATGCTTGTAAGGAAAAGGGCAAGAAACAACACTTGCCTTGCTATTACTTAAATTTACCATAATTTACATAAATTTACCATTGTGTCTTTAGTCCTAAATCCCTACTTTCTCAGGATAGAGAATGGTACATTGGTTTGATTCATTCTTGGAGATAACCAAAGTACCATATTTTACATTCTTGACTTATATGTGATGAATTTTCAGGAAGAGGAACTGTAGAAGATTTCAAAATGTCTCAAGTGCTACACTTGAATTTAGAAAAGCAATGCTACTGTTCTTTTAAAAGTTTTTCTTAATAATTATTGAAAGTGTAAGTGAAAAGTGTAAGTTAAAATTGTTTCTGTAAATGAATGGTAGAAGGTAACATTTTATTTAGATTAACAAAAAAGAACATAATACTATATATGTAAATGTCAATATATAAAAGACTTCTCATATTTATGCAAGGATTTGTGAGTAACTGTTTGTTATAATGTTTCATTTATACAAATACTTCATTTTCTGAATGTGTGTTTGTTCTCCTTCATTTATAAGAGGGCTTGGGAGGGAGCTAAAGCCACCCCCATGTGATTAAAAAGCCTTTACATCCAGCATTTAGGATTCGTTCATATCTCTATTAGGCTGAAGGCCTTTCTAAGCCCAAATTTAGACAATGCATAAAAACATTACTAAACAATTAGGTAATGTTTCACAATGTTCTTTTTATTACTTGAATCAGTTCCATGCACTTCAGTTTTCCTAACTTCTTGCCCTCAGTACGAATCAGAATTTTCTTGAGGGGATTGGCAAACAGAGAGGGAAAGGTTAGTGCAAAGCTGCCTCAGACCCAGGGCTGAGAATTATTAAGGTCTAAGTTCATAAACAAAAAAATGAAAAATACTTTCTAGGTCATCTAGCTCATCTCCCAGCTTGCTATGTTTATTGAAACTCTGAAAGAGGATGGACACAAAACCAAGTAAAATGGGAATAGATGAGACAAAGCAATTGCACAAAATATGCTGTTTGCAGTCTGTCCTTACATCAGCCCTCATGCAGTGCTTGTACCTTTCAGTACTGGAGGAGTCTCTGCCACTGACATTGCTTCCTTTGGATTTGGTGTCCTTTTACAAAGCTACACTGGACAAAGAAGTGAAATTACAGAAAAAAAATAAGTGTGTCGAGGGGCAAAGACTGAGAGATGTGAAATGCACAAATCAAGCCTGCAATGCTTTCAAAAGCTTGGAGGGACTGTTCTTTACATGAGAACTCCCCAATAGTTTCTGAAATGGTCCCTCTCTGTTCTGAGTGGGTTAGTAGGTGGCTCTGATTGCCTGGTTTCATACACCATGTGTGAAGGTGTTGGCAGGGCAGGCAAGTGAAGGAAGGTATTCCTGTGAGCCATTTGCATGGTTTTGTAACATTGAGGTGTTGCAGGACTGAACATTTAAAGGCTCAGCATGGAGTAGAGAGGTATAAACAAGCCCTGGAAATGGTCAGGTGCTAGCTAGGACAGTAGAGTTTTGAGATAATATTTATTCAGCTGTCTCCTCGTGACAAAAAAAAAAAAAAAAAAAAAAAAAAAGGAAAGCAGAGAGGGAGATGCAGCAAAGTTGGGGTAGCATAATAATTCCAACCAGTCAAAGCTATGTGGTAATATGAAAATATGATAAATCATGTTAATCATGTTCACATTTGTATCCCTTGCAAAATAAAAGATTGTTTGATCCAAAACAGTAATAAGGTACTAAAGCTGGGATACTTCATGTTTCCTTTTTGTTTCTTATCTTCAATGGCCTTTGCTGGTCATTGATAACTGGTTAAAAAAGTGTCAAACCGGACACTTTGCACCTAAAATTTCTTTCACTTCAATTTTGAAGCTGTATATTAAGGATGCTGAACTGGATCATTAGAAAGAAATGATGGGAGGGAAACAGATGTAAATTATGCCATTTCATCAGGATTCTCTATGAGCTTTAGTCACATCTTTGTTCAGAAGCTCCATTACTGAGGTCAAGTAAAGAACTGCTGCTGAGCTCTGTGACACTGGGTAGCAGGTCATAGGACCACTGTCTAAAATTGACCTGGGCAAAAGAGATCAGGGTATTAAATCTTTTGATGTTCTAGAGTGAAAGAGAGTTAGGACTTGTTCATAAGCTGCCTATATGATGGAGAAGATAATCAGGCATGGAAATAAGTGTTGTAGAGCATTCAGTGATATCATCTGTATACAGAAGGTGCAGTTCAATTTCCTTGCAGAAGTAACTGAAAAGTGGGTCATCATGCATGTGTCTCCTGGTGTCTGGATGTTCTTAGTCTTGTTCTGTAGTCCTTGATGTGATTGTTACAGTGATAATAGTAAAGTTGCAAATGTAAAAAGACATACAGAGATATACATATATATATGTATTTGGCTTTATGCAAATACATGTTTAAGATGTCAATCACTGAAAAGCAAGTTAAAGTGTAGTACCAGTGAATATTTTCTGACTGCCCTTCTAACAGCTAGGAGTGTTTGTTATGTTTCTTTGATTTCCCCATGTGAATAAGAAAATTTGTTGTTTTTTTTTCAAAACCATTTTTCAGTAAACTGAATGATGACTGACTGTGTGACTCATTTGTATTCCATGGTCAACTCTGATTAGCTGTTATCTCTAATTATTTAATAACAAAATCTAGGAGGTCTGCAAGTGTATTTATGAGCTTGCTGTATTGATATATATATATAAAACTGACATTGTTAAATATTGTTTTATTGTTATAAATTTTATCGATGTTCAGAAAGTGTACGTTGTCTTTTAGGTAGCTTATCCTTCCAAAAATGTGTGTGCTCTCACTATCACTCCCTTGAGCATTTCATTCAGTCCCATTTAACATACACAGCATTATGCAGGCAGCACACAACATTTCTAGTATGAAGCTTACTCAGGGAAGCCCAGACTGTCCTTGGTGCCAGCTGACTTTAGAGCTTTAGCTGGTATCAGGTCTATTTCATAAGCATGCTATGTTTTCCCTTTTTCAGTAATGTTCATTTGAGCGAAGGTTTTCCCTTATGTAGCTTAAGTAATGCTCTAACCAAAGAAACGAAGGGGATGTTTGAAATATCAGTTGTCATCTTGAGTTCACCTCACTTCACAAAAGTTGTTTCAACTCAGTTTTGAAGAGAATGGGGCATTAAACAAATGGCTATAAATGTCTTTGTCTAGTTTATTAATCTAGAGATTAACAGCTTCTGACTACCTTGATTTATTGTACAGCAGGCTGGGAGGAAGGGTGGGCTCTACTCCAAGGGTGCAGGAGTTCTGTGCCTAACATGGCAGAATTTGTTTTATTTCCCAGTTCTCCATTTGCTGTTATTTAAAAGTAAAACAGAGTAAAAATCATGTGTAATCAGTGTCACTATTCCATTTTAACTATTGTTGACTGGCTAATCACAAACCAAGCTTCTCTTTGTTTGCAGACATCAAATAGTATTGGTTTTGGAAAAGAAACAGAACGATCCATGACTATGACTAAATCAGTAATACCTGATATTCCCTCATCACATGAGAGTTTGATCAAGTGGGCTTACGAGCATAACTATAGTCCAGTTACTTCCTACACAAAAGCCCCTGTTGCTAACAGATTTCATCTGCAACTTGAAGATACAGGTAAGCTTGAAGACTAAGTTTTAGCATCTAGAAAATAGTATATCTGGTGTTTCCAGGGATATGATTATTTGAAAGGTACTTCCTCAATTCGAAGCTTTGTTGTTGGGGGTTGTACTACTTTCACTGTTCATCATCAAGAATTCTGGTAGTATCTGTGAATACTGATTTTAAAAAATAAAAAATCAGTGGCTCTTATCAGAAGAGTCCTGGCAAGTTGTGTTATTTCCTGATATGTTTGTAGAGTGAAGTGGTTATGTTTTATTGAACTCACAAGCCGTAGTCATAAAATCATAGTATGTTTTGGGTTGGAAGGAGCCTTAAAGATCATCTAGTCCCAACCCTCCTGCAGTGGGCAGGGATACCTCCAGCTAGACCAGGTTGCTCACCTGTTGTAGTAGCTGCCCATGCTCAGTGTCCACTGGAATGGACTTCAGCAGTTGAGTATCCTGTTAGATAATAAATCCAGTTTTGATTTCTACTTTCTTTTTTTTTTCCAAAAGTGTGAGCATACCGTTTCCTTGAGACAATTAAGTAAACATTTGTTTAGAGGAAGGTAGTTACCTAATAAGTACAAAGAATTCTGCTCACAATGTCCTTCAAGGGCTTCCTTTGATTATTTTTTTTCAACAAAAATTGTACCTATCAACATTGCAGAAGATTATCAAATAACAAATGTTTTTGGGTTTGTTTTTTTGTAGAAGAGATGAATGATGAAGAAGACCATTCCCTTCCTCCAGAGCTGACAGAATTGCTGGGTGCTAATCCACTGCCTGCCCCAAAGAATCCTGCATTAAGTGATGGCCTGACTTTTCCTTTTCACATTAACAGAGGAAGACATGACACAGTGGGAGAAGGAATCTTCCCATCCAGTGATTCCATGGATACATTAATAAATCATGGCTTTGGGCATTCCCTTTCAAAACATAAAGAACCTGAAGAGGTTCAGGGTAGTGCTGATGTGGCCCTGTCAATAAAGTGTGATGACAAAGTCATGACAGTAGCTGTAGAAAAAGACTCTCTGCAGGTTGGTGTGATCTCAAATTTGGGCAGGCTTTTTGGGCAGGCCATTTGATTTGTGTTTTAACTGAAAAAATAAACATCCTGAGCTCTTCAGTTACCCAACCCTCCAAAATTGGTGAGGGAACCACCAACCGTGAATATTCCTTGCTATAATTCAGGATCATGTTTCTTCTTTCCAACTATCTAGTATTGTGTAGAGGGATTTCTGATTAAAGCTTTGCAGAGTTGGTTATGTGAAAAAATTGCAATGCTTAATCATCAGTCTGAGTTTTTAATGTCCAGAGTAAAAAAAAGCTGCTTTTGATAGCTTTGTGAGACCTGCATAGATATGTCTTTACCATCTACCACTTGATAGGTTGCTTTTGTCCATTTGCATCATGGAAAAGAGCCTGGTATAGGCAGCATTCTTAGTTCATTTCAGACCAAACAGAGTCGGCATTATTTATCAGCAGATTAATAATGAACCTGCTGTTGTCTTTGTTCCATGTTACATTTACTTCCTATCTCTCATGTATAATGACATTTTGAGAGTGACCTTCCCTAGATATCTGTACAATTAACTTTACTTCCTTCAACCAGCAATCATGAGCACTATTCTGAGCTGCACTTGTAGCAAGAGCCTAACACTTACAGACACTTACAAAGTGCCTTTGTTTCAGGCCAGCGGCTACACAAGGACAGAACTCTCACTGCTGGATCACTCTTGCAAAGCCAGGATGAATGATACCCATTTCATTTTGGAGTCTTCCCTGAACAAATGTGGGACTCAGACAGCATATATCTTGAACAAGATCGTTTATTTTAACTCTGTGAGTATTTTAAAATGAGGACCCACCTTCTGTGCTGTGTATTGTAGGAAGCCATTTTAGTGAGATTTAGTTTTACAAAAAATCTTGATCTTTTCCTGTCTCATTCAAACCCAGATGCATCTACAGCCAAGGATATAGAAGGCTGCACATTCAGTGTGCTTCTGTGGTCAGACAGGTGGAAAAAGGAGGAGCTGGACTTAACTGCTTCTACCAAATTGCATGGCTGCACATTGGGGGCCATATGTACCAGTCTCCAAGATGTTGCACCAGCTTTTCCTATGCAGTTTTGATGTATCCATACATAAGCAGTACTATGTAACTGTAAAGAGAAATAGGAATGAAGTTTTGTGATTACACAAAGCTAATACTACTTAATCCATATGCTGAATTATGTTAGGTGAATTTTTTTCTTCTGAAACTGTATGAAAGCAGGTTTCAAAATGCGAGGAAAAGACATTATCTGTGCATGCTTTTCTCTGATAATTTGTTTTCATATTTGCTATCAGTTGATGTACACGTTTTAGGAACATTTCTTGAGTACTTATATATGAGTGATGATGAAAGGTTGCCCACTTGGGTTCTGAGCTTCCCAGGCTGGCTAAGCTTCTAAGCTTCAGTACACTATAGCTAATCTGGGTTTGGAATTAAGGACATCTTTCTCTTCCTGAGCTTTCCAGTATGTAGAAGCAATTATGGCAAATGATGGAAAGCCTGTGGTCCAACCCAAACACAACTAAGGCAGTCTGATCTGACTTTACCTGGTTAAAAGCATTCTGTGCTGGCAAGTCTGGAGCACCTAACTTTATAAGCAGTCCCAAAACAAGACAAAATGTCCAAACTACAGAAGAGCGCAAGTCTGGAGCTAAATACTGTCACAGAACCATCTCTTTATATAACCCTCATAGAATCATTTAGGCTGTAAAAGACCTTCAAGGTCAAGTATATTGAGTCATTGTCCCTATATTCTGTTATGCCCCAAATTAAAATGGGTGTTTGCCTCCTCTTCTCTCCTTTATCCATCATGTCTTTTGCTAGTCTTAGCTACTCACTTAAACTCTGAAACATGTATGGTATATTTCCGAATTTGGGAGCATTTCTCCTGAAAAATAAACACCTGTCAGGGGAGCATCAAACAATGTATATGTAACTTCTTAGCAGTTGGTCTACATCCAGGAAAACAAAGATGAAGTCCTCGAAGGGCGGGAATCAGCTGAGGAGCTGCAGGGTTTACAGAAGAATCAAAGTGCAGAACACTGGAAAACAAAACCAGGAATTGTCAGGGAATGAAATCGAGAAGTGTGCAGAGGAGGAAAAAACAAAGGGGAGGAAATACAGAGAAAAACAAAGAAGGGGAAAATGGGTAAAGGGGTGTCATGTTTTTGGGTGTATGTTTCTGAAAAAAATATGCAAATGACAGAAGAGAAAATCCTTTAATGATTGTTCCCCCATCTGGTCCTTTACACCCTAAGGATTTCAATGAGTGCCTTAAAGACTGTAAGTTGCAAAAAATCATTGAAGAATGCCACTTCTTTTTGCAGTGTTGGTTACAGAAATACTAAAAATAGAATGGAAATGCAGGGCTGCTTATTCAGACACAAGCACCCAGGCTGTTGTCTTTGATGGTTCTGAATTCTATAAAAAAAAGCCCTGAAGAGAGTTCTCTAAGTATAACCTGCATAGTTTACATGCACAGCACGAGGCTGTTTAAGACATGCTTTCAAGATCTGCTTAGCTGGTGCACTTCCTTGGTCTTTGTATTGTTCTGAAATGAGATGAAAATAATAACCATGAAGTGAGAGCGCTTGGTTATCACCTAATTTTATGCATTTGCAATGCCTTTTGTGCAGATTGTCATTCAGCTGTCATCACCAGCTGAAAGCAGTGGCTTTGATGATGATGACATGGAATCAGGTGATAATGGATTTCCAGGGGATGCTGACGAGGGAGATGTTGCTTTCTCAAGCTGGCCTGAAATAGCGGTATGTTACTGTCCACTTTGTACCTGACAACAGGACACCCCTATTGTACTATGCACTTCACATAAATTACATTAATTGTATAGCAATTACTTTGTCTTTTAACACGTTTCTTGCCACTTCTATTTTTTGTGATCCTGTTGAAGATTTCCACTAAGCAGGTGGAATGTGGGTGGGCCCTTATAGAGTGCATTCCAATTTATTCCTGTCCAGCTGCCCCTCCTGACTCTGAGTGTATCTGTATTGTTGTTTGTTTGTTTTCAGTTCAATTGCACACTTAAGCAGCCAGAGGATGACAGAGGCATCTTCTGGCCTCCTGAACCACACATCACCAATGTGACCTTCAACATGGAGCTGTACAAAACAGATCTGTTCCTTGCTCCCTCCCAAGGACTCTTCTCTGTTGCTGAGAATGGACCAGTATACGTGGAGGTAATAAACTGAAAAAAGCTAAAACTAACGGAAACATTTTGCAATGCCATGCATCTGGGTCAAATTTGTTCCTGTCAGTTGAAAGGTCTTGGTGTGCAGTTGCTTTTTAGGCAGACAGGTAAGTTCTTAGTTGGCTGCAGAGAACAGAAACTGTGGGCTAAAAGCAGGACAATGTTTTGAGTCAAAACCAAAAGGATTCTTGCAAAATGCATTACCTTAACTACAAGGTACAGTGGTCATTCTTGCCACGTCTGCTTTTCTGTGCAGAACCTGAAGTGGTCTCTGAGCTCTTACTCTGGAGTGGTATTTCCTGATGACAATTTCAGAGTTTATTGGTAATATGGCTGAACCTCATCTAAAAGACGTAGACATGCAAAAACTGGTTGCTAGTGTCTGTCCTCCATATGCTTGTGTTCTGGTGTTACAAAGTTAATACAGATTCTGATCTTGCTCTGATCCATTTACAAACACAAGTTGCAGTCCTTTTGAGTCTTGTGACACAAGAGATCAAACAGCTTTAGATAAATAAACCTGGCAAAGTCAACAGGCAGATACCCTCAGCTTCAGGTGTGTTTGGACTTGGTGATACTTCCACATGTTCTTGTGGTATCTATGAAATCTGGGGAATTCCAAACCACTATTCAGTATTTCTGAAGATAGTCACAATAACAGAATTTTGCATCTTTAAATTATAGTATGCATTAATAAATACAACACTGGCAATGAAATAGTATCCACAATTTTTAAATGAGTAAATCAAGGAATAGGCTTCTCAGACCAGGAAACTGAGTGAATTGACAGAAGTAAACAGTGCTATGCCATGTTTCTTTTGCCCAAGTTAGTTCCTTTTTGTAAGCCCATTTGCACATTAACAGAGTGCCTATTTGACAGATGTACAGTTTTCTTTGTTGCTTCAGTATGCTGTGGTTCTTCCTCATTCTCTTACCCAATAAAAAGAACTTAAAGTAGTTTAAGCAAAAAGACAGCATGTCCTGCTCAGTTAAGAATATATTTATAAAAAGATGCACTCTTCTTTTGGTTTTTTCCATTTGTATAAAACTGTCTGCTTCCTTCAGCAGTCTGGGATGAATCCTCTTGGCTCTGAGCCCTCTGGTTCTGGAGCTGTTTATTCAGACTGATGTTCTGATTTCTTCATCACCTGTTCTGGCAGAAATCTTTTTGTTTCTGTTTATCCTTCTTGCACAGTGGAAAACCTGTATCAGTGTTCAGCTTCTGTGACTCTGTTTTTATGTTTTTAGCTGACGGAAATCTTTGTTTATTCACTTTTTTGTTATTTTTAAAATTTTTTTTCTGTTTTGTTTCTCTTATTAACAAATATATTTTTGGTTTTGGTGAATAAATTGCTTAGGTCATAATCTTTAAGAACTCTGTATCTCCCTTTTCCTTCTCTGTAAAAATGTTTTTTGTATTTGAATCTTTTGGCATTATTTTCTTTGCTCTCATTTTCATGATCTCAACCTATTTTGATCTCAGCTTTATCCTGTAGTTTTAATTCTTGAGATATTATTCATCCTTTTATTTACTTGATGGTGTTCCATGATACTGTAGTATGCCTGTTCTCCTTGCCATAATCTTTTAAAACTAGTTAACACCATCAGCTTGATTATCTTTCAGTGTCTATGGCTTGACTTCCATTCATCAGTTTTTATTTATGTTACTTCAGAAGATGGTCTTTCTTCCTTAGATTGTTCAGCACATCTCTTCGTCTCTAGTTTGATTGCTGCTCACATAGGGGAGAGAAAAAATAAGAAATGCCTCTATCCACTGCATGACTCTTAGCATCCAGAATTTCTGTATATACCACAGGAAGATCTGGCAGTCTTTTCCTTAAATATACAAGCAGCACATAAGGATAAGCATGCATTTAAGGCACATTTCTTCTACTAAGGAAATTATTGCTTGTAAAATTGTTTTCATCAGACAGTGTTAATGGTTAGACACAACACTTATATTTATTAAGACCAACATGCTTCATTTCTTACAAAATCCATGTAAAATTTTTCCTAATTATTCTGTAGCATTGTCTGCATTCCAGTCTACCTTAACAACATCGGTGCCCTGAAAGTTTGCAGTCTTCATTATTTTTCATAAAAGAACATGAATTTCAGACCTACAATAAATTAAAAGGATCATTTCATAAGAAATTATGGCTTTTTAGAAGGCTCCTCTGCCCTCTGAGTCCAGGAATGCCACCCACACATCAGACCATGACCTCTCCTCTGCCTCTGCATTCCTCCCCTGGCTGGGGGTGGGTTCTCTGTTGCATCTTGGTGCTTTTTTTCTTCTTCTTCTTTCTCAATAAAGTTTCAAAGAGATACAAAGACATGGAATTAGTAATTGACTTCCATACATCTCTGCTTTGTGTCTGGGCAAAGCAGTGCCATCTCAGGTAGCAGCAGCAGTCATTAACTATATGTCTGATCTGGGCTGTGTTTTTTTATCTGATGTTGGAAAGATAAGGGATTGCTGTATCTATTCACTGCGAGGCTATTAAACAGCTGGGTTTGAAACCACAGATTCTCTGTCTCTCACTTTGACAGCCTACCCTTAGCATCCAGCCTTCAAATTAGTTCAGATTGGAAGCAGCAGTGGAAAACTGCTTAAAAAATTTTTGAAAATGTTAATGAAATGTGAACTAAAAATGTCATTTCTGAGATCTTACTATCTCTTTCTTTTTAATGCAGGTGTCTGTGACTAAAGCTGACAGATCCTTGGGCTTTGCCATTCAAACATGCTTTGTTTCCCCGTTTTCAAATCCAGATAGAATGTCTGACTACACCATCATAGAAAACATTTGTCCTAAAGATGAATCTGTTAAATTCTACAACATTGAGAGGGTGAACTTTCCAATACCTCATGCACAGAAGGACAAAAAAAGATTTAGCTTTGTGTTTAAACCAATGTTCAACATCTCACTGCTCTTTCTTCACTGTGAGTTGACTTTGTGTACAAATAAAGACAAAGATAATCAAGGACTGCCAAAGGTTAGTAATTTCTTGAAGTCTAAACTTCTGATTTAGATGAAAATAAGATATTTTTTAAATATGAACTTTCAGGAGAATAAACAGTTTTCTATGAAATTGATGTAATAAACATGGTATGTCTAGGCTCAAAATTTTGATAAGAGTTGCAATGCTATGTGTTTTGCAGAATATAGTTTCTGTTAAGATTTCATTAGGATAATTAGAAATTGCTTTTTACTGTGCAAGTTTTTCAGATTTATCTTTGCTATCCATATTCAAAGCACAAACAACATCAGCTTTAATTTCCAAATACATGCATAATATAAGCAAATATTGCAATCTGATTGTTTCAAAAAAGAATCACTAAACCCTGCTCTGCAACTAATGGAAATTGATGTAACTTAGTTGTTAATGTGTTCTAAGATTTTGGAATTTATCTTTACTGTGGGGTTTATGCACATCCCTCTTAAACTGTATTTTTTAAAAGTGATTTGTCACTGTTGACCAACACATTAGTGGCTACAGTTTTGGCTAGCAGATTTTTAAAAAACATTTATACTAAAATAAAATAATGACTATAAGTTAAGTTAAATTGTGAAGTTTAGAGGACCCTTAGTGAAGGCAAAGCTTGCATTGTGAAGTTCTGCTAAGAATTACCCTTGTCAGTACATTGCATGGGGATCGTTTGGAAGCTTTCTTCTCTTTTTGGTAAATAATAAAGGATAAAACTTATAATGAGGTAACTGTGCAGCTGGCGGAGCTGTCCTGGCAGATGGGTGTCTCTAGTCCCACACTGACAACTTTTTTTGCATTTGCATTTGCAGTGCATTCCTCCTGATGAAGCTTGCACCTCTCTCAATGTGGAAATGATCTTGGCCATGATGCACAATAAAAAAACCTTCACAAAGCCCCTTGTAATAACACATGAAGGAAAACCAGAAGGTATGAAAATTAGCTGGAATTATTTACTAAAGCTATATATATCATATTGTGTAGCATACAGCTGCTTGAAATAAGGTGGTACTTCAAGTATGTGGCATTGTATAATCATGTGTTGATACTGTATTTGTAAAGATGTTATTTATTTACACATTTCCCTGGCAGTTGTCATCTGTCAAAGGCAGTTCATTGGTGGTTTTTTTAACCATCTTTATTGAGATGGATGGTTTTGTCAGGCATTGAGAAAAGAATATGGGTTTCAGAAGTATGAATATAGCAGTGGAGCTTCCAGCAATTTCTCTTTGCATGGAGATTAAAGGCAGTGCTCTGCTCCCTGCTGTATCATTTCTTTATTGTGCTTGTAAATACCTATTTAGGAATAGAACAATGGAATTACAAAGTATTAAGGATGCTAGAGCCCGATAAGTTTGTAAAGCAAAGCTGTGGTCAGTAGAGAGAGACTCATTAGACTCTTGAGCTTCTAAGAGCAAAAGATGAGATACACAAGTGTATTTTAGCTCTGCTTCAGTGGGACTTGTTTGATTATGTAATCTTTATGCAAAAAAATGCATGATTGTGGCTACTAACTGGTTGAAGTAGCTGGAAAATCTGAGGAGCATTATGAGATAATCCAGACTGCATCATGAGACAGTACTCTGGCTTAAGAATATGTCCTGTGAGTGATGAAAAATAAGAACTGTTTTCCCAGTTTCAATTAATTTGAAAGTTTTTCTTGGTGAATCCCTCTGACAACCGCATCGGTCATGTTTTGATACATTCATAAAAGAAAATGTATGTGTGTTATCCTTTCTGCCATGTGTTAACACAGCAGTTTAATCAGAAGCTTTAGTGTCTCCACGTGCACATCAGAATCTTCCGGTTGTGTCCAAAGCTGTTGGACTTTTGAAATGTTTTTTGGGGAGTGTCAGAAGGATGAGGATCTGAAGTCCTTTCACAGAATTTCAGAATGATAGGGGCTATAAGGAACCTCTGGAGACCTCCATTATGCAGTGTTTGCTTTTTAGTCTTCAGAGAGTTAAAAGTACTGTAGAGCATTGCTACCGAACATCAGCAACAACTGTTTCTGTTTGGCTCTGCAAGTCAGCTCATGTTTAGTTTTGTGGGTTTTTTTTTAATAAATTTGCTAATACAGATCATATCCACTATGAAATAAAGGCAAGTATTTGATCTGTCAATGTGATATAATTAAAACTGTACTTTGGGCCTGATTCTTCACTCTTTCTTCTTGAAAAGCTCTCATTTTTTTCCAGTGGTTATTCTATGGGGAATGAGTAAATCCTGCAAATGAAGTTCAGCTTTCAATAAACAGACTTGTACTCTGAGCTCTCTTGCCCTTCCGATGTGTGGAGCATTGTGCACAGCTCCCATCTCGGGCTCTGCTCAGAATGTTGTCTTTGTCAGAGGCACAAGGTCTTAGTGTGCAAAGACAAGCTACATTTATAAAGATTAGTTACAAGACAACAGCGTGATAGAGTATTTTGTTGCATTGTGGGTGATTTAGTCTAATTGTGGGATGCTTGGTGGAAATCTCCCCAGCATATCGCAGCTTTCAGACACAATACAAAGTGGCACAGGAACAAGGTAGCTTTGTTGGGGTGCAGTTTTTCTGCAGTGAATCAAGTGACCCCTTCCAAAAAGCCAAATGCCATTGTTGGCCGCTATGTGAACCTAAGCTTTGGAAAATATATATAATACATGTTCACATTACTGAGCAGGAGAATTTACATCTCAGAAGTGGTGTTCTTAATTTTCTCTCATGCAAACAGGTCAGCTTTCATCGTTGAAAACCATCTTAAGGGAACCAACTGCCATTGGGTTTGCTCTCTGAGCCAAATGTAGAAGTCATTCACTTCACTTTTGAAAAGTCAGAAGGACCTGGTCATTGCAATCTTTTTTTTCTTCAGACAAGCTTATGACTGTCATTGAGTATAATAGAAATCAAAAGTGTATATTGAAATAACTTCCTCCTCTCCTAATTCTGTTATTTACAAGCTCAGTTGCTTACATTATTGCAGTAGATCACACACACTCTCCCCCTCCACTTAAATGAAAGGCATATAGCTAGGAAATACTTGTTCTGCTCTTGAAATAATCTAACAGTCTCATTGTTGAGGTTCTTGCTTAGTGTGGAAACTTTCACAGCAAAAGTGAACAGTTCATGGAAAGGAGTTCATATTAGCAACTAACAAGTGCCTCTATCCTACAAAGGTATAGAAAATCATGATCATTTCTAGATTATTGTCAGGCTGACTGATAACATTTTTTAATTAGATGCTTTTCTTGGACCCACAAGGATTCCCACTGCTTCTGTGTTGCTCTGAGCAACCCACATTAAAATACATGTAAGAGCTGACTCACTGGGGAGAACTGATAATGGGCTACACAGTCTATTATTAATTAGCAGACTTATATTCTCTGTAGAGAGGCCAGTGACAGAATGAGCATGGAAAATCTATTTTTCTCTCAGCTCAGAAAGCATTTTCTTGGCATGTGGGATATGCCAGTGGAGTGTTTGGACAATCAGATAGTGCCCTTACCCATGATTGTACTGTTCAGTGTTCCTTGGTTTCAGTCCAGCCCTCCTCACAAATCTCACATTCAGTTATGCTTTTGCTGTTAGTGCACTTGATGGCTTTCCAGCTTACCTGGTATAGGCACAATCCCCCCAACCCTGTTCTCACCTGGTTTGTAGTACAGTTCCACCTGGTTCCTGCCATCCTACTAGAAGTGATTTGGAAGAGATGGTCATGTTAGAACAAGTGGCAGTAATACAGTGGAAGATTAAAACCCTTATTTGGATATTGTAGGCATATGTGTCTCAGAGCTTAATGATCTTACAGGATATTGCTGGAAGCTTAACACTCCCATTTGGGTTTTAGAAGTTAGAAGCAAAGTCTTGGGCTTAAGAATACTTTAGAGAAATATTTATTTTCAATATTTTTGTGTCACTGTGCAATTACTAAATTTTTTTTCAGTTACTAAATGTACAAAAGCAAGTATTGAGACACTATTCTACCAGTGTCTCTTACAGCTGTTGCACTGAACATGCTTGGACATGCCAGAATTTAAATGAGGTCTGTAGCTTACTGGGCAATCCAGAAGCAAACTGCAGCTAACCAAACAGGTCCTCAGGTCTGAAGCCAGAATCTCTGCCTCTTCTGCTTGAGGTGGCATTCTTGGAGAAAGATAAGAGAAGCAAGTTAGGCAAAAGAAGGGAAAATTCTTCATTTTTTTATGTGTTTACTTATCTCTCTGTTACATGCTGCTGATGATGTTTGATATTGTTGCCAAGAATGATTAGCTTTGATATCACAGCTATGTTCTTTATTTCCTACATATAACTAAAAAGACAAAACAAATGAAATAAACAATGAAAAAAACAAAAACAAACCACCCAACTTCTAAGACAGAATACCAGGTAGGACTCAGGAAAATGTGTGAATCGACATACTCATGCAATTTGGACAAAGCAGTGTTTATCACACCAAAATACTGACTTTTCTTTAGTGGTGATAGCCAGTATTTGGTTTCAAATTTTTTTTGTCTTTGATTCTGGCATTCTGGTGTCTCATGTTTGTGATCAGTGAGTAGTCAGATTAACATAATCACCTTGAAACAGCCTTTGCAGTCTGTGCTTTTTAAGAGCTCCATATAGGGAGCCTAACCTGATGATATCTGAGTGGGAAAGGTTGTGGTGTTCCTGCCAGCAAAATATATGCTACATGAACTATACTGTAGGTTTGCTCCTCCAAGGAATGACCAGGATACAAACAGATTTTTTTCTGAGTTGAGCAAGATTATTTTCCGGCTGGTTTTCCTGAAGTTTCTGGTTTGTAGAAACTCATTTAGACATCATCTAAATGATGTCTTTCTGTGAGACAGAAGGTTGCTTGCATAGTTTATAGACTATATGTAGAACTCTGTCTAATTAATGTTTTGTGATTATTTTTTTTATCAGATCCGTCCCTTCCAAAGCCAAATGTGAGACAACCACGTAAGTAACTCTTAAACCCATCTTTCTTAAGCTTTAAATGTTTGACAAGAAAATATTAGATCAATGAAGAAAATTATCTTCAGCCTTTGAGACTAAATTTATTCAAAATAGTAAGAGGAATGAGAGATTGTTTCTCTCACTTCAGCCCCTCTGTTACTTTCTCCTTTCTACTAAGTTTTCTCCTAAGAGGAAAAGACACTGACTGGTATCTTGTGGCCAGTTAGTTTTAGGGAAGTCTTTTCTGTTTGCATTTAAAATGACCAGATGTGGTCAAAGGGATCAGAAATAGTCTCATAGAGGAAAGGGAAGAAAAACCTAAGCCAGTATCTATCAGGTTTTACCTATGCAAACCTGGTCACAGGCACCCAAAAATTTGTTCTGAAGGCCTTGCCAACAGGAACTGCTGGATAAGACATTTGTCAAAATATGAATTGCCCTGAGGATCTAAGGAGCTTTTGGGCTGAGAGATGTGCATAGGGACAGCTGTTGGATGCAGGAACATATAGTGAGGGTATTGGTTGTGTTTAAGTTTAAGAACCTGAATTCCACTGAAGAATACTCCAGTATGCTTATTTTCTGGCCAGCTTAGTCAATAAAATGTTATTCGCTGGCCTGAGCCATTTTGTGTACTGGGAGACATTAAAAATACTGAAACTAGAAATCATTTTTGTAAGAAGGTATTTCCTCAAATGATTGCTAAAAGAGTGATTATTATTTTTTAAGTATTTCAAATCATCAAAAAAGAAAATCACAAAAGCTGGAAGTTTCTCTGTTTAGATGATTAACATTGGGGGGCAATAAATCCAGGAACCAGATGCTGTTACCCTTGAAATGGTAATGCAAAAGGGCCTCTCCCCTAGAAAGTGATTTGCATGTGTGTGTTTCTATTTTTGTGTTCTGGAATTAATTTCAGTTACAGAAAGCATTGCCAAATGTGAAAAACAATTGTTTCTATTTATGTTTTCGCTGACTTTTTGCTGGCATCTCTTCCCTCTTAACAGCAGTTCCGTTCTCCACCTAGATTTTCAGACTGAACTTGCAGGCAATGCAAGGGAAAGTTTGCTTGAATGTTAGGGCACTTAAACAAAAAGCATCTTTTGCCAGAAATCTCAGCCTTTTCAAAACACGTTTTTTAAGATACATGGCTATTTAATTGAGAGCAAGTTATTAACAGACAACAGAAAATGCTTAATTTTTATAACATTTTCCTGATATGGGTGTGCTGAGCTGGGGTTTTTATTTGTCACATGGAACAGTTGGGTGGACTGAAGCCGGTCTCTGAAAGCATCACTTCTATTTCCTTCATGCAAATCTGCCAGTCTGTTCCTTTAAAATGGTGCTTAATTAACTATGAGTATTTAAAAAGCTTTTCTATGAAAGTGTAAGGGTGTATTTTTGTAAAATAGTATTTGTCTCTGAAGATAAAAAATCCTTGCTGTTGTGTGTTTATTTTGTAGCTGTGTTCTACGGTCTGGACACGCTGACTGTTGTGGGCATTGCTTTTGCAGCATTTGTAATTGGAGCCCTGCTAACAGGAGCACTCTGGTTTATCTACTCTCACACAGGTAAGTGTAAGAGCTCTTACAGACCCCAGTGCAGGTCATGCTGCAAGAAATGTGGTTGCAAGATGAAAGGAAAGGGGAGGGGGCCTAGCAAAAGCTGCCCTGGACCTTTTTTCTTGCTCTCTATTCTTGCAAGGGTGTTTTCCAGCAACTTCTCCCATAAGGCTGTTGGTGTGTATCAGCAGATTGAGACACACCCTTCCCTAAAGGGAGGTGTTACACATTATGAACATGATTTACAATTTGCCAAAATAATTTTAAATGAAAATCTTGAAAACTCACCTGGGACATGAGTAAAACTGAGTATTGCTGGCTTGTGCATTTTCATTAACATCTTTGTATTTCAAATTTAGTTAACATTTCAGCTAATGGATCCCTTTTGGTTCCCATATTCCTTTTTCAAAAATTCTTGTGGTTACTAAATTAGGCTCATGTGACCGGGAATATGATGTGATCACTACAAGAAGTGGGCCAAATAGGTAATACATGGACATATTTTGAATGTAACTAGACTTGAAAATTTTTCTTGGGCCTTGGCTACACAGGATTTTTGTCCCAAGTAATTATTCTTCCATTCTTCAACTTGTGTGTAATCTCACTTAATTGTGTCCAACCAAGTAACCAGGAATATGCTTGAATTGGTGCAGCCTTCATGCATAGATAATTCTTCAGTCTCTCCTCAGAATTTTTTCTATCCTGAAGTAAGTTAGCAGAAATGCTGTGCTCTATTGGAAGAGGAGTGAGTTTTGGGAGTTTTCTGTTGCTTGTAATCTGCAAGGTGGTACAGGCTAAGCCTGGACACTTAGAGGGCTTTAATTTGCAGTATCTGACCTTGGCTGTTGCTGCATTATGGTGTGTCTTGGGATCCTTACACTATGTTGGACCTCCAACTACTTCCACTTTTGACCTTGCAAGACCACAACAAGATCTCTGGGAGGCAGGGAGAATGTGAGGCCAGTGACTTCAAACCTGTGCAGCTATGAAGCTCTGGAATACTGTCGCCCACTCAGGGTCTTTATGGCATCTAAAACGTCATGAATGCTATTTAGGAGCAAGAATCCAGCCCTGTGGGTCAGAGCTTCTGTAAATACTATGTCCCAGGAGCTTATGTTAACTTGGAAAAAAGAAGTGGGTATTTTTCCAGTTGGCAATACAGCAGTTTTGTAGAAGCAGTTGAATGCTTCTCAATGCATCAGCTGTGTATGAAGCTTGTTTGGAACTGAGGCAAATGTAGAAAATGTAAAGGTTGTGATAATATATATGAACAGTATAATTCTACCTCATATACTACTGAAACATTGTGGAAGAAAAGTAAATGCAATTTCAATGGGTAAATTTATGCATTAAGAAGGTAATTTCCAAATAGGTAGCCTTAATAACAAAAAAGTTAAAACAAACTGATATCATTGGTCCTGCATTTGTGGAAGTTCAATCTCTGTTCACATACAGAACTATCTATAGACATGTGTTGTGTGTCAGTAGTCAAGGAATACAGGGAAATCAACATGATAAATCCTTCAGCAGCAATAGGACTTGGACCAATCCCATGAAAAGAATTACGGTAACGAAGCCCATCAGTTATAGTGACCACTTAGAAGTAGTGGAGGGACCAGCTGCTCTTAGTATTTGAAAGCTGAAAATAAGAGGAGAAAAAGGCCTGACAAAAAGGGGACATTGTAACTCACCATATCAGAGAATCACAGAAATGACAAAAAATATTTAAGAAGTTATCTGGTTTGGATTGTGAAAGTGAACCTATGTTCCCATGCACATAAACAAAGCACAGCATGCAGCAGAGTGCAGTCAAGGCTCTGGCAGGGACAGTCTCTTAGAGGACAACTGCTGTGGCAGACAAGATAATCCAGCTGCAGTGGAAACATTTTAGAGCTGGCTGTAGGCTTTTATTTCTTATTAAAATAAGAGAGGGGAAAAAAATCTAAATTTCATCTACAGAGTGGCTGTCTTTTGCCATTAAAGAATTCATGCATAGCTGAATTGTGCTCTGAAATCTCATCTGTTGTAAGTAATACTGGTTTCCTAAGACAGGATTTAGACCAAAGGCTGGAAAATATTAGTTCGTTCCAGAACTGTGTTTTGCTGATACTCAGAGCACGGACAAAAGCTACTATGAGTAGAGAATGGCAAAACTGACATGTGTGAAGTGCTGTAATGCTATTTATGCAATACAGCAAAAGGCCACCTTTTTGTCAGTAGTAAATTTTGCTGATACAATTGTATCAGTGTGTCTCTACTAACAGACTCGTTCTAGGACTGAGAAAGCTTTACATGAATGAGCTTTTTGTTTGTCATGATAGGCCGTTAACAATTGACAGCAGGAATGAACTACAAAATAAGCAAAATTTCACCTCAAAATATTGAATGGGGTTTATTGTGTTGGGTTTTTCATGTAGGACTTTTGCTGATTTCAGTAATGAAAAAATCAGTTTTCTGCCAAAGCATCAAGATTGTGCTTTAAAATACTCTAATACTCTAATTTTCTGAAACAGTTCAACATTGAGTACAGATATTCCAAGATACACAGATAGTAGGGGAGGAGAGGAGGGAAGCTAGGATTATGCAACTGAGGAGGAATTTTAGCTGACTCATCTTCAAAAGGACTCTATACTTTTGATCTTTTCATTCAATTAAAGGATGTGAAAAGTGGTTGAAAGCTTTCCACAGTGGTGTTGGTTCTGCTCAGAGATGACACAAGAAGAAAGGGAGAGTAGCAGAGATTTCCCCAAATTAACCCAATTTATTTGGGAGTCTTAGAAGCAAAAATCTTGTAGTGTCTGTGGATGCAAAAACCCTTCAAAATTTAACCATTTAAGTATCTGCCAATAGAATATCTGCCTTATTAGGAGTAGCTGACCACACGTAGGAAGGGACAGGCACAGGTCTGATTAGGTAATGAGGCTACTAAACCAAGTAAATGAAATGCTGTGTTGCAGAGTTGCTTCATTCTCTCAGAAACTGTGCTTTCCTTCTCCAGGCAGCGGAACAAGTTAAGAGGATAAAATGTTCCAAAATCTGAGAAGTTAAAAGCGTCCCTCCTCCCCCACTTCTCCCTTTTTTATGGGATCTGATTTTAAATAAACTGACATAGCAACCAATTATATTTGGCAAATGGAGATAGAAAAGCAAACATTCAGACTTCCTGGACAGGGAGTACAACTGGCAGCTTTCCTAAGTGTGAATAACAAAGTGCATGCTGTCGCATTCAGATGGGTAAGAGCTTGTTTACTGTCAATAGATGAGACATGTCCATTTTGAGCAGTTCTGGGTCAGTATCGTGAGATACACGAAGCTGTTTACATGAAAAGGGTGGATGGAGAATTTCTCTTCAGCGATAACTTATCTTTCTCTATAGTCTTTTAGTGAATATGTGTTTAAAATACTTTGCTACAGATTAGCTCCGTTTTTAAGAAGTAAAACGTAGGAAAAATCAGCCGGTCCAAATGTAGCTCCTAGCTTGCATTCAAAATGTCACGGTGATTTGGATTTTTTATTCAGGACACTGAGGATTTTTTGTTGTTCCCCAAGAGATTGTGGTATATGCTTGAGGTGCTGCAGAGCTAATCGAGTTACAGCAGAGGGAAGGGGGCTCCCAGCTCAAACTGAAGGGAAGGTGCCTCCTAAGTCGCTTTCCAGAGGAGCTGGGAGCATTAGAGCCAAGCAGCTGGGCTCGCACGGGGACTCCGGCTTTGCATTTGTCACTTTGCCATAAAATAAAAACATATGTTTAGCTTATAAGCGAATTTATGGCTAAATGCATACAGATTGTATTGACATGCCGAGGCTGACGCAGAGCTGTGTGCAGTCATGTGGTTTGTAGGATGGGTGACAGGGAAGCTGCAAGCAGAGCCAGCGGGGGCCCTGCCGGGGGAGCCGAGCGGCCGCCGTTCCTCAGCCCGCTGCCTGGGTCGGGGATCACCAGCTTGCTGGTTTCTGGTGTTTGTGGTCGCTTGTTTCGTTTTAGAGAAAGGGAGTTTGCTTATCTCTGCCTTTATAAGCATATCCTGTGGTACAAAAGGAAGACTTGTACACAAACAAGTCAGGAGGGGAAGACCTCCAAACAAGGCTTTTTAAAGCTTTTACAGCACGGTAACAGACACTGATTTTGTACAGTCGATTCTGTTGAGTTGCAAAGCTGTTTCCAGTTCAAGTTAGAGCTGAAACTTGGTTTCTTTGGAGATGACTGGGGGGTAGATTCTGACCTGCTGCATGTGAGCAGGAATCTGCTGCTCGTAGACCAGTGAGGTGGTCATTACTTCCACTGGAGAAAAAGAAATAAAAATCTGCTCACAAGAGGAAATGCTGAACTGAGTGCTGAATTCACCAGTGAGATCCTAACCCTCTTTTTAAATATTTTGTTGGCCTCCTGGGCAATGTGGCTTAGCGGTTTAGTTTGTTGTTTTTCTGTCCTCTCTCATCCCTTTTCTTCCCCATTCCTGAACCAGTGGGGTGTAAGGCAAGAGCTGTGCTTTGCAGGGCCTTACTTGCACTTAACAGCTGTGGCTGCAGCCTGAGCTAGCAGCAAACCCACTGGTTTCCATTACAAAGAGCACTTGCAACCTCTACTGTGAAAAAATCCTCAGACTTCCCTTCTTTGTAGCAGACCTCTGAATACTGAGCAGCCTGCAGAAGGCCATGCTCTGGCCACAGAAGCGTTAAATGCACACTTCCTCTGCGGCTGCATTCCGAGGAGCTGGGGGCTCTGGCAGCTGGACAGCAGCACACAGGGCATGGTGATGTGCCAGCACAGCTCCCGCGGGAGGAAGCTGGATCATCCCGGCTCTGTAACCCTCTGGATGCAGGCTGTGCCTCCAGCCTTCAACCTGTCACTGAAGCAGTGACTGGGGAGTGGGAGCTCTACAAAATCCTGAGCAGGGACGAAAAATTGGACTCTGCAGGCCTAGCCCATGGCATCAAGTTTCAAATAACCTGGGGCAATAGGAAGCAGGAGATCTGTTTTGGTGTAAACTCACAAGGCAGAAGATGTACCAGCCTTTGATCTTTCCCAATTGTTCCTGTCTGTGAGCTGGCAAAACATTTGCATCTTGCTCCTTTGCTGGGAAAGGTGCTGGTGCTGACTGCACCTCCATTGGTCTGCAGCCCCAGCAGCAGCAGCAGCCTGGCCATGCGGCCATGCTGAGGCTACTGTGCATGTTAAATAAAGTTAGTCTCAACATCTGTTTTGAAGAGACTATTTTGTAGTATTATCAAGATTGCATATTTGAGTACTGTATCTTCAAAAAATGCCACAGTTTGTTTTCTACATGGCCTCATGATGGTCTTGTGGGTATTCATGTAATGGTGTGGCTTTTACTTCCATGATAGTTGAGCGATGAATTTCTTCTATCAGATCCCAGCCACGGGTGCAGAAAGGGTGTGAGGAAAGCAAACAAAAATCTAGGTTTTGTCAGGACCCATACATTTGGCTTTAACTCCTAGTGCTTGATTTGGCAATCCAAATAACAGAGCTTTTAATTTATCATCAGTAAACAATTAACAAGAAATTATGAGGCTTGTTGTCACTACAGGCTGCAAGTACTACGCATTCTGTGACAGCTATAGGGGAACTTTCTGCATGTTATATATGGAGTAAATCAAAGCAATTTTGCAGGGTAGCCTGTTGTTTTCCTGCATGAAGAAAACTGGCCATGTCTTAGGATTTGTGGTATCCTGCTGACTGGAGAACGTTGTCTTCAGCTCCAGTTTTAGTAAATATGCTGCTCTATAAACTGGCACTAAAATAAAGCCTACATTCATTGGCCTTTTTCCATGGAACAGTCAAAGCTATAAAGCAATTTCAGTCATGTAATGGGACCCATTTGAGTGACAGCTGACAAAAGAAGATGGACAGTCTGTATCTTGCTCAACTACCTTTTAAAGTTTAGCTACCAACTGCTTTTAAAATGCTTAAGGAACCAGCAGCATCATTTTCCCCATGCACTTAGCAATGCTGAGGTGCCAACATCTAGTAACCATGTAAAGTCTGTCACCCAAGATGTTCATTGCATGGAAGTACAGACCACCATAAGGGCAAGACTGGACTGGAGTGGATCGTTGTTTTTATGACATCTAACATCCCTCTTTTCCCACCCCCTCCTTTTTCTCTCCCCTTATTCCCAGGAGAAGCAGCAGGAAGACAGCAGGTCCCTACATCCCCGCCAGCCTCCGAGAACAGCAGCGCAGCACACAGCATCGGCAGCACCCAGAGCACCCCGTGCTCCAGCAGCAGTGCAACTTAGCTCCAGGGGAACCACTGAGGAGCAAGAGAAGAGTGCAGAGGTTCCAAGGACTGTGTGTGGACATCAGCATTTTAAAGTTAAAAGGATTGGTTTGGTTGCTTTTGAGAAAAATGAGAGATTTTTCTAGAGAGAGGAGAGAGACAGGAAAAAAAAAAAAAAAAGGAAAAAAAAAAGAAAAAAAAAAAAAAAAAAAAGAAAAAAAAGACTGATTTTCTTTTGGGAAAGCCACTGTGTGTGTGAGTGTGCAGCCTGTTGGATCTTCTATAGCAAGTTATGCTACATGTGACAAAGCTACTAATTTTACAGTACTGCAACCTGTTGTAGGGGTCCCTGGGCCCTCAATGTGAAATCTATGCCAGTTTGGAAAAATGCTGCTTTGTCTATATGACTTTTTTCTTTTCCTAAACCTTCTCATTCACACAAGGTATTCATTAAGGGAATTCAACAAGATAAGCAGAACAAAGACTGTCTTGGGTCAAAGGATTTCTACTTGTTTAAGCAAGAGAGCCTCAAGGTCAGGTATCTTCGGTTAATAACATTTTATTTCTTCAGCAGTGTTTAGCCACTTTTGAGTAACCTTTGTTTTGTTAAGCTTATAGCTACAGCATCTCATTTGCTTTCCTGTTGTGTTTGCAGCTTCAGGTTCCAGGTATTTTTGCTTTAATATGCATTGATTTGCTAATTGGAGAAGAGCACACTCTTAACATTCCCTTTCTTGTTCTCTGGGCCAAAGCTTTTTAGTAAGAGATTTTTTTTTTTTATCTACTATACCAAATACAGGCACACACAAACATTAAAACAAATAATGTTCTTGTGCACTAACATAGATTTGTGTGTACCTTTAATGGCAAGGTCTTTATGCAAATAGATGTATACCGTAGTATACAGAGCCTAACTTATCACTTTAACAGTTGGGAAATCAGCTCAGTCTTCCTTCCATATATAAAATATATAGTGCATACATATATATAAAACAGAAATATAATACTGTTTCTTCCATTTATACTAGGTAGATAGAGGAGATAAAAAAGGTGATTTGGTTCTAATCCTTTAGATATCCCAAATTCCCTTTGAATTAAGAGATGGTTTTGAGGGCTCAAAGAATGCACAGTAGAGCCTATGATGCAGAATACTGCCTATTGAAATTAATCTCTTAAGATAGTTGTGCAGTTGCATTTGTCAAACCGTTTTACAAACACTGCAGTTGGATAGTCCCAAAGTAGTGTCAGAATATGGGAATGGCAGAAAGGTACTGATTGTCAGAGTATTTTTTAAGTGCCATTGCTGTATCTTGACCAAATCAATGCCAAATGAAAAGTAACACTTTTAATGTATAACTGTTTGACTGTTATGGTGCCACTTTGTAATTGTAATGTGTTCTACTGATCCTTCTCCTTTGAGGAAAAATGAGCACTGTTTTGGGTTTTTTTGTCTTAAAATGAGAAGAGTAGCTTTCATTAATTTTAGTGGAGGTTACCTGTGTTCTGCAACAGGAGAAGGGAATTCATTACACTAGAGTGAGAGTCCCCTCTGAAGTCTGAGCTGCAGATTTCTTTTGCTGATCCTACACTTGTGCCTTGCTGATGCCAGGATGGTCAAAGTGCAAGATATGCAATAGATATAATTGCCCAGGATGGAGTGGAATATTACTCACTTTAAATCAAACCTGTTACTAATCCTGCAGACATTTATGCATATGAATAACTACACACCTCATCCTTTCTAGTACAAACACATGCTTAACTCTACACATCTTATGGCTGCTTTCCCATGGAGATGGTCAGTGTATGGAGTTAGACATACAAAGTGTTATTTGTTACCAGGCCAACGAGTAGGCTTGGTGACATCAACAGGATTGTCACTTAAGTGTAGTTATCCCCATGTGTAAGGGTGTGCAGGATTGGCTGTTCTGAGGTGTCAGGGGGATGAATGTGCTACCTGTGTGGTTGAAAAGAAAGCGCTTTGCCTAACCTTCAGCAGAATGTATTGTATAAACATATTCTATGTGTAAAGTCTTTAAAGATGTCTTCAAAGAAGACTATAGAGTCTTTAAGTTCAATCATAGCTATATTTTACTACATTAAATTCTGTATAAAGATATATTTAAATGTTTTAGATAAATGTAAGTTACTCTATATGAAATTTTTAATTTCATTTACTGTGAAATTTACATATTCTGTAAATTTTTTCCTGTTTTAACCCTTTCCTTCCTCAGATGTTTTATTAGGTAGTTTCTCATAGGAAGTACTAGATTTGGTTCTTGGGATGAACAGGTTGAGAAATTTTATGTAAAATAGGTGATTGTATGTTTTTGAGGGAAACATGCTGCATTATCAATATTTTTATCAAAAATTTACTCTAATTTTAAAATAATTTCGATTTCTTTTTACCGCTGGATAAACCAAAAATATATAAAGATCAAAGATTCCATTTCTTGAGTTGTATTTGAAATACAGTTTAAATTAATGAACTTTTGATGTACTCAGCTACTTAATTCAGCAACTGTAATCAATCTGAATTAGTTGTTTATTGGAGGATACCAAAACTACATGTGATTGCTTAGCAGATGGAACAGCCATTTCTGCTTTGGTAAAGAGAGAGAACTGAACCCAGACATTCCCAGTTAATAGCTTTAATACAAAATTGTACAGTACTTTCCAGCAGGTGTTAAGCTGCCTGCAGTTCAGAGTGCTGGTGCACCTGGAAGGTCTACTTTTATAGCAGCCATTTGTCTCCACTGCAGGTTTCTGTGTGGTGTGTCAAGCTCCTGAGGGTGTAACCCCAAAGCCACTGGTTCCCATCTCTGTCAAACCTTGGTCTCACAGAGCTGGGCCTCTCGTGGGAGGTACCTGTGGGGTGTGGAAGGCCAGGGAGACACTCCTGTCCCAGCCAAGGGTTTAAAGCAGGGCTTTGGAGGCTTGGGCTTGGGGGTAAATGTCAGGGTGGTGGAACTGACTGCAAAGGAACTTCTTATGTAAGAACGGGAGGACTGGGCTTAAAAGGGACACTTGCTGCCTGCAAAAGCTGTTAGTAATGTACTTAACTCCAAAGTAGGCTGCTCGTTGTGTCATGCGTCAGCTAATCGCTCACTCTAACCCTTTACAGTACGTGGTTTGGGACATTGCTAAATCCATGTCTGGAGAAGTCAGATCTTTGTTATGCTGTTTTTGTAGCATTTTCCACATGGAAATGGGTTTTGCAAAATATCTGTAGATGTTGATGATTGTAACCTTCCCCTACCCTTTTCTAACAATTTCTCCCCTGTATGTACCATTCTTTGTTACGTATATCTACCTCATGCTTCACAAGGAGACTGTACTGTTGGTTGTGCTGACAGCCCTTCATGTGAGGTGACTGTTCTGCTCTGTTGATGTTTGTCATTTCTGGGGTGTTCATAGAGTTATTACATCTTTGCTGCCATGTTCCTACCAGTTCCAAACATAATATTCTCACTATCAAATAAATACATTTTTTTAAGATTCAAATGCCAGATTTTTTAAATCAAAGAATGGGATAAATTTAGTTGCTAATACCTGTGGCCAGTCTGAACACCCCATTTGTATTTCATATTATGTTCAGTATTTCAGAGACTTGTGGAAACACATAGTTGTACAGTTTTGATAACCACAGTGTCATTCATGTCACCTTAGTCTCTTGTGCATAATAAAATATATATCGATTTATTAATAACTGATGCAATGAATCATTTATTTGAAGTTGTACAGAGTTTACAGCAGTAGATCAAGTTTTGTGTCACTGCCATGTGAGTCCTCGTGTGCCATAAACTTCCGTGGGAGTTGTGTGTGTTAAGGCAGGATTTAATTCTGTAGAACCACCTCGGGTTTTTCCTTTCTGTGTGCTTTTGTCCATTGGCTTTGGTTGGCTTCTCTGTATTGTGGTTTCTTGCAGAAACCAGTAGGTTATTTAGTTAAGTGCTTGTTTTCTTCACTCTAATTAGAAGTCCAGAACTCTCATCCTGCAGGTGATTCATTATTGCATGTCAAGACACATCCTCAGTCCCATCCTGCACAAAGCTTGGCTTGGGCACAGTCAGGCTCAGGTCTGTTGTTAGTGCCCTGGCTGAGGCAGCAGAGCTCCCCTGGGCTTCTGGATACTTGTTGTCAAATTTACTGAGCACATGAGCAAAGCTGAGATGCTGAAATTACTGAAGCATCTTCCTGTAGCTTGACTGTGTATCAGCAGGTCAAGGATTTGGGTGTTTGCTATCCTGCTTATTGCTTTGTTTCCTGTATTTCATGTGCAAAATACTCTTTATAGGCAGCCTGGGGGAGCCAGCCTCAGTGGTGTTGCTGTGGGTTATCCAAGGGTTGTGGTTATTAACTCATGAAAGAATTCCCTAAGAAAGGAAACCAAAATGCTAAATGATCACTTTTAAAAATCAAGTTTCTTTCAGTACAGAAAAGGTACTAATTGGAAGCAGTCTTAAGCTTAGTTGTTGACTAAGAGATGCAGCTCACAGGGGTGCAATAGATTTACTGCTTCATAACAACTGTATTTCAGGTTTTCTTCCTCTGGAAATGAGCTCTATAGAGCTGATTCTCAGTGTCAAGGTACAGTAACTGTTCTTCATCTTCATCTTTATGGTTTGTATTTTGACTGAAACATGGTGTGAAAGCATGATCAGTCTCTTATATGAGGAATTAACTTTAAATGCAATTATTAGCCAACAAATTGTGATATACTTGCACAAGTATTTTTTAGACAGTAAGAAGTAAGAGTATTACCATATTACATAGTAAGCCTTGGTGTTGTGCATGTGTGTTTCTGTGAAGCATATTAAGTGAAGTAAGCATTCTAAAGAGTTAAAAAAAATACCAAGTGCCAGTTTTGGGGAAAACACAGTCCAGAGCTCTTCCATTTTAAACAGAATTAAATTTATCAGTTTCCTCCAAGACAATATAGAAGAAAAAAGAGCCAATATTTTGATGCATTTTCATAGCTGTCACTTTGCAATTTAAAGTGGATATTTATGAGCCTGGACGTCTGTTTTCAGCTTGGTTTTTATATTATATTCCCAGATCTCCAGCCCTAGAGCTGGCCTTGCAAACCTGGGTGCATTTACACTGTTCAAATTCTTTGCGTAAGAAAGATTGAATTACATCAGTTCGCCTACCCTGAGAAGGTTGTGGCTTAAATTACATTTTTATAGAGTCACATTTGCCAGAGGCATTCAGGGACTCAGCAAAGCACCCAGAAGATGATGTGCACCAAGGTGGCTCCAGGCCTGCTGTGCAGCCAGTCTCACCAGCCTGGCACTTGCTGTGCTGTGCAGCTTCACTGTGTTTAGGAAAAGTATAAAGAGTTGGTTTACAGATAGCTGAAGAAGAAAAACAGCACAAATGTTGTTGCTCTTGCACTTTCTTAGAATGACAAATTTTTTTCCATCCAGCTATTTTGGCACGTCTGTCTGAAGAATTGGATAAAAAATACTTGGGTGGAGTCTCATTCTGCTCTTACTGCTGCTAGTGAGCTGCCAGCACTAGTAAAGAACATAATGTACAGACAAAAAATTTTATCAGTTTTTAAAAATCAGAATATTAAGTGTTAAGCAGAGATAGCTGATAGTATTTAAAAACATTTCAAGTGGCTCAGCAAACTTGCTGGTTTGCTATGTAAAAATTTTATAGTGTGCTTGCTAAAACCAAAGTGCAATCCCTTTGAGTGACTATGGTGTTCTCAGTTCTTTACGTGTTTCACTTGCAGATTTACTTCATAAATGGAGTGACAGGATCAAAAAGCTCTCAATCTGCCCTTCAGTACCAGCAGGCATATGCCTCTGTGGACATAAGAGCCTGGGATGTAAGGAAGGTCTTTGCTCTGTGCAGTATTTTTATTCGTCTGTGATCCTAAAAGTGATCAGTACCATTAACTGTTAAGAATGGAAAATAAAATAAACAGGAAAAGGTCAGAGGCTCATACAGGGCATTTGAAGCAGGAACATTTAGGTTTCCACAAAAATTCAGAGTGCCAAAACCTGTCACAGAAAATTTAAATCACTGAAAGGAAGCTATAAAATAACATGAAGGAAGCAGTTAGAAAGTGTCTGGAAGCAGGAGGCTGAAGACATGCCACACTTTGGCCTGGAAAAAGCTGGAGCTCTCAGGCATCTCAGGCCACGCATTGGCCATGGGCATCACCAGACCCCAGTGCATCAAGAGCCCTCAGGGTGGGACATGACCTGTCGGCACCAAGCGCCTACATCCAAAAACCAGGTGGGATTATCAGGGACAGGACCTGCGACAGTAACTTTGGAATATGTCTGTCCTTGTGATATGCCCTTTATTAACAGACTTTTCCAGACAAATAAGGATTTTGTATAAGCTAAGCAGCTCTGTCTGGCTTTTGCTTTAGGCAGAAGGGCTGTGAAATTAAAAAAGGCTCCAGTGAGGAGTCACCAAGCTGAGTAAGAGACCGCAGTGCTGTGCCTGGCTCAGATGGCACACGGTTGTGTTGAGAGCAGGAGGAGGAGAGGTAAAGCACCAGCCCTGCCTTCTGGGGAACTCATCTGCTGCTGCAAAAGTGCTCAGGAGTTTGAAATAAAAGCCATGGCTGTGGATGAGCGCAATCTTCTGCCTCTCCCTGCACAGCTCCCGCAGGAGCAGGGGGCAGTTGGGTGGAGGGGCAGGACCAGCATGGTCACCATGGTCAGGGTGAGACCCGGGGCTCCTCAGGTGGGCTCAAAGTGGCAGCGTGGGCCTCAGCACCAGCCTGGAAGGTTTGTAGTGGAACTCGGACAAAGTGAGAGACGAGGCAGCGGCCAGCAGGGGAGTGCCAGGAGGGCAGTGCGAGAGGCACAGCCGTGCTCTGCAATGGCTCAGGGGGAAGCAGTGTCTGGGAGCCGATCTGAGAGGTCAGCCATGTGAGTCTGTGTATGCCGAGGGAGAAGGTGTGAGGTGAAAGGTGGAGCTGTGATGAGTGGTTTTGGACAAAATTAAGTATTGTTGCTGAGAGAGGCAGGTGGGTGTTGATGGAGTGGGGAAGTGTCTCTCATTTTCAGCCTGATAGTTAAATTGCCTTCTAACTGAGCCACCATGTGGGGACGATGAGGGCCCCTGTATGGCTCTGTACAGGGTCTCTGTGTGAAGGTGGCACCTGTGCAGTCTGAGGCTCCAGTCACGAAGCCAACCTGCCCTCACTCTTCTGTTTTAAGTGGAAGAAGACCCAAAGGTGGGGCTTTGTGTCCTCTGTGTCTTTGTCCATTCTTCTGACAAAGTTTCAAACCCTCTCTCAGAGCCACAGCCCTTGCTTGGCAGGCAGCCCTGGTGCACAGGGCAGCATGGAAGGAGCAGGCTACTGCCAGTGCCAGACAATGAAGTGTGCTGAAGATGTGGGATATGGTCAGCAGAGAGAGACCAGAGCAGGTACAGGATGACAGACACCTACATAAAGAAGAGGGTGAGTCTGTGTTTTTATTTAACACAGACTGAAGCTGTCGGTGCCCTCAGTCTGATGATGTGGGGATGCAATGTGGGTAAATAAGGATGGATAAAAGAGGGAGTCCATGATGAGGTTAGTGTCAAGATGTTTGACAGAGAAAGTTGTATCAATGCTGTGATTACAAATATTTTAGGATGAAAAGCAGAGAGTTCTAATTTTGTCCCGGGAGGGTTAAGGGATTATTACAATGGAAAGCCTGTACCTCGCTGACATGCTTTGTACCATTACAAAGCCAGAGCAAGTACATCCGTGTTTTTACTGGCAGTTTAGTTAACTTTTCTGTGACTTCCCTCAAACATGGGTCCCTAAAGTAAGTCATGTTTTACTAGATGTTAGACAGCAAGGGTCAGGCATAAACTGAGAGGCTTTTGCTGGGCCAACATGATCTGCTCTACTGACAAGGAAGATTTCTCCTGCTCAGGTTGTATCCATCACCTGCATCATGAGATAACTTACAAAGGAGGCCATAGTTATATTGAGAACTTCAGAAATCTGGCTCTGGCAAGGCTTTGTGCACACCTATTTTATTTTCTGTTTTAATGGTAAGAGTAAGGTTATGCCAAGTTAATTACAGATGATTTCTCCATTGCTTGCTTTTGTAAATTTTCATTTATGGCATTGCTCTTTCATACAAAGGTAAAAGCCAAAAAGCTTAAATAAAAAAATTTATCATTCATCTGTATATACAAAAGCTATATATAGAAATATGTATCTATATATTTTTTAAGATCTATATTGAAAATCAGACCTCATACTTCTACAGTGCACACTTGTCAATATCTGGTTAAACAAATGTGAACAAAGAACAGATTTTCTATTCTCTCTTTTAGAAGCTGTAAGAAACCTTAATTACTGTGCTTATTTGAGTAATGACATATAGTATGGTTGCATGGACCCTAGCTTCATTTTTATAGTTTTCCTTCACTTTTACCGAGCAAAGATAAAACTGTAATACCAGTAAGCTATGGAGTAATGTGTTTATGCTTTTAAATATAAATGCACATGTATATACAAACACACATCATTCCATCTAGTAATGGAAGAGCTCGGAAAGGGAAAGTGCCAATACGTGTTAGAGGACAAATGCACGTGGACATGAGTTGTGCAGAAAGCATCCAGAGCATGCACACCAGTGCTCCTGTGAACAAGCATTTTACATCTGGAAGATGTGACTCAACTGTGTTCTATTTCAAAATACTAAAGGTCTGGATTCTCTTCCCTTAGTTCAGGCAGCTAGGGAGGCCATCAGCCTGTGCTTCCCATTGGTTGCTGGCAGTCCCTGAGGCCAACACAGCACCCCTTGACTGTCTCATTCCTGTATGGGCACTGTGGAGATCCTAGAGCATTTCCCTTCCTAATCAAGCACCTGTGGCTAACCAGGATGAACCTGGATGTCCATCTTCTCTAGACAGCATCGCTCAGACTGGGGAAGAGTTCTTACAAGAATCATGTAGTTAGAAGGGGATGAAGTGATAAATTCTCAGAGCTTATGTGTGCTGGTGGTGTCAGTGTAGAAATGCAATGATATACATTTATCTTGACATAATCAATGAAGGTATCATTTCATGGAAAGAAGCTAGGGAAGATCAGGATCACTGCCACACAGGTAAGCAGCTTTTCTCTCTAGGTGGGGTAAGTTAAGTGCTGCCTCCTGCTTACAAAGCTTTAAGATTTCCCCTTGCATTTAAAGAAACCAATTTGTGCAAAACCAGAGGCACTTGCCAGCACTCAGGCTCAGTGCCACATGTGAAGAAAAGAAAAAAAAGTTTGTTGTTATTCAGAGTCCATATTTCATTTTTAGATCAACTGAAGTCCGTACTCTCAGCTGGTATAAACCTGCTCCTTTGACTTCAGTTAAATTCTGTCTGTTTACATGGGCAGAGCATCTCTCAAGTGCATAAGCTGTGCTTTAGCACTGCATAACAGAAACATAATCTGGCAAGCAGCCAGTTTGAACAGCTGCCAGAGTACTTCAGATCCAAAGATGATTCCTTGAAGCCCAGCTCTTCCCTCCTTCTTTAGCCTTTTATTGAAAACAGGACCTATTCCATAGTCTCTGAAGTCATACTTCTTGCAAGTATGCAGCACACTGCCCACTTTCTCCACGCATGAGTTTCACTTTGCAGCTGTAAAGCCTTCTTCCTCAATTCCAGTCAGTGTTAAAAGCTCTTATTTCTAGAAGTTTTAACAGTTCCAGTGCTTGTCCTCCTATTTGCATTTAAGTCAAGCAGGCTCACGTTACAGGTTAGCCAGTGCAAAATTACATACTCTTTTCTTAAAAATATGTGTAATCTGACCAGGGTATGCAAGGTAGCAGTGCACTAGAGCTATTCTGGATTCAATGAATTTTGTAGCTTTTACTATAGAAACCTCCAAGTTTGAAGGTGTTCTTGGTGGTGCACATTCAAACATAGGAATTATGTGCTAATTAGTCCCAGAGAGAAATAATATGGAATATTCACATAAGAATAACGTGTTAATTTGTCTACAGCAAGTCCCACAGGCTTTATCTGGCACTGCAAAGCCCTTGGTGGATCTGTACCTGATCACAGCACACAGGAGATGACACTCGAGATCTCTTCGCTCATGGAGGAGTTGTGGGCTTGCCCAGCCAAGTACACCCTGATGTGTTTGACATGGCTTCTGGGACAATGTCACTCTGGAAAATGGAGAGAAATGCTGCTAATGTGCAGAGCACTGGGCTGTGTTTCCCAGGTGCTGTCAGTTCTGAACTGGTGAAGCCAAATGGCTTCCAGACTGACAATGGGCTTGATTCTGACAAGGGTGACAGCTGTCAATGGGCCACTGGTGCTCTTGTGTCTCTGTTCTAAACAACACTTGGTTGGGCTTCCAAGGAAAACTGTAGCATTAGTCATACATGAGTCAGCTGTAACAACCCCACCCATTATAAGTCTTATTCACACTGCCTGTTTCCAGATGTTTCTATTTGTCTACTGCTTCAGAGCAGTCCATGCTCTGGCTGGGCCTGAGCTAGTTAGCAGTGCATGGGATGACGTCCACTTACCAGTGGGGCCTAAAAACTGTTTTCTTCCAAGCTTTCGGGATGTTTCTTTCTCCTTTTCCCTCCAGCTCATTGCCATTCCTGCAATGAGTGCTCTCTGTTGACACTTCTGAGCATGCTTTTTGGACAAAGCACCATCTTTCTAGCTTGAAGCTTTTGCCTTTGTCTTGTAGAAGTGAGTTTTTAAGTTCAGTGACCACACAGGAGACAAAGCTACTAGCTTGGGGCAGTTGAGTTCTTTAGTATTAAATATTTTCAGAAAACAGTCTGCAAACAACAACATACAGACTGTCCCTTGCATTTAGGGTTCATCAGATGCCTTGGAATAGCAACCAAAATAGTAAAAATGACACACTGCTCTTAGACAAGTCAGAAGTTACAAAAAAAAACAAAAAAACAAAACAAAAAAAAAGCTATATGGGCTAAGTATGTCTGGTTTTGGTTTTTTTTTTTACTATCTAGGGAAGATTTTAAGTTTATGGAAAGAAATAACTTTCCAGTTTTGTAAACATAGACATGTGAGCCTGTTGCACAGTGCTAAAATATTTTTTTTTAAGTAATTAGAGTAGTTCTTTTATCAGTCATCAGATTTAAGGAAACCACTCTTCATGTATCATGGGCTATTCTTTCAACATACTCTGTGATTCATCATCCAAAACTAAGATATTGCAGGAATGTCCTGTGAACTTTTCATCTTTCCTAGGACTGACTGCCATAGAAGTGCACACTCTGTGACCCCTGACAAAAGCCTTATACAACATGAGATTCAAACTGAGACTTCACCAAGTCTTTCAAGGGAAATCCTGCATTTTCTCTGCAACTTTGCTTTATTTGATCAAAGCTAGCATATAAATCTTGCAAAAACATCAGTTTTGCTCTCCATAACACAGTAATAAGAACCTTTCACTGGTGATGCTAATTAAGAAAAACATTTCTCGTGGCAGTGGTTTTCCTTTGATGTTCCTATCAGGAAAATGCAAACAGTCAAGATGCCAGAGAGCTGAAACTGTATTGCCTGCAAGTCTGTCAGTAATACCTAGTGTTGCAGGCCTGTCTTCCAGTCAAGGCACATGGGGTTTTGTGTGTAAATTGTTGGAGTCTTACTGGGAATTTCCCATATAAATCTCTCTCCTGTCAATCAGTTGAACAACAGTGTCTTCAGTGTTTCTCTCTGTTTACGTATCCTCCTCCTCTCACAGTTGGAGTTCGTTTTACAATAAAAGCTGTTGGGCTTATTTCCTTTCTTTTTAAATTCTCAGCACAACAAATCAGTTTTAGCAGCTTGCTGCTTCTTAGTTGTTGTTATATCTGTGCACTCCAGGTACTGCAATACACACCTTGGGAGTGAAAGGTTCACGCACTGTAAATTAGACACAGAAAATAGCTATTTGGGCCATCTTGCCTGCTTGTCTGAGACATCTGGAGGTTGGGATTTTGTAGCAGAGAATCAGTGCTGATTTCTACGACACAACACCTGATTATTGCCCGAGTGAGTCGGGTTCTGGTATCCGGACTCAGGAAACTCAACGCAGATCTTGACAGGTCTAAATCCTCGGGGTTTGGAGGCAGCTTATTATATTACCTGATATTTATACACTCTACTTTAAGCCCTTTGGGGATACCTCTGTTTCATTTAGGCATTGGTTCTCAAGAATGACTTTCCCTGGCCAAAATGCCATTCAAGAAAGATAACCTTGTACTTCCTATGGAGCAATGTAAAGCACTCCACAGGCACAGGACAGTGGAGAATGCAGCTCTGCCAGTAACCCTGCCAAGGCATTTAACTTTTCTCTGCCTTACTTTTCTTTCACATCAGGCTTTCACATCCACTTTAGTACATTAAAGATGATGAGCTTCTGTGAGATGGCATTCTGGTGCAGGTGTCTGGGTTCTACTTTAACTACTTCAGCAATCTGCAGTAAAATGTTAAAGGCTATAACACCTTGCTGCTAAATGTCTTCTAACTTTTCTTGATGAAAGACATCTTTTGCCAGGTGCAAATAGTCCTTCACTAAACAGACTAAAATTTTAAAAGCATTTCAACAAGAAACTTTCCATAAAATTTTAAAGTATGTATTTCTTAATCCTGTTGTTAATTTGTTTTCACCATGCTATCTGCAAAGATAAAATATTGAATTGTCAATAGAGTTTCCTATTACAAATAACACTATGACTTAGACATAAATGAAGCTATTTTATCACTAACAACAGCTATGCCCATGATGAAGTGGAACTCAGAAGCTCTTATTCGAGGGGCACAATCCCTTTATGGACAAAACTGCCTCTTTTTTTGTTTTTAATATTGTTCACTTGTAAATACATGAGCTACATTAAAGGATAGTGCATACAGTGTAAGAGGCTATTTTTCCTCTTTTCTGCTTCTAGTTATCATCTGGTGTGATTACAGCACATTGCATGTGTCATGAGATGCAAAATTTGTGGAAAAGTGTTAAATGTCAAGCTGTAAATGAAACACTACCAAGAATTATGAAGAGATTCATGTGGTGAGGAAGCATTGTTGTGCAGGGTAAACTTGAAACAATAGTGTTTTATTGACTCCATATTTCAAAACTAATTGTATGTTCTGAGATTACTTTGGGTCTGAGAAATGAATGCCATGTCTTATATTACTTTACAGTTTTTCACTTTTGTGTAGAACATTCTCTAGATGACAGAAGAAGAATATATCCTGGCTTAATAACGTTGATCTGTAGGTCAAAAGGATTAGTTTAATAATCATCATAGATGATTAAAGGATATTTATCAAAAGACACTGAATCCTGCACTTCTGCCGTGGTTAGTTGATGTTAAAATTCCTCATGCTAAAAGAGTGAATGCTGTATCCTGGCTGGATTAATCATACCCACTGGTAACAAAGTGCCCTTCGATTTAGAGACCCAGGTGACCACAGTCAGAGTCTCAGGTGTGCCTCAGAACTGCTCTTCCCATCTCCCAGGCTGGGGTTGATCACCAGGCTGAGAGCTGGGATACCTTGGCCTGCTGCTGACCTCCATCTTCTCTGTAATTTGGATAAAAGTTTTCTTTTTTTGTACCACTGTTTCTTTTGCCCAGCCTTTGTCTGCAGGAAGTCAGTCTGTTTGGCAGCAAGCTCTGCCTTTCCCTTTGTGGGGCCTTGCACTGTGCTGCTCATCTTCTCAGGAGCTGGGGGGTGCCCTGACCCCGTGGGGTGTGTTGGACTCCTGCCCACTGTCTCCTGCTGCTGTGACAGGCTGGAGCTTTCTGCAGCAACCACATCGCTCCTGCTCTAGGACATCTTCCTCTCCCTGTGCCCAGGCTTATCCAACACACAGAAAGGGATCCTTCCATATTTTGTCTTCTGCATTTTGAATTCTTTGTACTGAGCACTTCACTCAGATGGTAAATGCCTACATTCAAATAAATGAGAGCACTTACTAGAGAAAAGGCCATGGGCAGTAGTTGCATTGGGAGCATGTGCCTTATCCATGAGGTCTTCTCTGAAATTAGGGTGAGAAATCGGAAGAAGTGGCAAGGGGCAGCTCGAACTGTTTTGGAGATTTCCTGGAATACAGTGTGCCACACAGATTGCTTTCTGGGAAGTTTATTTTGTGTGATTGGATTTAGTATATGATGGATGCAGTATGGAAGTGACTCATTCATTACTTGGGTGCAGGGGGGTGAAAGAAACAAGAGCAGTTGGCTGTCACTGCAAAAAGTTTTCTCTAGTGAACTCTCTGAGGGATTCCCATTTTAAGTTTTCAGATAAATCCTCTCATCCTATTCTCAGCCTAATGAGAATGTTCCTCCTGCTTTCAGAGGGAGGCATTTTCCCAGTTATGCAGCCTGCTTGGAATAAGGGCTACAAGGGAGCAAATAAATAGCAAAGAAAGGAGTTAGGACTTGGTGGAGGGCAAAAGTGAAATTAATTAAAATCAGAATTTCCAATATAAAGCAATTTATGGTTGTTTGGGATTGTACAAATACTTTCCTACAATGTATTCATGTAGATATTATCTTAGCAGAAATCCATTAGTCAGTTAAATAAACAGGCACGAGTATATGGTTCTTTTTTTTTTTTTTTACTTCATCTAACTCTCCCAGGCTGAGTATGTACTGACATTCATTGGGGAGGGGGTTCCTTGTTAAATGACCATCAGGACATTAACTGCCCACACCTGCTGCCAGGCCCAGGTTGTGTGGGTGGTGTGGCCCACGTGGGGTGGGTGCCTGGGAACTGCTTCCTGGTACTGGGTCCAAGGAGAAGGAATGGATGGTTTTGGTGGCAGAGGACTCCCTGAGCTTGGCAGGCAAAGGTAAGACAGCTTAAAATTACTGTGCTGCTTTCTTATTTTTGAAACAAGGGTTTTGAATGTAAAACTACTGAGCTACAGTGAATATGAACCCCACAGTGATTTTTTTTGCACATAAGAGTAAAACTATACTCCAACAGCAGAAGAGCCCTTCAAATATTTATTCAACTATTGTTAGAAATAATGTATTAATGTCAATGTGAAAGACTGTGTGGACAGATCTTGTAGATGCTGAAATGGAGGGATTGCTTTAGCTAACATATGGAAAATATTTACAGACCTTACACAATGGTGCTAAATAAGAGTAAGTAGAATGTCAGATAAGCACTGCATTCCTTTATTTTCTCTTAAGAAACAGGAAAAAATATGTTGCTTTACTAGCAGAGGGAGAGGAATGACTCAATATTTGAAGGAAAACTGATTTGGGGGAAAGTATGCATTTTAAGCAAAGTGAAACATCAGTTTTAAAATCCTTAATAAATTCAAATATCAGGATATCTTTTCTGAAGCCTGTGTAAAAGCTGATTTTTGTGGAGTAGGACCTTGGGTTACAGCTCAGTTTTCTTTTCACGTCCATTTAACTACAGTTAAAAATGAAAATGTGACAATGACCCCCATCCTCCTCAGTGTTGTTGGTGGGGGCACGCTAAGGCTTCTCTTCCTTTCCTCAGCCACTAGGGTTATACCAAAGGATTTCTCGTGGAATCAAAAGTCTGAGAGACTGAAAGCAGCAGGGTCTCTCAGAGGGGCAGCTCAGAGGGAGGGAGCAGGGGGTGTCACACAGCCCTGAGCGTGTCCCTGCGCTTGTCCCTCCTGGCAGAAGGCAAAACTTGGGAACTGGGCTTGTCTTCCAGAGCAGAGCCCAGCTGCTTGGTCTTAAAGCTAATTCCATTTTTCTGTGCTTTTATAGTATTTCAGTGCTTGTATTTATGTACTTTGCTGCTCCCAAAGCTCCAAGGGGTTCCCCGGGAGCATCGCAGAGCAGCAGTGCTGTGCCCCAGTACCTGAGCACAGCAGGGTCATTGCTCAGGAGGAGAGAGGCAGGAGCAAGCTGACAGCCCCAAAGGGATGCAGCAAGACTGGTGCTGACTGGGCTCTGCCTTCCAGCAGCCAAAGTGGTTCCAGCAGGCTTATGGACTCAGGCTTGGGTTATCAGTTTTACTGTAGATTTATTAGTATAGAGCAGGGTTCTGTGCAAATGATTTCCCATCCACTTCAAGTGATGGAAGGCTGGGCTAGTGATGCTTTTTTATTTATTTGTTTTATTTTAAGGCATAAAAGATAGCTGTCTTTCTAACAGAGGCAATGTTGCTAATATATAGGAAATAAAATGCATTGCTAACTTGGTGATGAAAAAACGTGCCTTTGAACAAGTGTGTTACTAAAGCTAAGACTTAAGAAAGTTGGCTGTTGTGGAATATTGGTAGTTTGAAACAATGACATTTTAAAATGTTGCTGACCTAAGGATTTTCTTTGACTTTTACTGGTGTTTCTTTTGGCTATACTTAGTTGTTTATCTAAGCAACTCTGGTCATTCAGGGAGAGAAAGGTAAATAAAGGAAAGAAACTCATACAGGCAAATACAAATAACTTCTGCTATAACAGCTACACTTCTTTCATTTTGTGACTCTGAAACTATATTAAAATATATTTATTCAGTAAACTTTTCCATGTTTCTAAAAAGAGCAGGGTAGAGAATACTGATCCATACCAAAATGCTTAGGAAGTACCTAAGATTTATTAGCTTTGGCACAGGCCTGCAAAGGCAGTCCAATGTCATCATGTTTGAAAAAGGAGAACGGTGGCAAAGGGTGATTCAAGTGCATAAACTCTGTTAATTTACAACATGATCCTAGTTTGAATAAAAAACAGGAGAACTGGTGCGCAGTGCTGGCAGAAAGTCTGAGGTGAAATAGCTGTAGATACTGATAAAGAAGCATAGCCAATGATTGCCATTGCTACATTGCTGCCTTAGCTTTTCGAGATGACCAAATCTGTATGTTTGGGTGGTTTTATATTGTTTTTTTATGAGGGGGGTTTTTTGTTTGTTTTGGATTTTTTGGTTGGTATTTTTAAAGGCCAGTCTGTGACTGCATCTGAGGTACTTTTTGTATGACTGTGCTGTCCTGCTCTGCTCTGACTTCCACTGACAAACATGCACCACATCACTTGCTGCTCAGTGCTCACACACGTCAGTGCTGGGTCAAAAAGGAACCAGCTGTGGATGCATCTGAGCTGTCTCTGATACAGCTCCAAGTCTGGAAAAAATAATTCCTCCCTCTCTGTGCAGACAGTGTTGTGCAATGGCCTGAGCTCACTAAATACTTTTGCTGTACAGTGGAAAGTAACCTAGGTACAGCATCTGCGTTAATGGCAAAAGGTTTGTTGAGGCAATAAATGTTTGGGGTTTTTTGCAACCTGTGCTCTGTCTCTACCATTTTTTTTTTATGTTGATGGAGTTACAAGATATTGGGACAACAATGCCATCTTGGCCACTATTTCCACAGTATTTTCCTGCTAAGTAGACCTGAGTGATGTAGCTTTATAGTAGAACTTCAGGAATCAGCTTAATTCTGTTACTGCCATACACACAAAATCAGTGTTATGGAATTTGTTATCCAGTTACAAACTGCTTTGAGAAAATATTTTGTGACATCTTTCCTAACAGTATTACATGAAGTTACATGAAGTAAGGTGGCTAATTATTAAAGCAAATGGAAAAATTCAAATAATGCAATAAAAAATCGTCATGTGCTTTGGTATGTGGTATTGTAATTTTTTCTGAAAGGGGTGAGCTTGGCTAGCAAGATTTCTATCGTCATCCCTTTCCTGTTCTACCCCTTGTGTACCTTAGCTCTGTGTTGCTCTTGCAGGTGGTGTTTGTTGCAAAATGCATCTAACCTCCAAGGAATCTTGATGACTACTTCTCAGCATACAAGATGCTATTTGTGCCAACTGGTCTCTTTTTCTGCTTTCGGCGTTAGAAGTTTGCCATGGTTTTTCTTCAGAAGTTTTTTGCCAGATGCCTTAGTTATTCTCATGTTTACAGGTCTGCAGTTGCTGAACAGTATTAAGAATATTATTTATTCCCTTTCCTTCTGTAAGTTCTGGGCTTAGACAGAATCACTATCTCACTCACTTTCCTATTTAAGGACTTGAGCAAGCAGTGTAGCATTCCTGGGCTGTTTATTCTCTGAAACCCTCTCCAGCATCAAAGGGAAGGATCCAAAACAAAGGCTGTCAGATAAAAACAGTTAATACATTCAAGTAGTATGACAATTAATGTTTGTGTTTTAACTTAATATAATATGAATGCTATGACAAGAAAATGGCTGCAAATACAGTTTACAACTCTAAGTTTACTTATAGCAAGTGCTAGACTGCAGTGCTAGCAGTCTGCAAGCTGGCCTGTCTTTGTGAGTACATGGATATTGTAATTCCCCATCTCCTTTCCAGGTAGTCAAGATGGGGGAATACAGCTTATATTCAGGGTTAGGATAATAAGGTCTAGAGCTGGTGCAACTGCCCTAAGATTAGCAAGGACTGCATTGCTCACAGCTGGGGAGTAGCTAGAAGTGAAAAACCCCAGAAAGATTCTGGTCTTGAAAAAGCTTCGGTGATCTTGTGGGATATGGCTAAGACCAAGACCAGAGTTAAAGTTAGGGTAAGAAATGGAAAAAGCCAAGGGTTCCATGTGGTGTAGAAGCAAAAAGTGGTTGCCAAGGCTATGTGAGGACTTTGCCCTTGACAATTTAGGGAGTAACTGGTATAAAAAGCTTCAGTCCATCCCCAGTATTATACTTGGATTTGGGGATAACAGAGAGGCAAAGCCCAGGCGGGCACTAACCCAAACTCAAACCTTAATCCTAGTCATGGGCTGAGCCCTAACCCATGACCCCCAGCTGTGGCCCAAAGGAATAAGCTGCCAGAAATCAAATGTTTGCACAGCCCACCTTTTGCAGCTGGTAGGTGCCCTGCTCCACCTGGTGCTCCTAGCCCTGGGAGTTCTTGTTTATCCTAACACTGACCCCAGATGTTGGCTGATCAGTATATAATAATGCCCAGTTACCACCTAGACAAATATGCCAGGAGTTAGTTTTTGGTGTGTCTTACCTATTCTTTTGTCTCCCACTTTGCATTCTGGTCCTACCTGGAGCTCAGCTGTGTCCCTCTCCTAACACTATATATAGGCTCAACCTGAATCTGTGACCAGCAGGCATGGCCCAGAGGCCATGGCTGAAATTCTTGTGCAGCCTATCACTAACTTTTAACAGCTTCTTTTTAATCCCACAGCAGCTGGAGCTGTTATTTCAAGGTAGTGAGCAGACCAGGCAGTGACTTGTCAGCCCAGGTTACATGCTGTACTTTACAAAGTACATTACAAAGAAAACATAGGACAAGAAATTCCTTCTCTCTAGACCTATCCTGCTTGGCTGCCAAAGAGCTTCTATATTGGTCTGTACCGAGTCTTGTAGCTAAACTACTTAACAGAGTCTACCAGAACCTCCCTGTCATGGTCACAGTTCATCCTATTCTCTAACTCAGGGCAAATAGCCTCTTGGTTAGCACAGCTTGGTACATCCTTTCTCCAAAGATACTGTTTCACAAGGTTGGATAACAAAGATTTCAGGAGTGTGATTCTGTGTTCAGCAACAAAGCAAAATTTTTTACATTTAGCCTTGCATCAATGGTTACTAACCCAAGCCATTCAGCTAGGGACAGAATCACTGTCAAGGCCATGGAAATGCACTAGCAAATGTAATGCTGAGCAAATGTCTAGTACATCACATCACATTTTTAAGAACAACCACAAGGTAAAATACTCATTCTTTGGCAAGGCAAGAGCCCAATTCAGAGGTGCCAAAGGAATTCACAAAACTTTGGAAAGCTCTACATATTCCTTCCTCTAGGGAAAGGGGGAACTCAAAAATTATTTCCTTGACTGTTTACAGCTGAATTTGAAAGCTGGAAATCCAGCAGGGACATGAGAATTTCAACACAGTTTTGTTGCTACAATTAGCACTTTGTGGAATATTGATTCTGAAGCCATTGAGCTTGTTCTCAGGAGTCTGTTTTGTAAGTTATATTGGAAGGTTTGCATTTTATAACCCAGTTGGAATTTACAAGATTCTTACATGTGCTGATTTAAAAAAATCAAGGCTATGTATTGAATTTTTTTTAGATCTCTACTGTGCTAACACAGATAAGAGAAGGGTGTATTCAACCATTCAGCCACTGTTAACTCAAGGACTAGCAGACCACACTACCTGGCCTTGGATGAGGCAGCCAATATCATTTAGATATAGAAGGTCATTAACAGCAACTTCTCCTTGATGTGAAAGAGAACATTTTGTTCAGTAACCTTCCCTAGCCTTGGGCTTATCATACTGTTAGTAATACTCTTTGATAGTTTAAGGATCTTCCCCTGCATGTATTTGTACTCACAAGTGTGTTGCAGATAGTGTCTAAAGCAGCAGTGTCTGAATCTTCATACCGTCCCTGTTAGTGCTGAAATTTACTCAACCTTGGCAAATAAAGTAGATCACAGACCTGAGTAAGTTGCATGGTACTCTACTAATCCTCTCTGGTGTGGTCACTTGTGCATGTGAGAGGTTGCCACAGTCTGTGCATCTCCCAGGCTCCATCTCCTTGTCTGGTTGTGTTTGGGTGGAAGGCTGAAAGGATTTTAACAAGAGATGAAATTCTGGTGGTTTGTAGAAATTTCTGAAGAAGAGATTTTCCCTGTTTTCTTTTTCAAAGCAATTTTTGATGTGAACAGTCCATAATGCACTATTTCCAAAGTCAAATCTCCAGGATAGCACAAAATTTACTATGTAAATTCTGTTTATGACAGTCACTAATTTGCTCTTTTGCTGATTTACATCCTACTTCAGTGAATGATGTCTCATGCCAAAATTGACAGGCACACTGCTGGTTGTCCTTAACCTCCCATGTTACTGAGCAATGCTGGGAAGCAGTGCAGGTTAGGCAGGAACTGGTGTTTCATCCCGTTGCTGTGGTGGTATGGGCTTACAGACACAGTCTGCAATGATGGATCTGGACAGTTGGCCTTGAAGAAAAGTCTTGTCTGTTTAAGGGCTATCAGAACAGGAGGAAAGAGCTGTCACACCTCCAGTCTGTTTCTGTATAAGAGAAACACTGGACTGTTTTGCTAGTTAGAGTGGAAAGTGTATTTGGTTTATGTCTCATAAATAAGAAGACACAAATACCTCCCCACAAATGAAGCAGTCAGGAACAAATTGAAGAGAAAAAAAATAGCTCACCAAAGCACATTAACCACTCAGGCTTAACTTGACTTCAGGCTGCAACAAAAGGCTTTATTAGCCCCTACACTTGATGTACTCAGTTTATTTCATCACCTATGGTTTTTTTTTCCTGCTTCTGGCAAAACAAGAACCTGTGAGGATAATTGTGTTCACAAATGTCACTAGCAGTGGAGGAGAAGAGTGCTGGGACTCCTTCACATGTTTGCTGTTGTCTCTGCCCAGGAGACCAGACAGTGCTTGCTCTGTCAGGAGACGCTGGCAAGAGTGTGTGTTCCCTTGGCAGACATGCAACTTGCTCTATTCACAAAACAAAACAAAAAACAAGTACACAGTGTCCTTTCTCCTCAAACACTGGAACTGAGCATAATGCCATTTCCTTGCTCAGACATCCAAGCCTGCCTTCCAGCAAGTGCTGTGCCCAGGTCCTGGCTCTGCCTGCTGCTGCCTGGGCTGGGGCTCAGCCCTCCCCGTGGGCTCCCACAGCTGCAACCCACCCGTGCCCCAGCTTCGTGTTTACTTCTGTCTCCAGGGGAACTGCCGAAGCCAAGTAGTTCGGAATCAAATAATCCAAGCCTTGCCATCTATCGGCCTATATCCTGGGCAGTGCTTTCAGGTGACTGTTTCTCTGAAACACAGAGCAGTTAAATTGCTAGTTTATTTAGCCCGAATGCCATTTTCTGGCATCTCATAGATGGGTGAAGGCTCTTGTCATCTCCTCACATGCTCTTTTCTGGAAGATTTTTGTTGGCAATGGTCAGTTTTGTGTTTATGAGGACCAATTAATATTTAGGTGATGCTTTTTTTAAAAAGGTACTTGATCTTTAAATGTTTGCATTGGGTTTTTTTTCCTGCCTGTGCATTGTTCACAGTGGTCTGGCTTCTTCAGTGCTGAGGAAAGCATTGCAGACACCTTCTGCTGATGTAAGATACTGTTAGCAGAAGTGTAGCAAATACATCAGCAGACAACAGAGGTACTTAAGTGTTTAAGAAAGATTGTAATAGTTATTTTACATGTTTTAGTTATTACTGCATTTCTGACTTCTCTTGGATGATTACTTCTCACAAGCAAACTGGCAGACCAGCTGTGCTGTGCCAGTGTGGCGTGCAGTGTCTGCGTGAACACTGCCACCAGGGTTAGAGGGAAGGGAAGGGGGAGAGGAGTGCAGTGGAGCTGTCTGGTTTGGTTTTTAGGAAAAAAACTTTTTAAAATGAAAATCTTATCATTTATAAGCATTTTGCCGTTGAAGAAGCCACCTGGGTAATTTCAGAGAGGGACTGAATTTTTGATCCTCAAAAAGCAGCAGACAGTTTCCACATCCCTTGGTCTGATGCATCATGTGCCAGTTGGGTGATGCTGCAGGGTGCCCAGCTGGCTGCAGATGCTGATGGAGAGAAAGCTGAGACTGAGCAGTCTACCAGGCCTTGTCTGAAGACATTTTTTCCAGATACCAGGAACTATTATCTCTCCTGGCTTCCTTGAAATGTTGAGTGCTAAAATAAGTGCAGTAGTTGGAAAAACTAAGGAACATACAAATGACAGATTAAATAAAGGGAAGGCACGAACTTTCACATTTCAGGATTCCTTCACAAACACAGAAGTAGATTAAGAAAGATATAGGTGATAATATATTATGAAAAACAAGATATATAAAATTTTGTATGACATATATTACCTCTACAGAAAACAGACAGCCCTTTTAAGTCTCAAGAGCAAAATCTGTTTTTCTATAGATGGTAAATCAGGTTTTCAGGACAGAGGGAACAATTTTTCAAGTTGGAGGGGAGCAATTGTTCCTTGGTTTGGAAGGCAGGGCCAGGGCAGGAGGATGCAGCCTGCTCACCAGGACACAGGTCTCAAGCCACTACTTGATTACCTGTTGCAGTCTTCCCAGGAAATTGGAAGTTCTATATGGACTGTTTATGAAAGAAACTTTTCACAGTTTATGCTATAATGGAATAGGCAATTCTAATAACTTCCAATTACAATAACTTATTACATATATATATATGCATCTTTATATATATATTTATGTTATAAAACTGTGACTGGCTTGGGACAGTGCTTACAGAGAAAGTGCTGCCTCCCTGGATGCCAACAGAGGTGTTTGAGCTGGAGCTCCCCCAGAATAGCAGGAGGGAGCTGCTGGTGGGGCCTTCTCACACTTCTCATGAGGTGCTTTCTTTGGGAACGCCCTGGTCTGAGGCTCCAGCTGCTGGACATGTCAGTTCCCCAATGGCCCTGGGAATGCCATCTTCTCACTTCTCCACAGAGCCTCTCAGAGGGTGTGTCCTGAGGAGGATGTGCTCATGCTGCAATGCTTAATTCGGTGGGAAATGCGCCCAGAGTACTGAACAGCCACCTCCAGTAGTATCTTAGAATTGTGAAAAAGTACTAAAACAAAAGAATGGCAAAATCTTAAACTACAGTATCTCAGAGGAGCCTGTTTATGCAAAAATGTTCTAACTGAAGTGAGGCCTGGGAATGCATGAGCTGTTGAGTCACCTTCCACCCTGACATTCCTTCTCTTTTGCTGTTACCACAGGATGTTTCCCTCTTATGTGGAAAGTTCTGTCAGTGTTTCATTGTAATTAGCTGGCAGGCACTGGGGATGCTCTTAATGAGCCAGCTCGGTGCTGCCTGGGTCTCAGGAGTGTGACTGACAGCCAGGAGTTGTACACAATAGATGCAAAGATGTTGACTTTGCAGGAATGCATGAATTTTGTGTAAATAATCATGTCGATCAGATGCATATGTTCTGGATAATGTCTTGTTCAAGAAGCTTAATTTGAAGTGAACAGAAAAAGAACTATCAATGGCTTGAAACTGGTGATTGCTTGAATGCTCTCAGGTCCCTATGGGTGTTGTACAGAGCTTGAGAAGTTTCTGTTGCATGTTGCTGTTCCTTTCTTTATTCAGTCTTCTCCTGTGTAGTCATCTTATATCTCTATAGGCCTGGTTTTTGTCTGGGATGTTAATTGAAACGTTTTTTTGGAAACAAGAGGTGCATGCATATTAAGTAGGCAGGCTGTTCACTCAGAAGAGCTGCAGTGATGTTAAAACAGAGCAGACAAGAGTCCCAGTGCTGCCCTCTGACTGTACAGCTCCGTAGGGCTGGGACATGCTGTGTGTGCAAGGCAGCTCACTTGAGGAATCTGATGTTTGCTGCAATTGATTCATGAATGTTTCTTGGGAAAGAGAGTGTATGACAGTATGAGGTCAGCAGACTGCATCGAGGAAATATTAAAAAATAAGGGACACTTTCTCCCCTCATTTTAAGGGGAAGCAAATTTTTCTTCAAAACCAGGATCAAGCTCTGAATGCAGGGGTATTTCCCAAAGGACTGCATGTTCTCTGCTCCCCTTAGATGTACTGAAATGTCCAAAATGCTAACAGGTTCATAGTTTAACATTGCTAATTCTAAGGAGACCTGACAGAGTGCAACATTTTTCTCATCGAAAGCCTCTTTTAATAGCCTTGTGCAAAGTGCTCTAGGGTCAGTAGAAATGTTCCAGCTGACCTCTGTAGGCACTGAATCAGGTAATACATCCCATCTATCCTAGTCATCTGTGGATGTACATAAATACCATGCTGTAGAAGGTGCTAAAACTGTGCAGCACAGTTAATGAGTTTTGTAGAATCTTTAAAATCTTCCTTATAAGTACCAGAATACAATACAGTCCTTTAAAAAAAATAAACCCACCACTCCCAAAAAAACCCTACAAAACAAACAAACAAACAAAACAAAACCAAGGCTAATCAAATGAAAAAACAGAAAAAACTGAAAATCCTTGTCTGGAGGTCTGAACTATTGAAGGCAAATACTGAAGGTCTTCTTTGAAGAACTACTCCATCTTGCTGTGTGGAGTCCAAAAACAGTCCAAAGGAGTTCTGTGAAAATAAAGGTAAACAGAATGTCCTGGTGTAATAAAGCATACTCAAAGAGCCTGTGGACCCCTGCACTTGGAAAGAACAGGTATATTAGCAAATGGATTAGGAATGCTTTACAGACTTGCTTTCTTTAGTGTGCTGAAGTTGGAGTCATCTCTCTGGGTAGTACATATCTCTACTGTCAAGAGATTTTAACTCCTGTTGATGTTAGGGAATGGATGTTACTACTTGTTGGCATAGGATTTAGCTTTATCTATTCCTGATTAGCCCTCAAGTATGAGTGTTTTGTCATTAAACTTAAAGTTCTTAGCAACTTTGTCCTTCTCCAGCAGTGATGCAAAGTACCACAAAATGCAGTAGCAGTACTCCAGTGTTTACATGTGTTGGTTTAATAGTGTGTGTGTATATATATATATACACACAAATAGATACATCTTGAAATTTGGGGCAAGTACCAGGAAAATTCTTGTCCAGGTTTTCTATAGGTAGTTTAAGATTAATTTAAAGAATTACAAACTTTCTGAAATGGATACTACTTTAGGTACAGTGAAAAGCAGGATGTTACTTTTTATTCTGTGGCCAAGAAGGTTACAAATGGACTGGTTGGTGCTCTACTTCTCCTTCAACATTCACTCTCTAAAACATGGTTCTGGATGTTTTGATACTTTTTCTAACTTCTTTGACATTATTGCAGATCTATTGTGCAGGGATCCCATTCTGTAAGATGCCCATGGGTAACAGCTCATGAAATCCTTGTTAGAATGATGCCACCAGTCATCATTAGAGATCTCTCTCCTTGGAACTTTTTGACGTTGTTCTGATTATTCTGGCAGCTTAAGGGGTAGAGGAGCAACAGCAGCCCAGTTCTTTCAGCAGGAACTGAGTTCCTTTCCTGCTTATTAGGTGGGATAGCCACTTGCTTCAGACTTGTTTTCCTTCCACGTGCTGTTCATCTTATAAGACCTTTCTCCCCAGTGCTGGAGATGTCCACTAGAAACTTAGTCTTTTTAAAACCTCTTTGCTTTTTCTGCTGGAGTGGAAAATTTCACTACATTAATGACAAGCTCATGTTCAAAACAAACACATTTTCCTTTCAGGACTCTGCTAGGGGAGGGTGAGAGTTCATATTTTCTTCAGCTGTTATGGTTGACTTTTGAATCTTTCCACTTAAATGGTTTGATTTATTTCACTTGTCAGAAATTTACTCAGTCAGAGTTCTGGTAATATATACAAATATTTACAGATGGCAACATAGTCTGGAGTAATGTCCTGATAAATAGTCCTCTTCACAGCAATTTGCAGGGTATCCAGAATGAAGTGACACTGCAAAAGGATTTGCTAGAAACAAGCAACAAGAAACAAATAGCCTATTCAGTGGAGGTAGCTAATCTCCATTATGATTTTGAATTTGCTTTCTCTATCTTATTAGCATCTTCTTAGTCTACTTCACTGGAGAGAAGTGTCATCTGCACTAACTTTATTTGCCTCTGGCAGACCCTTCTGCAGAGCAGCTGCCTATGCTCTCTGAATTAGACCAGCTCAAGGTTTAAGGAGAATTTTGCATTTCATGTATCTCCTGTTTCAGGAGCTTTCAGTATGATAAAGTGGACATCTGAATGTACCTGGTGAGGCTGCTTCCCTCTACAGCTAAACAAGTATGTGCTTCTTCTATACATTGCATCTCCACAAGAAGGAAATAGGATTACTCTAGAGACTACCTCTGTTTCTGTCAGGAAAAATAACGGTGTTTGCAAGATCTCATCATCTAAATCAGATCCTCTTTCCTCTCCTCTCAGAAGTCATCAGTTGAAGAAAACGGCTCAGTCTCTGGATCAGTCCTTGTGGAGCTTGGGTCATAGCAGCAGTGAAGCTTTCATCATTTATCACCATATGAAAGACTTGGCTGCTGTGAGTGGGGCAAATCTGCCCTGCTGCTGGTTCTTGCCCTTGCACCAGGACTCGTGTTTGTTTACATGACTGTCTGGCAGACCTGACCAGAGGCACAAGCACAATTGAAAATGAAAATTAAACTTTTGGGGCAGAAAGAAGGGAGGAGGAATCAGTTTTCATCCTGATGATCTCCCTGATTTTTCTCCTGGTTGCACTGTCATTTTTACTGGAAGAGGGGAATGTAAAATCAGCTCTTCTGACAGCAGCCCTCACTTGGGTCAGCATAAGCCAAGTGTAAAACCACTGACCAAACCCCAGGCCTTACAGCTCTCCTATTTGGCAGAAAAATCAGAAGCATGGTTATCCACAGCTTTTGGTTTGCTATTTTAAGCATCTGGCTTAGTGAAAAATGGTTTAAAAAAAAAAAAAAAAAAAAAAAAAAAAAAAAAGAAGAAGAAAAAAAAAGTTGTTCTGTCATTAGTTTTAACTATGAAGAGCATGCACCATGGAATTCATGCAAGATATTGATGTTTGTAACAGCTTCAGATCTCTTAAGGACCTGACATGCTCTGAGACCATAGCTTTATTCTGTTCTGGTTAGAGTATGTCCACAAAACCCATGAAATGGCACAAACAAGATGTCACAAATGCTACTTGATTATTGAATGCTGCTTTAAAGGCATTGCCCCTTTACCTCCCTGGAGATGAAGTTACGAGAAGATACTAACAAGACCCTTATTGCTGCAAAGTGATTGAGTCCTGAAAATGTAATAACTCCTTCTGGAAGTTGTCTTGAGCCTCCTAAGCAGGTTGTCTTGAGCCTCCTAAGCAGGCTTCCTAATCTCGGGTACTTCAGATTGTCAGGGAAAGGAAAGTACTTGGGATGTGGACAGGAGTGGTTACTGAAGTCTACATAGGAGCCTTCCAATAAATAACAATGTATTGATGCATGGTAGATCTGACTTCCACAGACATCTAAACAAGGTCATGTGTCAGTCTGCTCCTTCTTTACAAATGCTTCTCTGTTTCTTCCTTTGAGCCAGTCCATTTCAAGCTATGCTAAATCCCTTTGGACCTCCAATATGCATGGACCCTCAGCTGTAATTGTCCCTTATCAACATTAAGGCTTTTACAGAGAAAACAATACTCTGCCCTCCCCTCTTCTATTTATAAAATAAACATCCCAGTAACTGTGTAAACAGTGAGCATTCATAAACTATTGCAAAGCAGATCCAGTTAATTGCAACAGGATCTTGATAAGGCTACAGCTTATGTATGTGGACTGTGCTGTAGGACTTTCTTGACTACACTGTATTTGAAATGTTAATCAACCATTACCCTAGCATGAATTTACGACGTTATTTTGTAGTACGATTGCCACCCTACACTGAAAAAGTAGCCATGTTAGTACCTTGCTGGGATGAAATATGATGAAACATATTTGGACTGGCTTTGGCTCTTTTTGGAGCTCAGCACTCTCTGACCAAGTTCTTCTAGATGTGTCATATGTGGAGGTTTTAATGTTTATTACCAGGTTTACTTCTTTTATCCTTTCCTGGATACTTCTTGTTACAAGCCATCTAAAAATCAATTATAAAACTAATCCTGCATTTCTTGTGCATTCAGTATTCTCACTGCAATCTGTCCTTGTGTGCAAAGAATGGGTAATTGAGTCCCTGTTTTTACTAAAGAGAAGTCCTCTGTTGAAGTCAGTTCAAAATTCTTTCAGAAAATTCAGGCTAAAAATGTTAATGGCTACGGTGTTGTGTCGTAGCTATGCCCAATATTGGAGATGAAAATGGTGCTGCATGGTAGAGCTGGAGGTGATCTGTAAACACTGCATACAGCAGGTACTACAGCACACCCGGGCACTGCTGCCTGGTACATCCTGATAAATCCCAGGTGACAGCACATGGATGACTGCAGGGTGCCTGGGGGTGCTTCATTGCCTTGCACCTTGGCAGCACCAGTGCCAAGCTCCCCTTTGATGTTGATGTTAAGTCACCTTGAGACACTACATTAGGTACCATGCCATGAGGATGTGGTGCTCTTCAGTGCTTCACTGGAGAAAAGAAATCACAGCTTCTAAAAATTTGTTGGAGATAAAAAATAGTCGCTAGGTCAAACCTTGGTATAGGAATCAAAGATGCATTCAGTGATCAAACAAGAAGTGACCCTGCTGTTCTCCATGTGGCACCTAACACTAAGTGAGTGATATCAGCTTTACGAGGTCTGTATAAAAACTTTTTTTCAAATATCCCTGATCACTTATCTTGGAAAATCCAATCTTAACCAAGCTGTGAAAGAGAAGTATAACTTTAATTAAAGATATAAAAAAATTATTTGCGTAGTTCAAGTGAAATGATGGAAGATTAAATTATGGCAAATAAACATGTTAAATGAGGGTCAGGTTGCTCTCTTAATCAAATAACTTTGCCAAATATTTGCTGAAATAAGACAGACTGTTGTAGAAGTATAAATAGTTTGTTATTTAAATAAAAGATTCTTACAAACCTTATTTGGTATGATTCTTTGATAGTGTTATGAGTGACTTTTTAATAGCAGGATTTCCATTGTGATTTTTTACTAGTAAAAAGAAGTAACCTTTTTCTGGCAAAGTAGATTTTCCTATAAATTTTGATAGAAAACATACTACTTATGAGACATGTTATAAACACTTCATACATTAACTTAACCACTAAATAAATATTTAATTAGGATGTTGCCATATGTGGGATTTGACTAGATAATTTGTTACTGTACAGCAACTTGTAATCATCAAGGTCTGAATCCCTGATAAGAAAGTTCTTAGAAATGTAGGGAGGAGGGGGAATGTTCTGGAAGAGAAAGCTCATAGTCTTTTGCCCAAACATGTTCTTTATGCATGCTTGTATTTTGCAGAACAGAATATGTCCAGAATACAGAAGATAAGTTGCTGGGGCTTTTTAAATAACATTTTTTAATGGTTTTTTATATTTGAAAATTTTAAAAACATTTTTAAGGATAGCACGAGAGTACATGCATAAGGTATTAAAACATCAATATTGAGAACAAATGTGCACATTTTCAGTCTCCCTGACCCCTGACTCCCTGACGGTGGGAGTGCCTGATTGCTCAGCCCTGCTGTGTACAATTCACAACACTTCTTTAACAAAAGACTAAAAAGTGTTTAGAAAATACAAATTAGTCTCTTGTAGTGTAGAAATCCTGCATTAGGAAATTTAAACACTTATGAAATGAAAATAACACATTGCTTAATACAGAGGAAAGAGCAGAATTATTTGATTAGGTCTCAGTGCCACAGATGTTAACACCCCATATCCAGTGTAATTACAAATGGGATGGGGATGGGAAAGTGGTAAATGTTACCAAGTGAGTGGATGGGGCTTAACAAGCATCCCTGATGAACAGCTTAGGCAGTGGTTCTTCACCAGAAGGTTGACCCAAATCTTCTTGGTCATCCTCTGGTTAGTGTATCTCAAGATTTTGCAGCTGTAAGGCCATGGTTCATTTTAGCTGAATGGAGGATTACTCATGGTAGAAAATGTCACATGAAAAATGTTGGGTTGTTTTGGAGACAGTCTGAAACAGAGACTTGGTGAGGTTTTTACTCAGTCTGTGTATGAAAAGCCATTTGGCCTGAAATCTTGAAGGCTAAACTGTCTGGCTGAAGATTTGAAAATAGTACTATGTCTGCGTAAGTTTTGCTGCTATTTTTAGGATTCTGATTGTGTAATCTGTAGCTGTGATGGTGTTTATGTGGTTCATTTCTTTGGCTCTTGTGGCTGTGGTAGTGGAAGATTTACCAACTCTATCAGCTTTAACTTCCTTGTTTTCCTATGGCTGTCCAACCTTGCTTGAAGCATCCGTAGGAAGTAGGTCCGTATTGTACTGAGATGTTGATCACAAGTACAGAGGCATTAATTTCTTTCTTGGTGTGAAAATGGGATGCTCCAAAGGGATTTGGACACAGGTCTCCATAGTAAGTGATGAAATTATTGGGAGTGACTTAGTCCAGGAAAGGATAAAGCCTGGTGTTCTCCAGGCAAGGACAGAAAACCAACCAGAGTCCCAGCTGCACGTTACCAGAAGCTAGAACCATGAAATAAAATGGTGGCTGCTTGCTTTTGTTAACAACAGCTCCATCCTGAAATTCTGCCTGTCTGCACATCAGAAGGAGTAATAGAATATAAGATATGTTCTACTGAAGACCAAAAAGATCATTGATAAAGCCATAAAGTGTGCTGTGTTCCTAAAAAGCCTTACAGTTACCCAATAAGACTATGAAGCCAGCTAAGAGCTAGACTGCCACCTAACTCTAAGCATAATCTCCTGCTATACTGTTTTAAAAGTCTGGAAGTATTCCAGATATGTGATTAGATGATTTGAGTCCAAATGGTGCCTAAGCAAGTGAGGCAATAAAGAGATTAACCACAGATGAAGCAACTAAAAACATGTCAAACAACTGAAAAAGGACCAGTGGAAATGGAAACAAACATAAGGGCTACAAAACCATAGCAACAGTCAGTGTTGCTGGCTACAGTAATCTTGTTTTAACTGGAAATAGAACGAAGTAATGCAGGGGTTGGACAATAAAAGATAAAGGCAGTTTCAGCATTTTCTGTTGTAAACCATGCCTTTTATGGAGGAATACAGCAGAAAGAGGTGCAGTTTGTAGACAAGCAATGTCAAAAAATGGGAATAGATAATTCTGTGAATGAAATGCATTCTACATCTAATACTTTTCAATGAAAGAAAATTCAAAGCTTTAGCAGTTTGTGCTTACCACAGAAATAGTGCTGATGCAAGCACATTGCACAGGATCTTTCCTGTGCAAACGTCTGCAGAACAATCAATCAGGATTAAAGAGCAATCTTTAACCAGTGACACTGTTTACATGGAAGGCAATCCTAGTCCTAAAGCTGTGTGAAACACAGTGGCAAAGTGAAGTGTCTTTTTAGTATGAGAAAGGAGAGACAAGCAAAAGTAGCTAATTTCCAATGTACAAACGATTAGGAAAAATATCCCTGAAAATTGACAAGAAAGTGAACAGCAAAGCTGAGCAATTCTATTAATTTGTTTCGAGGGCTTGGGCGTTTGCCAGGACTCCATACCCTATGGCCCTACTTCAGCAAATTTCAAGCATGAATGTGCCTTATACCTGTAAGCATTCTCAGAGCTGAGGTGTGTGTGGAAATCGAGCTGGAGGCTGATGTAATGCTTCAGACTTTCTGCTCACAGGTTTTCCAGTGCCCTGGTGGGTGGATTTCTTGCTGTCTTACTTTGTAGCTGCATATTTGCTACAGATGGCAGCCTTGTGGGCAACAAAATTGGCTCTCTCTCCTACCTATGGGCCAGCTAACAAATCTTAGAGGTTCCTACCCTCTAGCAGATTTGATAGAAAAAGTCAAAAGTTATTTTCTCTGCGGGTAAACAAGTCATAGATGTACAAACAGTACAGTCACTAAAACCTCCTTAATGTAGGAAACCAGACTAAAAAGCAAGGCCTACTAAATTAATGCAAGGAGAAATGTATTAGTTGTTTAACCAAAGGGTGTGTTGATTTGAGTGACAGGATATGTCAGATGAAGGCATGAAGGGCTGGGATTAATTTGTTTGTAACACTCAAAGCACCAGACAATAGCGTCAGAATTTCTGCAAAGCTGAGAAATTCTCAAGAGGGTTTGCTCATCTGCTGACTTGGATGAAATAGTGGGAAGAAAAGCATCAGCAAACAATTTGATGAGGCAAATTCCAGAATATTGACTACAAATAAACTATTTGGAAAGCACTGATTCCTGCCATCTTTAGTGCTGTGATCCCAGTGTCCCACTGGACGTGAATGCAAATATTTGATGGGCACATAGGTTTTGACAAAAAAATTTGCAGAAACACACTGAAACAGCATGCTAAAACCTATGTTTTCTGTTTGAAATTGAGACCACATACTATTTTTTTTAATTGATAGAGATCACAGATACTAGAGACTTACAGGGATGGGAAAGCCTGAAACAAACAGGAAGAAGTAGAGCAACTGTAGGCAGGCTGGTGCCCTACAATGGAGGAGGTGCTTCTTACATATTAATTTTATGTGGAATTCTTTATAACCTAGGTAAAACTGCTCTGCTATCTTTTTAAAGGTGAGGTTGTACAGGAAAGTCATCTGTTTTTAAACCATGTTGACAGTGTTGTTATGTTATCCAAAAGTTGAATTGTTTATAAGTTATTTCTAATCTAAACTTCAGCACCAACACAGATGCAATTGTGGTACCAACAGAAGAAAAAAATTCCAGCAAAACATGGCTTCAAAAGCATTGAGCAAAGCAGAAGAGAGAATCTGTATTTTTTTAAAAATTACAAACAAGGCTGTAGAACTGTGGTAGAGATGTGTGCTCTGTATAAGCATGGGCTGGGATTTTGATGTTTTTTCCTTTTCAATGACTGTGTGTTATCCATGGGTTTGGATTAAACGAAGCTAGAACTGCCTCTCCGAAGTGATATAACAAGGTTTCTAAAACAGTGCAGAGCGCCTTTTCTTCAGGGGTTCATTTTGGAGCAAGGTCAAAAAAGAAGCTATGCCAGTGTTCTACAATGGCTGAATTGCTACATGCTTTGAAGTGTCCAAACCCTGAGTATATTGTTCAAGAAAAATCATAGAATCATAGGATGGGTTGGGTTGGAAGGGACCTTAAAGATCATCCAGTTCCAGCCCCTCTGCAAGGGCAGGAATGTGTGTTTCTACATTTGCATTTAGAAACATAGTTCATGTTTTGGTGCAGCAGTTCAGCCCATTTCTTTCAGAGATAAGGGATTTGCAAATATTTGATATATCTGAATTCAGCATATTGAATCCTCTGTAGAGTTTCTCTTTGCTTTAGACTCTCCTTTTCCACAGTGCTCCTGGGTGTTGGGAGAAGCTTGGGATGGTGTCCAGGCTCATACTGGCCTGTGCCAGTTCAGGAGTAGGGTTGAGCAGCCTGTCCTGCGGGAACATCTCATGATGACTGGAAACCTCTGGGGTGCTTCGCACCAGAGCCTAAGAACAAGACATTTCTCTCTTGCTCCAGCACTCCCCAAAGCAAGTTCACTCTCCTTTCATCACTTGGAGCAGCTTCCTGGTTAGAAAGGAAGCAGCTTGAGAATATTTGGGGCATGCAGAATCCGTGGCTGGTGTTAGGAGAAGAGCAGGAGCAGGGCAGGTTGACTCTGCTGAGTCACGCTCACTGCTCTTGTGTCCTCTGCTCAGCCCAGTCTCTCACAGCCCACTTGAGCACTGTGACCAATTACTCATGCTTGCAATGGGGTGTACTCACCAACTCTATAATACTAGATTTCAGCAAAGTCCCACTCTGCAGAGCCAGCAGGAGGTTTGTTTCCATGCCTGCCTCAATTTCCTTTCCCAGACTACCTCTTTAGTGGAATAATTATTATACAAACTCCAAAGCTCAGCAGACTGCTCAACGTTCTGGTTTTACAGGAAGTAAAATCTGAGCTGGCCACATCTGCTCTCTCAGCTGTGGCCACTCAGCATCCCAAAATCCTGTACCCCTTTTGCACAAGGTTATGGAACAGGCGCACGCCCGGGCTGTGACTTTTTATTGATTTATTTCATACAGAAAACCAGAAATGAGTGTGATGTGGCAGGAAGCAGCTTGTGTGAAAGGCACAAATGGAGGTTGAAAGATGACAGTAAGATGTTTTCAATACTAAGTTAAAGCCAGCAATGCCAAGGTTCCCGAGGCTGTCTTTAAAAGGTATAAATGAAGTAAACCTCAAAAATTGCACGGTCAATGTATTTGACAGCTTGAGCTCTTAATTACCCTAACAGCTGTTCTAAAGACCGTTCGCTTAAGAGCGACTGAAGTGTTGGGGCAGCTGCCTTTTTTTTTGAAACATGAAGATAAAAGCAATGGGGTCACAACAGTAACCTCCTCCTGCAATGAGACAAGGCAGTTGGGGTTTGAACCTCTATGTCAGGGCCTCGAGTGCTTCACCAGCCTCCACCAGTCCCCATCAGCTCCCCCTGTGGCCTCAGCCCCACGGCCCGGGGCTGTGCTTCAGCTCAGGTTTCCTGAGTGTGCTCTCATCTCCAGCTCTGGCCCTGCCTCCTGGATGAGGCTTGGATCTGAGTTGTTGCCTTGTCCCCACCCCCGTCTTCTTTTGATCCTGACTGGGCCCTCTGCATAGACCCTGGACCCAGTTTATCCCTTTGCTTTACCTGGGACTGCAGATGCTCCAGCACCTTGCTCTGCCTGTCCTGTTCACATGCTGTGAAATTGCATCTGGTTGGTGAGGGAGCTGCCTGCACCATGGTCACCTTGGCTCCTGGCTCATGTCGTGTGGAGCAGCCCTGCTCCTCCTGCTGCTCTTTTACCACACAGAGCACAGACTTGCTACTGAGAGTGGAATTACACACGGTGCTCCAGCTGGGAGCTGCCACCAAGCAATGCACACCAGCTCTTCTGAGGTGTGTCTGTCTGTTAAGTCTCCTGTGCTTCATCAGAGTGCCGCAGAAGCCAATGGAAATCAACTCCATCCTCAGCAGGATTGTGCTGTTCTTACATCTCAAGGGGCAACAAAGCTTCTCAAGGTGTCTGGCTGCCCATGACTAGACTGATTGCCAGCATGTTTCCTGACCTCTCTTTCCAGGTCATATCTTTTTCCCCTGTTCTGTGGGCACTGATTGCTTCTTAGGATGAGCTCAGACTTTTGTTTAACAAATTTCCTGTTGTTGTAGGGACGAGAGCAGGGGTGGTGCTCATTTCTTCAGTGTTCTTCCTGTGGTGTTTTATCAGACATTGGAGCTCCTACTGCAAGTCTGAACGTTGCTGATGTTAATTTAGAAGTATTTCATTGCCTGTGGTGATATTTGGAGCCGTTCAGTGCTCAATGGCTATAGTGCAGGTATCTCGGATTTGAGGAAACAGAACTCTTAAGCAAGATGCCTCAGTCTTGCAAAAAAAAAAAAGAAAACTTACTTCACCTGTATACCTGGGGGGATGCTTGATCTCTGATGCATAGCTGGGACAGCTGTGACCTCCTCTGCCAGGAATAAAAAAGACAAATTTTGATTATTTGATTCTGGCATGAACAACCTCTTAAAAAAAAAAAAAGGTGAAACAGACTGGGTTCTGCTTCCACCTCTGATGCAAATGGAGAGTGAGGTCTGTGGTGTGGGTGCTCAGGAGCAGGCTGTGCTGTACTGGTGTTGCATGTTCCCTCCCTTCATTCCCTAATCTTAGTTGCCTGTAAATAGTTCTGACCCAGAAGACAAAAACTCCCCTGGCACAGCCCATCTGAGTTGCACCCTTACCTGCCAAGGTCAGGCTCTGCTATTCCTGCCTGAACCAGGGCCTGCAGCACCAGCACACAGCACAGGCTGAGCTTCACCTGGTTGGAAAGGACAAAACACTATCTTAAAGCAAACCCATGTTTTGAAAGGAAAATGCAGTAAAATCTCCCTGCAAACCAGCGAATTCTAAACTGAGGTGCTAGGTGGTGCTTTCTAAAGATTAACTAGAAATAGGAGGAGGAGGGGGTAGCAGCCTGCCTGTCTTGTAACATTAGAATCAAAATACAAAAAAAGATGGAAAAGTGGGCCATAATTAATCTACCAGGATGCTATAGCTCCCATTTCACTTCACTACAGTAATAACTAAATGAAAATCCAGATCATGACTGAGCACATGAAGAAATAAACAGTTCCTGTGTATTTCGGAGAAGAATGAATTTCACATTGCTGCAGTTCCCAGTGGTTCCTCAGTTTACTTGGAGATGGTCGTTATCAGAATAGCACATTCTTTAAAGATGAACAAAACTTGTTTTTGTTTTGAAATTACATATTTCTACATCATCAACACCCTAAGCAAGACATTCCATAAACTTTTTTTGTAGTGCAGTTTTATAATGACAAAACCAGGCTATAATATACATAGGACATTTAGAAGGTCTCGAGGTGCCGCCCATATTTTTGGGGGCAAATTCCCTGGTTCCTCTGAAAGGATTGTTAACCCATGCTGGAGAATTCTGCTGCCTCAAATATTGCCCCATCTTGAGAGATCATCTGAGAGAAACTATGTCTCTCTCAGGGTGAAGAGAAAGAGTATCTTACACGCTTCTAGCACTGTTTATTATTATGAAAACTAATGGAAAAATCAGATTTTGAAAATATATTATGCAGTTTCTATGCTGCTAGAAATCCAGCAATTTTACAAAGAACTTTAATCCTTTTTGCTAGGGATGTCCCATCCCTTTCCTTGTGCTTTGCTGTGGTCTCTCTGTACAAAAATGGTGGAATTTGTGTGAAGGTTCAAGCAGCACTTTGGTCCCTTACACAGGCTTGACCAAGCTCTGATAATTTTTAGATCTGATTTTAAAAAAACTGTATAGAGTATTTAATAAAAGAAGTAGTTGAGATTTTCTGAAACTGAAACAATTCCCTAGTACACTGAAGTGCTCCATATTGCATTTGTTTCTATCTGGGGCACATTCCTGTTGCTCAGACTGACTGAACTTACATGTGTGCCTTCAGCCCTGTGATGGATGAGCTTACTTTGTGCAGCTAAAGTTTCTGGGGAACCAGGTCTGTTTCAACAAATGCAACAAGGTAGGAAAGGAAGAGTCTGCACGAGTCATTGAGATCCTCACATGTGAATGCAGTACAGTCATTTTATCTATTAAGAGATTTTCTTAGGCTTTCTCTCATAGATTTGTCTTAAATGATTCATTTAACCTGCTTCTTCATTGTATGCTTTAGAAACTAGGAAGGGCTAGAAAATTTATTTTGGTTTTGTTTGGGTTTTTTTTTTTTTCCAAGTGTGGCAAGCCTTGAGCATTTTGTGTCCCACTTATCACTTCTTCCCAAGTGACCTGTGCATCTGCAGCTTTTTGGAAAAGGAAACTGTAAGAACGAGGTATTTTCAGTATAACTTGTTTAGTTGCTGTTAGTCAGTTGCTGTGTGTCTGGAGCACTTGGGAAGGATCTCTATGCCAGAGGAATATCTATGCCTTTTGCAGGAATATGCTTATTTATTCACAGGTTTTTTATGTACCTCTGGCACAGAGGGTTTTTTGTTTGGTTGGGTTTGGTTTTTTTTCAACAGCAGATCTTGCAATCTATTTCACAACCAGTCTTGTTTTCTATATGTGTTGATTGCCAACTGTAAGTAATGGACAGAGTTTTATAGACAATGCATGAGCATGTTCTCTATATATGTTCTAATTCTGGCAAAAGTTGCATTACCCAGGCCTCACTGAGCTGTATTTCTGTATAAAATCCTAATGAGCATGTATGTATTGAGCAGGCTCTGGAGATGAGTGTTGGAAACATATCTTTAAAGATCCTTTGCAAGAGAGAATATTTTGAAACTTGGCATACTGCTTTTGGAGTGGGTGCAGTTTCATTTAGTTAAATCTGGGTCTGTCTCCTGCTCTTTTTATAGTCCAGGTTCCCTAGGGTAGAGGGAAGTACCTAACTGCAAATCTGTCTTGCCAAGTTCTTGGCAACTAGAGCTTCCCCCACAATGGAGTTTGTCTCTAAAGCAGGTAACATCCATTTGGAATAACCTGATGCTTTAGGATAGCAAAGGATGAAGAGTTTTGAGATTAAACTAAAACATTTGTAACACATTTATTAATTTCTAAACACTGTGGGTACAATACTTTTTAAAACTTCACCACTTGAAGAGAGTGTCTTAAAGCAATCTTTATATTTTTCACCTCCCCTTGCATTTTTATTCTTGCACACTATGGGTTTAATGTGGTATATTAAGATCACTGGGTCAATAATCAGGCAAGAAAACATTTTGTATCTGTGTAGCACAGAAATATATATGTATTTAAATTTGCAGGAAATTTACGTGCTTTATTTGAATGAACTAGGTTGTTAGAGTTTGAGAAGTACTTTTATGGCTTTGTGTATGTTACAGAAATCTGGCATCTGAGTCAGTGTTTGCAGTATGTGCATACCAAGGAGCACATATCAGCAGAGCAGAGGTACCAGCAGAACTAAGGGCCTGCAGTAACTGCAAGTCCTGAAAATCTGCAGTACTGCAGAGTCAGCACAAGCCCCACTTGAGCTGAAATCTAAACATCTGTTTAACTTTAGGCATGTGCTTAAGCTGCTTTGACATGAGCTGCTAAGTAAGGGGGTGGTTTTCTTTTTAATCGCTGTTCTGAGTGCTTTACTTCACAAGGTTATGCTTAGGAAGCGCTTTTCAATCAGGATGGAGTTTGTTCCCAAGGTTCAGCCTGTCTTTGCATAGCAGGGCAAGATGTAGGCATGCAGTCCAAAAATCTTTCCCTTCCCTTCCCGGGACAGCCTAAAGGGAGCTGTCTCTAATCTGGACAGTCAAAGGATGGGGACTGCAAGGTGTACAGCTGCTCCACCATATGAACAGCCAACAGAATGCTCAGTGTTCTCTTTTCACTCTCAACCAGTGCCCTGTGCTCAGTAATACTGCAGTGTGTAGGCTGACCAGCAGTCATGCAATTTTCTGAGGGACCCTGGCTGTGAAAACTTCCAGTGGACTGGTTACTCCTTACTCCTCCCTGCTATGGAAACAAATGTCTCTTCCTTTTAGATGGAATTCCATTTCCATTTCATTTTGCTGCTTCTCCTCCTGTGTGTTTCCATCTCATCTATTTTATTCTGTTCTTTGCCTTCCCAGACTTTTCCTGTACTCCTACTGATTACTAATTGGAATAGTCTGTATACATTTATTCTATCATTCTATATTAAGTTCAGATTTAAATTATCACTTGTCATAGCTCTTATGGTAGTGAGGTCAAAGAAAGTCTTTTGAGAAGAACTGTGCCATAGACTGCTTGGAGGAAATTACATTCCTGCTCTGGCACTGATGTGACACCTGAAAAGCTACTGGCATGATAACACCAGCCCAAAGCCTTTCATCTGAGCTCTGTTCTCCAGACAGTGGAAACTGTTGAGTTTATCCAGCCACATGCAGGAGCCCAACTTGCAGGCCCCTTCTGACTCTGGTCACCAGCAAGTTTGGGGAGAGTTGTTAAAAATCCCTCCTATGCTTAGGTCTGGTATACTTAATTACAGGTTAAAAATTTGATAAACTCATTTCTGGGAAGCAGAATGTAGAAGTCAAAGGGGGAACATCTTTTGCCTATTGTTATCAGAAAGATTGGTTCTGAACTAAGGAAAATAAAGCTTAAGAACAAATGGTATGTTTCTGTTAACTATGTGGAGGGGCTCAGGAAAAAAGTCAACCCAGTGTAGGAGCACAGACCAGCAGGGAAATCTCCCTCCATCCCAGTGGGAGGATATTAATGACTCATTAAAGTATGTTTGATAGGAACTGGAATTTATTGTGGCATCTGGTAGCATCCATCTTTCAGGTTTTTGTCAGTTTTGATAAAGAAAAATCCTGTGCTGCTGTATCCAACTCCATTCCTCCTGATAAGTAAGCTGCATATCTTTGAAAGCCATCTATTACCCTGTTTGTCAGGTTTATAAACTTGTAAAGATTAGTGGGAAGAGAAGGGGGGAGGGTTGGTGCTTGCACTGTGTGCTTTGGAAGGTGGCAAACTGAGTGGGGGTGGGGAGGGAGGGCAGGGAGGGCAGGGACACACCATTGGAGCACTTCCTTACCTCTGCCTCCACACCTGCAACTCCTGCTCTAGAACACTGTGTGGCCCCAAGTAAAAGGAAACCCCTGCCCGTGGTGTTGTGATGTTCTCTGGGCCTGGGTAGCTGCTGGTGCTGGTTATTTGGACCAGTGTTAACTGTTGAAGAATGATTTCTTCTGCTGGCCCCCAAGTGATGTCTTGGAAGAGCTGCTCTCCTGGTAACCACCCCCTTGAGATCCTGTAGCTGGTAGAACTCCTCTGTGTCCGCAGCTCCCTTGCTTAGTTGTGCAGGATACTTCAAACTGTGTGGTGCTTTTGGGATCATGAGTTGGACCTGACCTAACCACTGAAAGCAGCAGAGGTAGCGTAGCAGTACATCCCCACTTTTCTCTGTGCCTTCCTTAGCAGACTTGCAGAAAGCAGCAGCCATGGGATGCCATCCAGGAATGTAAAGCAAAGAGCACAAGCACAGCCATCTATCTAGAGCTGACTTACCCCAACTCCAGCACCTAATGGCACTTCTTGAAACACACGTGCACTCACAAATGAGGCTGTGAAGCCGTCTCAGGGCACTGCTGATCACAGTTGTCCTCTTCTCTGAGAAGTGACCTCTCCTCTCACACCACTTGTAATGATAGCAGTTGTGTTTCTTGTGCTACCTGAACATTTCTTTTGACCTCTTATTTAATGTAGTTTAAGTTTTTTCAGAGGCCTGTCTCATACTTTCCAGTAAAATCATGAGGAGGAATTATTTTTCAAACTCCGTTTTGTTGCATAGGAATATGAAAAAAAGCCTTGCAGGGATTAACCCAAACAATGTGCATGTGGCTGAATTGCAGCACTGAGTTTCTTCCCAGGATATTCTGGGTTTTCTTTGAAGGCTGCAAATTAGGATTCCACTTAGGCTGATACTAACAACAGGGGATGACTGACGTTAATATTTGGAAGTTGCATGGTAAATCTCATCTTCAGATTTGCATGCCAAAGCTTAACATGTACTGAGGCACTTAAAACTGACCGATAGATATTGTAGCTACAATTTAAATGTGTGGTATGTCGCAGCATTTTAAGGCCCCAATATACAAATATCGCTGGGTTGAAAGCAGCAAGTTGTAAGCACAACAGTATGGTTCTCTCTTTTGAGTAATTAGTAAATGGTGGAACAGAACAACACCATCTCAGAAATCGTGTCAAGAGACAGTCAGCACTTGAAAAAGAATTTGGTAGTATAGTTGTCAGGACGTAACTCAAACTTCCCTCCCCTCCCAGAATGGGCTGCCTGTAAGTGAATATTCCAGAATACTGTGATTTTTGCAAAGACAACTGGGGTAAATATCTATAAATTCAAACTACATACTGTTTTGTCATGAAGCAGCTATAATGAATGTGACTCGAGTTACAGAGCTGGTTGCAAGCAGACCTGCAATGGAAAACATGTGCCGATTGTTCATCTGAAGGATCCCAGTAGGCAATAGCTGCTTGGCTGTAAACTGCATGGAGGATGATTCTGTGCTATGGTGAATTGTCCATAGTAAACTCCCCTTGTTCAATCCTTTAAAATAAAAAGTATTAGAGGAACAAAAAGATTCCTGATCTGAGTCTTTTATCCCCCTGCAGGCAGTCAGTTATTAGTCCCCTTATTTCTGGGATGTAGAAAAAGCCCCACAAGTGTCTAAGGCAGCCCCGGGAGTGGGGGGGGGTTTACAAGAACGAGTGCAGGAATTTGATCCTCTGATAGGATTTTTGGGAGAGGTGGTGAGAGGAATGCAGGTGGTGAGGAGATTTTATCAAGGAGCTGTCTCCTGTTAAACATGATCTGTGGCATTCATTAAATAAAATTGTAAAACTGTTATGATAAAAAGTTAATTTTCTTTAAATATTTCCATTATTAGGCTATATCCCTATCATATCATATTAAGAAGTAAAACTAATTCTGAATTTGTTACAAGAAGTGGATCAAATCAGATACCTTTGGTAAAACACTTCTTAGCATTAGTGTTTTCAAAACAAAGTATAATTAGGGCTTAGATTAAAACCTGACTTCTGAAAACGATGAAAGAACGTTATGCAAGAAAGCAAATAATATGTAACAAAAACACCCCCTTCCCTGACATACCCCCCCAGGAGGATTTCAGTCTTTCCAGAAACTGAATAAACAATACTCTGAGGATACTCAGGAATGCTTGTTGTGGTTAGTTTTTAACGTGATACAATAAAGCATTGTATAGGGATAAAATTCTTGCAGTCAAAAAACATGAAAGTTAAAAGGACCAAGTCATGGGGAAGCAGCATAAAGTACAGGCACATTAAAAACCTTTGGTTCTATGGGTTATACTGTACCTTCCTGATACCGAATAACCAATTTACTGGACCCTCACCTCAGTGGTACCAGAAATTTTTTGTTACCAATGTAACAAAGCTCATAGGCTGCCCTTGGGAAGTACAGTGATAAAAGGGACACCCACTGTGTAGGCTGCCAATTTAAATATTCCCTACCCCGTGAACTGACCAGCCAGGAATGCAGCAGCAGAAAGGAGTATGAAACACATTTGTATTGCCACTGACCTGGTACGAGTTCTGTTTTCTGGAAATGGTACAAGAAGAGTTTGAGGTGAACATGCTGTGGCCACACTAGTAGAAACAAATCACTATGTGCTTTAAAAATAACAAACATACAAAAAACAAAACCAAAACACAAACAAACAAACAAAAAAACCCCACAAACCCAAAAAAACAAAACCAAAACAAACAACCCCCACCTCCCTCCAAATCTCCAAACTTAAAACATTTACAACTATGTGGCAGTGAGAACATTGCTTGAGTAATGTCTCAGAGGGCTGACCTTGCTGTGAGTCTACCAAGTGAGAGCTATTGTTTCATTGCAGAACAGAAATTAATGAAGCCTTAAGTATTAATTTCCTTTAAAATGCTGTTGTTCTATTAAGTGCCTTCAAGAGTTAGTAATTTTTTCCCATAGCCAATGAGTCTATGAAATATGGCAATAAATTGAAGAAATGGGAAAAAACACGTTTTTTATTTTGTTGTCTTGTGCACTTTACCTTCAGGAGGTATGAAAATTTCAGCTGTGCTTTGCCTCTGCTCAATACAAACACTTCACACAGGTCATTTAGTTCAGGAGAGGAACGAACCTCCATCACCAATATCTGAGGCAAGCTCTAAAGATGTTTTTTTCATTGCATTTTGCCAACGAGTAGAATCTAATAGAAAGATGATAGGAAAACAGATGGTCCTTGTGCAGGAAATATTTTTTTTGCTAGGCAGTCATATCCAATAGGATGTTTGACTGTAGCTGGAACAGATTACAAAGCCCACAGTGAGTTTGATGTGTATTTTATTTCTGATGCAATCATGATACACTGATTGCTAATTTATCCATGTCAGAGGTGCTCTGGAATGAAAATCTCCTTCACATTCTGCGTTAAGGTTCCTGACCAGAGGAATTTGGGTGGATATTAGGCAGTTACAGAAACACTTTAGGATTCCACCACACCTGGTGGCCTCAAGAGGCCACTCAAGGATTCCGGGAAGCCTTTTGCACCTGCATAGGAAGTCGTGGCTTTATATTGGTTCCACATTGGTTTTATTTTCTGGGGATCAGAGAATATGTAACCTCTAGATACAGCAAATCTATAAAACAAGAAGAGTGAATATTCTGAGTCAGAATAGTGGTGTCCTATTTATTTTTTTATCCATGTAATCTTTTCCTTTAAATAAACATTAATTGAGTCACCTCAAAAGTAATAGGATGATGAACTCAGTACAATTTAGAGTTTCATTTACCACTTAGTAATAGCCAGAAAAAACTCTATTTCTGTTTTTCAGGTGTTTCCTCAGATACCCTCCTGTTTCCTAACTATCATTTACAACTAGGAAAAATACCATGAACTCGACACATGCCAGTTTCCTCACCCAGCCTGGTCTAGCACTGAGAATAAGCTCATCTTGCCTATGCTAGATACATAGATGCATTTAAATTTGTTCTCAGGATTGTAGGTATCAGTGTCTCTTGATCTTCGCAAGTTCATCCTGTTTTTTGCTGCTGTTTTTGGTTTCCTTCCAATTTATTCATATCCTTGTTACAGCATGGTGGCCAGAACTTAACAGTTACCCAGCTGCAGCCTCACAACATTGCAGCAATGTAATTTCTGTGCAGTTTCTTCTAATTGCAGTTGTCATGGTAGGAGATTAACTTTCAGTTTTTGAACATCTCCATTATGTGATTAAATGATAAAGAAATCTTGGTACTTGGCTCTTACTTATGGCTTTAAGAGATTCTTAGAAATATAAAATAGAAGCAGAAAATTCCATGGTAACCACTGCTCACCTCTAGTATTTTCCTGATGTTTTCCTTATTTTTTTTGCTCTTTCACTCTCTTTCCCCCCCCCCTTCATTGAGAGCCCATTGCATTTAACACTTTGCTTCTTTCATTCTTTTGTAGAGTGATTTAAAAAATACTTTGTAAGCATATGCTTGTTCAAACACATTTTTCTTTTCACTTAATCCTCCCTCTGAAGAAAAACCTCTCCACTTTAAATAAACAGCTCTCTGGAAGGAGGAGTAACAATGTGTTGTTTTAGCTTGTTATGAGATACACTTACAATAGTTCCTTACAAAATTTTATTTACCCTTAATGTTTTGGTAAAACAATTAGTAATGATTTTCACTTCTTGGCTGTGAAACTTTAGGCAGTGGTTAATTGTTGTAGTGCCTGCTGCAAGGAGCTGCTCAGTCTTGTGGTTAGCAGGAAGGCTTAAAAAGTTGAAGTTGTTCAGAAAGTTCACAAGATAGTTGACATATTTTTGCTTGTTGTCAGCTGGTGCTCTCATAAGACCATAGACAGCATGAGTGAACGTAGGAGGAAACAGTACATCTGCAGACACTGGCAGACAGCATTACTTGCCAAATTTGGCCACAGTTCCTTTAGATAAATAATTTCTCAGTGGTGTGCTGTGTTGAAATTATATAAACAGCAAAAATTACTGAGACCTGGGCCCCAAGGTCTTGTGGGTTTCAAGATTTTCTGCAATCAATGTTCTGACATCTGCAAATATTTTTCTCTAACAGCTGATGCCAGGAACAGAGCAACAATACCAAAACTTTCTAGGTATTCAAGATTTTGAATATACTGAAATAGTGTCTCCTCAGCCTCAGCCTTGGTCAGGACCTTTGCACTATTATAACCACCAGTTCGTACAAGGCTTACACAAAAGTTATCAAAGCAATAATCTTTACTCAGAATGGCTTGTAACCTCTTAAAGCAACCACTCCATGGAAAAACAGTGTACCAAGTTTCAGTCTCCAGAATTATCATGACTTTTAGAGTAGCTTCTACTGAACATACTGTAACTTATTTTGCACATTGAATGTATTGGGTTAGAGGTTATTAACATCTTTTTCCTCCTTAGGACCACACAATAGGTATCTCCTAGCTCTGTGATAAGATTTCCTTCGTAATTAAGATACTTCCACTATGACAGTCAAACACACCAGTGCTGTCTGAAAAGTGTTTTCTATCACTGAGAAATTTATACAGGAAACAAATGTGCATAATTCTTCCTGAACAGAGACATCCCAGAGGAAAACCTTACTTAATTTATATAGAAGAATTTCTAGACAGTCTTCTGAAGTTATAAAAACAAATCTTTTATTTAAGATACTGTTTAAAAAAATCAATTTCCATAAGAGAAATCAAACCTATGCATGTCACATGAGACATTTGGAAGACAGCAGTTGAGTATTTACCCATGCTGAGTGAGTTGCCCATGGCACTGAGAAACATGGGCTATGCAGAATGAGTAACTGCATTTATTACTATTGCCTAATTAGGAAAGACCAGGCAGGAACAAATATGTACTTTTAAAACAGTTAAGGTTTCTTCTGGTGATGATAACCTCCAGGACCTGGCCCCTCCTCTAGCAACACTCCCAAAGCAATTCTGTTCTCTGAAAATAGTCCTAACAAAATGAATACACTGTTCCATCTTCAGTCCCTTTTGTACTAATGGGAACAAAGCAGAGATATGCAAGTTTGGAAATAAGCTTCTCAAGCACATTCAGTCATACCTTAAGGCAAATTTGTAAATTTTAAGGGAATATCTTAAGAATTAAGTGTAGAGCTTGTGAAACTCTTCTTCCTTGTAGTTTTTGATCAAAGTTAACTTTCTCAGAGAACAAGTATGCACAGCACTAACCCCTCAGACATGTCTTAGGGTAAGACCACGTTAGTGTTTATGCTATTTTTACCTCTGCAAGTATTTTTTGAAGTAAAATGACGTTTGCAGCCTACCCATACAAGAAAAAAATTCAGTAGTTCTTTGCACAGTGTGGTGGTATTTCAATGAGTGTAAATGTTGTGGGCAACATGGTAAGAATGCCTCAGTATCTCATTTCCACATAGACCTATGAAAACAATAATAGGATACAGTATCTTCTCAGTGTCTCATGTCTCTGAAAAAAGGATGCAGCAAAGCCTCCTTTGCAGTTATTCTTGTTGCAGGGTTTAAGTCTAGTAGCTTATCAAGCAGGTCATATGCTTCATCAGGAACCTGATCCCATCCTTTCATGTCTGGTGCCCTCATTTCCAAAGCGCCATCATCTTCCTGGAAGCTCTTTAAGTGTTGGATTGGTTTTCCAAGTGGCCCAGGGCCACATGGTTTTTCTGCTGCTCCTAGCAAGGCTGAGTCATCCACAGACCTGCTGAGCACTTCACCTTGGGATCTCTTACAGCTGCTGTTTGTTCCTCTCAACTTCTCACAGAGGGTTCTTAAGTTCTGTGCTGGGACAACTTGGGTACACAGAACTGATTTACCTAGAAAAAAGAATTTACATTAAATGACATTTTATTATAGCAAGTCATAATGAAAACAGCCACAGTTCTGCTCAGAACAAAGCTGTTTGGGTTTGCTTACCAAGTTATGTAGTGGCAGTTGTCACCCTCCCCACACACCATCCTTTTGCATTTCATTGTCATTTTAACAGAACCAGAAAAAACCTGAATACCCTGATTTTCACACCTCTGCCATTCCTCTGGGAAATGAAAATCAATGCTGTCAGTTATGCTTCCAGGTAGCAAGTGCTGCAGCATTTGGCTTGCAAACAATTAGAGGGATGGTTATTTTAGGGGGTTTATGTGTGTTGTGCTGGTTTTGTTTTTTTTAAACAGGTTGTCTGCTGGCTTTTGAGGTTGTTTTTTTTACTATCCCTTTTTGAGGTCAGGGGGAAAAGCAAAGTTTACATCATCTAAATATTAAGTCATACTGACTTTAGCCTCCAGGGAAAATTTGGCAGAAATAGAAGCATTGCCTCAAGATTCTAACCAAATGCCAGCAGAAAAAATGTAGTTGGCCTATTTCACCTTAAGTGGCCCTGATTTAATGAAAGGCAGGAGGCAGGCTAGGCAACCCATGGCATGAAGTACCCCATATACAAATTATAAAAGACAGAAAAATACTAAACTTTCTTCAAGTTCTTTATACAGAAACTTATACTTTTAGTGCTTTACATGCAAAAAAGTTATTTACCTCCAAAATTACTCCCAAACCTAAAATATACTTATATATTTTTTAAAAAAAATTAATCACAGATTGTAAGTCACTGCATTAAATAGCATAATAATTATACATTTCCCCTTTTGCCCATAATTAAGGCTTGCATACCAAAAGTTTTAGCAGCCTGAATGGTTTCTCTGGATCCACGAACTGTCATGATTTGTGCCAAAGCAGTTAAATCATCACTTGCTTTGTAAAATGGATACCGGCCACTGAGCAGAGAAAGGAATATGATTCCTGCAGACCACATGTCAATTGCTGCAATGGAAAACAAACTTAGTAATAACTGAACTCACAGTTTGATCACAAACAAACCCACAACTTTCTTTTAAAAGAAATCATGATCTGAAAAGTTTGTCTCTGAAAGTTACATTTTGAATTACTTACTGACTTTGGTCCCATAGATAACACTTCAACAAACAGTGGAAATTACTATAATTAGATTGAAGAATAATTTCCTGCTTTGATGCAGAGGGAGTGTTTAAGCTTTTCCATAAATTTTTTCATATGAGTAATTCCATTCACTTGCTAAACTTAAAATATACCAAAACAATATTTTAACCAGGGAGACAAGAGGGGGCAAAAAACTGGCTAGTTTTGATACTTAATTACATTTTCTTCATATCAAGAAAACCTTATATGAGGATCATAAATAAAAACTAATTCACAAATTAATGTGAATTTGTGTTTTTCTGGGACTGAGGATGCCACAGTTAGGCAGTACTAAAAAATTACTTTCTTCTCTAAAATATAATCACTTGACAAGATAGCCAGTTTAAGAACTGTAACAGAAGTTATTAATCGCTTTCATGGTGTTATGAAGAGTACAGGGAGTACTCTGGGGACAGATGCAAAAGCATGATGGAAACTTTAATACTGAAAGTTATGAGAATACCTGTCTGCCATAATTTTTTGGCTCACTAAGATAACATTTTGAGAGAAGGCAAGGAAAGTGAAGGAGAGTTTGAAGGATTCTCAAACTCTGAAGAGAAAAATTAACAGTTGGGAAATAAAGCCATAGTTATTCTACTTTTTTTTTAAGAAAAAAAAAAAAGAAATACTAAAATAGGCAGTAATTAATTTGGACATTTTAATTAGAAACACAACTAGCATAGGACTTGGGGGGAACAAAAAGTATGACGTTGACTTCAGTTGCAAAACCAGATTTTAAGTCTTTTATTAAAAAAATAAAAATCCAAGTTAATCACTTGGCACAGTTTACAGTGGAAAAATTTTGTATCTTCTTCATAGTTCCTGTAAAAAAGTTTTAGTATGACTGTATCACTGCTGAAAGAAGCATACTATCTGGTTGAGGTGTTGTGTATCACCCCAGAAATGTGTTTTGGAAAGCTGGAGTAATCAAGGTCAAGACTTTCAAAGATGTTTAATTACTTAACTCTTGCTGAAATTAACAGACTATGTATCTGACCAAATGTAAATCCTGGCTCTACATTTCTAGTAGAGCTGGGACCATCAGCAGACTGCAATGACATCAAAACCATTACTCCCTCTCTACTTTTGTCTAGTGTTACCCACCTAGAGAGGCAGAACAAGGAAAGGGAATCAGAGGAACAAACCAAGCTGAAGCGTAACTGGACCTGTATAATGTCAGCCTGGGAGATGAGGTTGTACTCCCTGCACTGTGAACCTGAGTCAGATTGGTAGTGGATTAAGGGTTGGACTTGATGATCTCAGAGGTCCTTTCCACCCTGGATGACTGATTCTCTGATTCAGACACACTAAGGTAGCTCTGGAGAGTCAGCTGGATCAAGCTGGTAACCCAGTCTCAGCAGAGTTAAGACTGGCAGAAGTACAAGGAGGTGACTACAGCAGTTCCAAATGCAAGTGGACAAGAACACTTGTTATTTCAAATACAACATAATTGCATAAATATCAGTATGAGCCTACCCAGTTCTAAATAAGGCCTTTGTTGACACACTGCAAGAGCTCAGCACTCCGTACTTTTAGGGTTGTCTGTACCACACTGGAGGGTTTCCAGATTTACCCTTATTTTCTGTAATCCTGCTCTGCTTTACCCTAGAGAACAGAAAACTGTCTGAGAGCACATTTAACACTAGCATGTGTCCAAGATCTCCTAGGTATGCCTTCGTTCTGCCTAAATTCTGTCTAGACAGATTCAGATTATCTGAGCTTGTCCTGGATGTCTCCAACCTGCAGAGCTGGCTGCTGGGGTGCAGGCACAGCACTCGGAACAGGGCACAGATGCTGTTTCAAACATGAAGCCCTCTGGGGATAAGATGATCAAATGGGTTCTTAAGTATAGAATACTGAAAATTGACAATTTTCTCAAAAGGTATTTGTCAAATAGGTGTCTAAAACCTTATTTTAAATCAAATTTTTCAGGACATTCATATTCTGCTGCCTTTTTCATCAATCAAAACTCCAGGTCATACACCAAATATTTAACAGGTAACTTCTCTTTTATTGGTCCCTCATTCTCCAGGTAGGCACCACCTCTCCTATTCTATTTGCATCAAATAATGCATTAACCATTACTCTCTGATCTGCCCTGATACTTACCCAGACTATTGAAACTTATTAACTTGATAATTATTCTTTTAACCCTAAGAAATTAAAAAATCAATAAGGAAAAAGATTGACATTTACAAATGAGATACTTGAAACACTAGCACAGAGGAAAAAAATCTGATAAAAAGTATTAACCAACGCCTCCTAAAACACATCTGCAATTATACCATTAGCTATGCCTGCTATGACAGCAAGCTGCATATGATAATATGTCTAGAGAAATCTAGAGTATGTCCTCTCCTCAAGATGTTACTTGAATGAGTAACACAAGAAAGCTGATGAAAAGGACAGCTTTGTTTTCTTTTAAAATGCATTCTGTTCATCTCCTGCATGTGGCATTACTCTTCAAATGAATTCAGACATATCCAAGTTTCACACACACAAAAAATATCCCTAACTTTTTCTTAATGTTAAAATAAACTTTTGATTAAAATCAGTAACCACTTGAGCATTAGATGGAATGATAAAATTTCACATGTACACAAACCCCCTCCCATATAGAAGACAACATAATGTGCATAAACAAGGATCAAAAGATGAAAAAAGGAATTGGTTTCAGGCTCTTGTGCAGTACCTGTGGTCTGAGTGGGACACTTTGTTAATACTTCTGGTGCTCTGAATCCAGGTGTTCCTGCCCTGGGAGCAACTTGCTGACACCTTGTAATAAGAGACAAACATGTTTAGAATATCTAAGTTGATAAGTAAGTTCTAATTATAACAATGCTTAATACAATTTTTAGAATATCCCTGTGTAAGATGTGTAAACAGTCTAACCCTGCCTTATTCGAGTTTTATAGGAGCTTGAAGACTCTTATAATTATTTAGCATTAAATTATGTTGCATAAGATAGCCTTATTATAGTACCTATTATTTTTATAGCATAGATTGTCACAGAAATACTTATTGCATACTTCACTCACAGTGACCTTTTTTAGTTTAATTCAACAGCAGCATCATTTTTGCTAAAGGCTTCTTTTCACTGGAAACTTTACCATTGAGACTAATTAACCAAGGGCAAAAAAAAAGTACAAGACTCTTGAATGTGGATGCTCTGGCTTTGTATTAGTCCACAGCAAACTAAGGTTCACTATTTGAGTGTTGAAAATAACTTACTTTTTGTTAGTTTAACTTAAAGGTGTGAAATTATAATTTTGGAAAAAAACAAACCAAAACAAAAAACACAACCAAAAGCTTTCTTGTATGGCTTAAGAGTGCCTCCCTTCTATGGGCCACTCCTCTTTTGAGCCTGGCAAATTCCTCATATTTACACTTTTGAAATGAGGTTGACACCACCATATTTTGACAGCCTGGAAAGAAAGGGGACCCCACAATTTCATGACTTTGCCTAGCAAGCACATTTAATTCTCTGCATTAAAAATGTGTTCCTTAACATATGGATAAAATGGAGTAGCAGAACCAAAACTAAGTGCAGAGGGATGGAGTTGAACTGAGTTATTGATTCTCTAGCCTCTCCATTATTAAAAATTGAACACTATTTTCTAAATGAACAAATACAAAATCATGTTTTCTTTCTATTCTGCATTTCATTATTTCCAGAATCCAGACCACTGGCCTCATTTAGGCCTATTAGATGATTACTAATGACAAAATAATGTATTGAGTATTGTGATTAGCTGAAGTGATTTTCTACAATACAAGTAGGTGAATAATGAAATACATCAATAAAATTAACAGTGAATCTCTCTTGACACAGATAGCAGCAAACCCATTACTCTGTGAATTCCATAAATGGTTCCCGTTTAAAAAGAGCACACTCACTGTTTTAAGGGTTGCACAGATTAAATGCTATCTTTCTCCTACTAAATCAGCTGTCTAATAAATCTAAGTTTCTGTCCTTGCTTGACAGCACAGCAGACAATTGAAGAACATTATCAAAGCAAATTACCTTGAAAGGCAAACACTGCAAACTCTGTCTGTTGCGAAACAGTCACAGATCAGGATTGAGGGACAACCACTGGCAGCTTTCCTGGCTGCCCCATTGCTCACTGTTTTGGTAGAAATAATCTTCTTCTTTGTTACTAACTTCCTGGATGAAACATCTATCATCTTTGATTGTTTTATGAGCTGTAATGGAGATATTTTAGAGAAGGTGACATATTTAAGAAGGTTCCTTTTAGGCCAGTTCCTAAAATACCAGGATGGAACAGGTACTCATCAGCAAGAAGCTGCAATTTTAGACCAGAAGGCAGCAAAACTTTCAAACAGTATCACAACATCTATAAAAGAGACATTGGAACTTTCTAAATATTCTGATTTCCTCCTCTTCCCCTTTGGAAAACATTTTTCAGTGTTTACTAAAAATCAACTTACATTAGATAATCTGAATCTATAAGACAAGCATTTTTCAAATTAACAAAATGTTTCAAAGATTCTTTTGTTTCAATATGAGAACAAAAACAGTCTACATGAAATGCCACAGCAACACACTGGCACTAACTCTCATTCTAAAGTAAGATGACCATTACTGGCCAAACCCTCTAGTTTAGGTGGAGCTACTCCCTTGGCCCATTACATACTAATTACAAAAACTACAGAAAAATATTTATGGTGAATTTTTTCTCCTGCTTTAACTGCAGAATTAAAATCTTGAAGCTTTACAATCTAACAATATAAGCACAGATATATATGTAGAAAAAAAGATTAACTTAGCATAAAAAAAAAGATCAGCTAGGGATACAGCTATGTAACTAGCTCCTTCAGAGTTTTTAAAAGAGACTAAAAAGAAACACGAAAAATTCATCAAGCCTTTCAGCAATTAATCTGCTCAAAACGTTCTAGTTCCACAGTGCCCTGGAACAGTGTCCAGTCTTACAGACCAACTAACTCTGTAACTTTTCAGATAGGTAACAAACTGCTCTTAGTGATGAGTCATGCTTCTTACTTTTGTACTTGAATTCTCCTGGTATGTGGAACTATGCACATTGAAATTCCTCTCTCCAAAGACAGAGCGCTGAACAGAACGGTGCACAGAATCCTCCTACAATACCAACAGAAAGGACAATAAGGATCCAAACACACAGACAGCTGGATACTGACAGTTAAAGGAAAGTGTGAAGTGACAAAAACAAGAACTGCATGGTAAGTAATTTTCAGGCACCAGTTTACTGTCGATGAAGAAAACGTGGTCTAGACAGAACAGCAAACATGCTTAGAAAAAGAATCACACCTCAGAAGTGCCCCAAGACAGTCTGAATGTCATCTGTACTGCATTTGTTATGCAACATAGATGAATAATTATTGGCTGGGGAAAGAGTTCCACAGTATCTGTCACTCAGATGATTCAAAGCTGTTTAAATAGTAACCCAAGCCAATATTTTATATAGCCTTAAGCATTGTATTATATCTAACAGATAATGAGTGATGCCAAGAGGGTTTATGTAAAACTATCCACTTTGATTTGAAAACTGTAGTTCTGTACATCACATCAGGACCCTGCAAGACAGGCATGCACAACTCTTGTTCAAGTATGACATCTCCCCCTGTTGGATGAAGTAATACATTAAACATACAGCAATATTAATGAAAAAGACTGAGAACCTTTCCTCCTCTTCCTTGTTTAATCTGTATTTTTGAAAGTGAGCTGGGTCTTTTATCAGCTGCTTGTGAGGCTGACTGTTGAGCTATCTGTTTAGATGCTGTGACACTGACAGAAACCTCATTTCCCAAGGCTGTGGTGGGATTATTTTGCAAGGAACTTCCCTGCTGGTCTTCAGCGTGGGCAGTTTTGAGAAGTTCAATTTTTGTATCGGGGGTTCCTTGTGCCAAGCCAAAATCTACTAAGGCATACCTGAAAGACACAAACTTAGAGTCAGGAATCACAAAGTACCTACCAACCAGTTCTATTTCCTATTAATTCTTTGTTTACTTATCTTTCTTTCACATTTTACTGAATATGTTGCTTACCTGCACTGTTCCCAGCATTACAGTGTTTCTACTTTCTCCTCCTCTTGCCTATCCCCTCAATGTTTTTAACCTATACTCACTTCATAGTTTCTTGTCCCAAAATATTCTAAGATGGATACTTTTTCCAAAGGCTTAAAAAAAATATTCCTAGCAACTCCCTCCTGGGATTCTTTTAGTCCTACAGTTCCAAACCTACAGCCAACAGTCAAGGATAAGTGACTCGACCCTTGTGAGATTCCCATGGGCAGAGAGAGGCACGAATGTAGCAGTGAAGAGAGACATGGTTAATAAAGCTGAGAGTTTTGCCAGTACCAATACTACTGGAAGTCACTTCAGTCTTCAAACAGGTAAGAAGACAGGAGTTCATGCTCCAGATCTGTCTGGAAAAATAATTATTTTTTGATACAATTTGGACAGAGACAATCCAGCTGTCTCTGGATCTCAGACCAACTCAGTTCCATGGTCTCCACATCCCAAGCAGAGATTAAGGCTCAGAACAAACACTAGAAGAACAAAACAACAGTACAAATTCATTTTGAGATACTAAGTTTGCAGCTTGGCAAAAAAGTATCAGTATCTTGCTTTTTGGAGGCTTTAAATATTGTAACTTGCAGGTGAAAACACAACCCTACTAGATATAAAAATTAATTCAATGTAAGGTGAAAACAGCCCAAGTCCAGCTACCTTATCGGTTTCAGTTTTACTCTACCTATGACTAAATATTTGCAAATATCAGACCATATGCCATAAGTCACTAATAAATTTCTTTTAAACAAAACAACCCCAAACCACGCACTGATTTTATTCTCATTCTTAAAAAATACAGTACTCTCACTCAAGTAGAATCCTAATTTTTCCAGGATGTGTCAATCTATGAGGCAGATACTACATGCAGCAAGAAAACAAGAAATTCCTTCCCTCCCTCCTGTTCTGCCAAGGCACATGTCCCCAGATGAGATGACAACGTGGTCACCTGGACAGACTCACTCTTTGAGCCTCCTGTTGTAGAGGAAGTTACTGGGCTTGACGTCACGGTGAACGATGCCGAAGTGGTGAATGCGCCTCAACGCCTTCAGCAGGTTGAACATGTATTCCCTCACTTCTTCAAAGGAGAGAGAATTCAAAATATCCTGAAAGGTTAGTTGGATATTTTAATTACATAACTGCTTTAAAATAAAAAGTTTTACTACTTGTAAAAAGCGTGGGACTCACCAAGAAGGATTCGTGTTCCAGATACGGCATAACAATAACCACATGATCGTTTTTCCTGAAGCAGTATTTCACTCCCATGACGTTATCTTGTCCCCTAGAAGAAAAGTAGTGGCACTGAACTAAGACCAGAATGTTGATGCTTATTTTTCTTTATTTCTTAGTAACTTCAGTCAGTCTTTCTTTTATAATCTAGTATTTATTTTGACAGATACCTTATCAGCATTCAGTAGTTATACAGCTGCCTCTCACTATTCTCTTTGAGTTCTGCACTTCACAAGGAGGGCTCCAAAGACATTTGTGGGGCCATAGTTTGTAGTGACACTGTAATTAAAGGTAGAACCTAACCTTTATGATACCAACTACATTACAAAGGTGCTCTTCAGAGCACTCTAGCAACAAATATCAATTCCTAAAACTGTATTTTCTGATTAAAATAGGTTTTTTTCCAAGCATTTTAGAACTGGAATTTTTGTTATCACAGAGCTAAATCATAGAACTTCTCAGGTGGAACTAGCAGAAAAGGGCATCCATTACAGGTAAGATACCTCATTTCTTATTTGCTCTTGGTAAAAAGAATACACATTTCTGCAGTTAAAAAAAAAAGAAAATGAAGTACCAAAACTTTAAATAAACAAATACATAACAGTGAGACAATGTTCAGCAGTTTAGTCACAACAATCATTATTTTTTTAATTTATGTACCCTGCTACAGTGAGGCACTGAAGCTCAGCAGCAATTCGCAGAGGGTGGCTTGTTGGAATCAAGTGTTTCAGAGCCATTTTTTCCTCATATCCTGTTTGTAGTTGTGCTGTGGCCAAGTAAACAGAACTAAAAGTACCTGTAACAAACAGAGAAAAGCACTGTCTACAGCATTTTTAATTAGACCAATTCAGATTTTTTCAGAAGAGATCTGTTTACAATCTTGCAGTATACTTGAGACTACATCAAAAGCAGATTCTAGAAGAGAAAAATGCAATTCCTTTTTTCCACTACTGAATTCAGTGATCTTGTATACAAGTTTTTTATGTCAGTAAAAATGCAAATGTAACACTGTCTAACTTGCCTGTGACACAGAGCTCTTTGAATGTAAATTTCCAATCTTTGATTTGCTTTCTTGTTTAGGTAGCTTACTTTCATCTGACATCTAACTGTTCTCTCTGTACGATATAAGTCAGCTATATAATGCAGATCTGGAAACCACTGCCTTTGCTATTCAAAGCACTTCTGAAAAGGCCACATTTTTCTTAATTCTGTTACCTTATTGATAAAGTAAGACTTCTCACATGATGTGTAACTTTAGTATTTGTTTGCCTAGAGCACAACTGTGTAGACAGAGTGTGATACTCATTTGAGAAGGGAGTATTTGGCCTGTACAATACACTTAACCATGCATTTAATTTTAAGGATATCCTAATACACCTGTTAGGAAATTAATTTATCTTACTAATCTAAGATATCTAAATATACAAGTACGTACTAGCTGAACATACTAGCTCAACAGTTTGTAAGTGTCTAGATACATCAAAATGCCAGAAATAATCCTAAATACTTCTTGCAGTCATAAAAAAACTGGAGTCCCATAGATTAAGTAGAATTGATTACAGCAACAAATGTTACCAAGTTGACTCAAGACATCATTTTTGGTGGTAAGAATTGCTAAAATGAAAGTGACTCCAGAGTGGAACCCTGAGTTGAAGCTTGTTTTCTCATAACACTACAGAACTGCAAGTGGTATTTTTTAAAAGGATTGTGTGCTCCCAAAAGCAAAATCAGAGTACTATTCATTATACTGTCCTTTCTATGGTAGGCAGAGCTGTTTTGTTTTGGGTTTGAAATTTTGTATTGCTGTGGGGAATGGAACTAGGTTTGGGAAGGGGGGGGAATGCTTTTTGGTTTTTTGAGACAAAACCTTTTAGCCATCTAGCCTGCCACCACAACTCTTCCATCACAAAACAGCCCTAAAACACTCCAGCTTTCCATCAACATCTTTATTTAAAAGTGTGGAATGCCACAACACATTGCTGAGCTCAGATGGATGAAGTTGCAAGAAGTGCTGAAATCCTGCACTCAGAAGTGCCCAAGAATCTATTTATAGTCATGCCTAACATATATTAAAGATACCTGCAATAATACCTATTGAAGGCAAGGTGTGCACAAATGGCCTCAAATTTGATAATATATTTTTTAATTTTTTTTTTTTTAAGAAAGCAGCTATAATCTTTCAGTCTCTTCCTTCAGTTCTGCCCACAATATTTCAGTGGAAATAAAGCCAACCTAAAGAGCAGCAGTTAAATATATCAAAACACAGATGCATATAAATAAATTTCTCATGTAAATGAGAAAAAGAATGGTGTGTTAAGACTTATTTACTCTACCTCAATCTACCTTAAAAAAAAATTTAGTTATGGAAACTGGAATGCTGGTTTTTTAAAGGCTTTAAAATATCAGATTTTTGAGAAAATATATTTAAAACGTCCCTAATTAACACTGCTCTATCCTCTAAAACATACTAGAATTCCTACAAAGACCAACAGAAATCAAAAAGGCATTTGGCTTAAATTGCATATATTGGCATCTTAACATTTAAGTTAGAAATACCATAAGAAATCTAAGCAAGCTAAAATAAAACATTTACCTTCTCCAATTTTTTCCTTAATTTTGAACACATTTCTAAGCTGTGGCACTGCTTCATAGAGTTTTTCAATATCTTTTTTTACTCCTGCTGTGGAAAGAACGGGGGGAAAGTAAGTTAGAAATTTTATTGCTTGATTCAATATCAGATCTATACTTGAGATCACAAATCATAGTTCATAGGACTGTCAGTTCACATAAACACAGGAAAAAACAGCAGAGAAGTATCTATCCCTGCTGACATTACCATCTGCATAGTTGATATTACTGCATTTTTCATTACACTCCCTGATAAGATGCAGCATTTAATTTTTTATTTTCACATATCTGCCACCCAGCAGTTCCTGAGAGGGCAAATGCCTTCTGGTTAGTAAGACATCAGTTTATAGCTGATTGATAAATATTTTCATGAGATTTGTTACATCAGTTGCATAAAAGACTAAGCTCTTATAGTTGTTGTTTCTGCACAGGATCAGTTCCACGGGGTGCAAATAAAAAAGGTAGGTAAAAATTTATATGTTAAGATCAATAATGCAGTGTTTTACACTGTTGCTAAAAGTAATAAGTATCTAAAATCACATTTGTTGTGCATTCAGGTTGATGCACTTTGTGCTGTCATCACTAGATGGCATAACAAGGATGTTGTACTGGATTGTTTCAAAAAATTATGTAGTTTTCCATACATTTTACTAATCCTTGTAGTTTTAATTATTCTTTATACCCTGCATAAGAAGTTACTTCTTTCAGAGCTATGAATTATGTAAAAGCTGTGACTCCTTTCTGTAAAACAGGGGTAAAAAATATTTTTTATAGAGAAATAAGCAAAAATGGCATTTGAAAAGGCAAACAAGTGTAAAGATTGGTTAGTAATTCGAGTTATATTCAACTTTCAACTGGAATTTCTTTTTTTTAAATTTCAAAAATTTATAAAGCAAACATACTAAAAAGTACTCCTGAGAACTAAGGCCTGCTTCCTCCCTTCTAATAATTTACTTCTTTTTTTCCTTCAAGCTGCTCTCCTCCAAGTTATCTTAAGTTGGGTTTGTTCACCCTGGAGAAGAGGAGGCTCTGAGGTGACCTTATGGCAGCTTTTCAGTATCTGAAGGGGCCTACAACAAAGCTGGGCTAGGGCTTCCTGCATGGGTGTGCAGTGAGAGGACAAGAGGCAATGGTTTAAAACTTGAAGAGGAGAGATTTAGTTTGCACATTAGGAAAAAATTATTTCTTGTGAGTGTGGTGAGATGCTGTAACAGGCTGCCCAAGGAAGCTGTGGCTGTTCCCTCCCTGGAAGTGTTGAAGGCCAGGCTGGATGGGGCCTTGAGCAACCTGATCTAGAGAGAGGTGTCCCTGCCCATGCAGGGAGGTCGGAACTGGATGATCTTTAAGGTCCCTTCCAACCCAAACCATTCTAGGATTGTACCATCAGTGTAGAGTAATAATATTCAACATATTGTGTGAGCAGATTTTAAAGTAATTCTTTACTTCCTGGAATGTACTGACCTGGAATGAAAAGTCTTTGCAAAGCAAGTTAATTAGAACATTATTCAGCACCACACTATGTAATTCTGGCCATGGTTGTACAGGGGACTGACAGAGGACTATCTATTTCTAGGAAAATCAGTAGCCATTATATGTAAACTGGCTCACCATCCACAATGACTGAGTGACCATTGTAGAAAAAAATCCAAGTTTAAGTACTTTCAAAAAAAGACCCAAAAAAGAGCAACAAAACCACAATCAGAGCACATGTTTGTAGTTCAGCTTCCCTTGTAAGAGTAAGAACAGTGCTGTTATGCACACAGACATGACTAAAGAAATTTTTGGTTAAGGCTGGCAATTAAGTTAAAAGGCAAAACACTGTTTTTGTGTATAATAACATACTCTGTAATAAATTAAATAGTAGGGTTAGCAAACTATGACAAACTGCTGCTGAAGTTTTTAACACAGAGAAAGCAGCAATAACCTTAAAATCAAAAGGAACCTGAAATGCTTTAATTTCATTAATTCTTTATACAATAGAACCCTATACAGACAGGCTTCTAGTCGATGCTGAAACTTCCTGAAGCAAAGATAGTGTGTCTGCAACAGAACAGTGTCAGCAATCCCTGTTTCAGCACATACCAGGAATCTTGCTGCTCTGCTCGCGCTTCCTATGGAAGTCTTCAGCCTGAGGAGGGTGCTGTTCATCACAGCGAGACTTCAACACTGCCTCCATCACAAACCAAACCCAGAGTAAGAAACCGAGACTTTGAAAACCCCTTCTGGACACCTGGGGGAGCAAGCATATCTGGTAAGACTTTCTGGCCCTGCACTCATTTCCCGAGATGAGATTGGAGAAATTCCTCCGTGCTACTGAAAACAACAAAGTGTCACCCATCATCCCAAAAAGAAAAATAACCCACTAAACCCACTCTATCCTTGTAAGAGGATAAAGGGGGAAGGGAAGGAAGACTGCAGGATAAACTTAGAGACAAGTGATTTTTCATTCATCTCTTGTATTTCCATGTTTGCATTAAACCTTTTCCCTGAAGTTTGCTTTTAAAGCCAAGGAACTGATGCACACAGGGATAAATAGCTGCACTGCATACTGCAACACCCACACAAAGGCAGAAAACCTAAAAGAAATTATAAGAAAAAAATACATTCTCACTACAAGAGATTTCTCTGTCTTCTAGGTAAGACCACAACACATGACAGAATTATTTGTTGCCCTCATCCCATAACAAAAAATAATAGCACAGGATTATTTTGACATGTTTCTTCCCAAATCTTGGAACACTGCAAGTAAAACTGTAAATTAGTAAAGTGTACTAATAGTGTACAATCGAAAAACCCTGATAATTCTAATTCATGAGGAAAAGAAAGGTAGAGAGCCCTGGGGCAGGACAGGCAGCAGTTAAGAGAGCCTGGAAGCATCACCTCTGACGACACTGGTTCCATTCAAAGCTTTTCCTTTACTATAACTTAACCAAATCTTTGCAGTTTTTGGCTGAACTTTTCCACACAGGGAACATATTCTGAAAAACCTGAAATTAAAGGATCTTCTGTTTTAGCAATGGAGATCGAAATACATTTTTGTCCACAAAGAATGTGAACTACCTTTAGTCTGTCACCTTCACGTGACAGAACAGCAACAGTCTTTTTCCAGGAAGCTTGCTGAGTGGCATTTACAAACTACCAGAATGAGATTACTGGTATTTCTAGACTCTCAAAGACAGACACTCCCTCTGCTAGTGCTGACTGTGCAGATAAGCCTGTTCCAAACCTGAAATGGCATGGCCTCATTAGCAGAACAAGGAGTGCAAAATTAGACACCCCCACTCTCACACAGCCTATTTGCTCTGACTCAGCCCGACGCCAGCCTCGGCTCTAGGTGCTTCTCGTTCAAGGATGGCCAGAAACACTTTCTTTGGAAAAAAGTACAATGAATGCTTCCGTCTGCCTGCAAACAGCCTTGGGAACTTGTTCATGTTTTACTTGCCATAAGGAAGGTGAAAGGGGCTCAGTAATCCAAAGTGTCATTGCCATTAATTTATGTTAAAAGCACAAGATACTATCTCCAGAAATGAATATCTCAAATACTTGTGCATATTAAAAAATTGTTTACTAACTTGGAAGTGGGCTTAACAATTATAAAATGGAACATCAAAAGTTTGATTAAGTCAGATATTTAGTTTTTACATTAAAGCCACTCGAGACACCATTAGAGATTAAAAAAAAATAAGAACAAAATGACCCAAAATTTTTTTCTCTTCCACAGAAATCGCATCTCCAGTTAAAAAGAAAAATATTATCTGTAATGAGAAAAAACCCCAAACACACAGGGAGAAATTCAAACAGGCCGCATAACTTCAGGGTCTTGAGCCTGGCACCCAGAACTGGTGATAGCGCTGCTGAGTCCTGGGCTAAAGCAACAGCGACAGGAACCGAGCCCACAGACACCCCTGGGAAAAGTTCAGCAGGCCAAGAACAGCAGCTGATAGGAACCGCTCTGCTTTGTCATTTAAGAACAGCAGATTTTGTGGCTCCATTAAGCCTTGCAGTAAGTCAATGTTTTCTGCAGATGCGCAAGGAGCCCACCACACACCCAGAAGCCGGGGCGGTGCCAGCGCTGCCAGGCGGAACCGGGGCAGCGGGACACGGGCGCGGCGCTGGGGGGGGGAGGGAGGGGCGAGGGGAAAGCGGCTACAGCGGGGGCGCCGGGACCCGCGCGGGTTCGCAGCGGGGCTCCCCGGGTGGCCACAGCCGCGGGGCGAAGGGCGGCACCGGAGCCCCCCCGAGTAGAGGCCCTCAGCGCCCCTCCGCCGGGAGGAGCGGGACCTCCCCAAAGACAAGCAGGCCGCGCCGCGCCGGTCAGGATCCCGTCCCCACGGAGGGATCGCGCGGTACCGGTGCCTCCCGAGCGACCACAGCCCCCCGCGGTACCGAGCCCGGGGGAGGGAGGGGGGGGAGAGGGGGCACGGAGGGTGCGGGGCAGGGAGGCCGCTGCTGGTCGAGGGCTCGCGCAGAGACTCACGCGGGGCTCGGGCTGTCGCGAGGCGCCGGGGTTTTGCCCGCTGCCGCCTTTCGGTGACCGCCCCGGCGCCACCAATCGCGGCCCTGGGCGGAAGCCGCGGTCCCGGCCAATGGCGCCGCCGGTCGGAGGACGGGGCGCTGCTATTGGCCGGCAGGAGGGGGCAGACCCGCCCACAGGGGCGGCTGGCGGCGCGCGCGGTCCGTGAGGTGGCGCGCGGCGGGTTTGAGCCTGGGCGGGGCCGGTCCCGGTCCGGGGCTGAGGGTGCGGGACGGCGGCGGGGCCGTAGCCTGCCCGGTGGGTGAGTACCGAGCCTCACCCGGCCCGACCGCAGCTGCGGCCCGACCGCAGCTGCGGCCCCGCCGCCCCGCGCAGCCGTGCTCTGGCCGAGAGGCGGGAAGCGCTGCCCGGTTGGCCCCGGGTCGCCGCCACCGGGTGCCCGGCTCTCGTAACGAACATGGTCGGGAGCGAGCGACCGCCGTTCGGCCCGCGCTGTGCGGGCGTTGGGCGAGTTCCTCGTGTCCGCCCAGGCCCGGCCGTGCCCCTGCCCGAGCGGGGCTGCGGCCCCGACCCCAGAACTGTGGGGGCTGCTCCGGGCGCCTGGAGCTCTTCACGGTGTTCGTGCGCTTCCAGCCCGTATAAATGTTCTTTTCTACGTGTGCTTATTGCGAAATAAATGCAATCACTGGATAAGATCTTGTTCCTCTTAGCTCTGCTGTAAATTCTGTTAAGTAGTCCGGTGTCTCTGAAATGGCTCTCCAATTAGACAATTAATGATGAAGAACATAACTTGGCTTGCAGTGTTGTCGTATTACCTAATTATGTAACAGAAGCGATTGCAAAATTAATACAAAATTTAAAATATACACACATCTTGACTAGTCTGCCTGCTAGCCACTGGCCAACACCGAGCAGGAGTAGCAAAACAGAAGATTTGTTGGAGTTTGTTAGATCACGGGCTGGACCTGGTGATCTCAGAAGGCCTTTTCCAGCCTCAATAATTCTGTGATTCTGTGGCACGACTTCAGTGCTTTTTTTTTCTTCTTCCATTTCATTGCTTGTGTTAAAGACCAGCTCTCCTCCATTTGATAATGCCATAGATCTCTTGTTGAATAGAACATCAACTATAATACCCCTGTTTATTGCATACTTCAGGTAGAGATGCCTAACTGCACCCCTTCGTAAAGCAACCCCATCAAAGCCTGGGGTTGCCACAGTTCCCAAGGCAACACTGTAACTTGGCCATTACCTTACAATAAACTCTGCTTAAATTAAAAAAAAAACCTTAAAAGCAGAAACAGATTTCTACCACTTTTGCTGATGTGTAGTCTCCTATTGCACAGTCTAGAAGGAGGGTGCAGAAAGGAGTTTATGAGCTCCTTTGTGTTTGTGGGGCTTGCTTAGATGGATGTGGGGGGTTTTTCCAACTGTTGTTCTAACATTCTGTCACGCTTTAACACTGGCCCGGCAATTAAACCGAGTGACAGATGCTCTCTATTAATCTCTCTCTCCTCCCTGATAAAGAAAGGAGAGAGAATAAGGGAGAGAGACTTATGGGTTGGAAACTAAACTACACAACTTTAATGAAACAGTAATGATAAATAGGAAAAATTACTGAATATATACAAATATACAGGAAAATGGATACCACGTTCCTCCCCCTTTTCCCCCAGTAACTCTCACGTCACCACCGAGGCTGCAGGGCAGCCCTGGGGAAGTCCAGGCTGGACTCCTGGAGTCGACAGCAGTCGGGAACTGGAGGCAGGAACACACAGATATGGGCTGGCACGGATCAGAACCACAGGCAGAGGAACAGACGGAATCCTTCCAGGATGCCGAAGGAAACAGGGAACGGGCGAAGAAAGGGAAGCAGGAAAAGCAGGAAGGGCAGGAGGCCGGAAGCTGGAAGCATGGCTTGGCCCTCGTGATGCCTCAAATATATACTGAGTATGACTTGTATGGGATGGAATACTCTGATCAGTTCTGGCATCTATCTTGTCCGTTCCTCCCCAAAGGAGGGCTGCAGGTGGGACCTCTTTATTCCTGCTGGAGGGTAAAATGTTCCTCAGAGCTGAGCAGTGTCCTTGGCTCTGCACACCAGTCTCTAGCAGTAACTATAAACATGGAGTGTTATCAGTCCTAGAAGCAGACACTGTCTGAGAAACTTGCTGGTAATTTCAGCAAGTGCAACTACTTACAAGAGACTTAGCTGAAAGCAAAAGTACAAGACAGAAAATCACCTTTATCCTGGCCCAAACCAGGACACATGCACTTTCTGTTAAGAGCTCTAATAAACCACTGCATCAGATTGAGATGTACCTAAATCAAGTACACAAACTTAATCGTTTCAGTTAAGGGTGACAGTATTCAATAGCAGATTATAGCAAACATGAATTAAATGAGGGATGATGACTAAATAATGCAGGCCAAATTCTGTTTTATGCATATAATTTTCCAAAGTTGAAAGGGCAGCATAAACAAACATGAACCCAGGCTTGTCCCAGTGCTCATTTTAAATTAACCTCTTGGGGCAATCTTACCTGCAGTCATGTCTGAATAGTGTATTGAACCATGCATTACTTTTTCCAAATTAATACTTGCAAAATAACCTGGTGATATTATTTACAAGTCGCATATTTAGCTCCACTGCCTCCTGGTCAGGTCAGGGTTTCAACAGACCTCCTTGGCCTGCCTGCCTTGGAGCTGTCATCATGTAGAAGGGTACTGACTCCTGTACACCTCCCTTTATTGGCATTTCTCTGTCAATCATATCCAGATGACCTTCCTCCCCAGCATTGCTTTCATACATGGGTGAGAAATCTTTTCATTGTATCTTCTGATCTAGACCCTGTCTAGCTGTGGTTTCTTTCCCTGCAATACCTCGATTTATCTTGGTTTCAACACCTAAAATAATTTTAATTTAGGCCCCAGGCATTTATCTACCTTGATCACTTGCTCCTCTCCATTTCCTCCTTTTCCATTGATCCAAATGTGTTGTGCTCTCTCGTGCTGTCTGTCCAGTGATTCTGGTTCTCCATCATGTCAAATTTACATATACCCCTTCTCACAAGCATAACTGCACTTGTAAAATAATCTAATATTGTCTCTTATTTTATTGTCTTACTCTTTTTAGTCTGTCAGAAATGCCAGCCTTGATGCTTGCCTTTGTTTAGCTCTCTGAAAAGGGTTTTGCCTTCCTGGTTCTCCTCTGTTTTAGGAGGAAGTTCAGTCAATTGGCTGTGACTCTCCTGGTATGAATAACTTTGCAAAGGTCACCTCTTCATCAAAGTCTTTCTTCATATATATCTTTATAGGAGAGTGACAGATTATGTGTACTGTTTCCTCTGTATTTCCTCAGAACTTGCTTAAGTATCTCTAGCTTATTTTGTCTTTATTCAGAATGAATGTAGAACAGGTACAGGCACAGCTTCTGTGCCTCACTAGAGCATGAGACACTCCTTTTCTCTTGGCTTGGATAAGCAGAAACCCCTCTTTGCTGTTGGGGCAGAGAAGGTTCCATCATTCAACACAGCTGCCAGTTCTAAAAATGCAGCAAGGTAGGAACTGCTCAGAAGGAAAGAGAAGTTAACATCAACTGAATATGACAAACAAAGCAGCATGTCTAATGCACTGCAAGCCAGATTGCTCCACCATCTTCTTCTGTGGCTTTAGTTCTAGGTTGTATCTGAAAGATGAGAAGCCAGATGACAGCCATGCAGAATGTTCCTCTGGCTGACAGGCAATTGCCAAAGCCCACTTCTGGAAGCTCGCCAAGAAAGGAACCAAACACTGCTGTGTGATTGCAACCACTGCTGCCAGAATCTGCAGCTGAATCAAACTTCTTGTATCTGCTGATAGATCTAAAAGAACCCCTGCTAACACTGGAGTATGTCTATTAACCTCAGCCTAGGTGAGTTAAACCAATAAGAGTCTCCGTGAGTTTATGCTGTCCTCCAGCCTTGAAAAAAAGGTAAGCGAGATCCAGGGAAGTAATTGGTGAATGTATCCAGCACAGACAGAGGCAGAAGATCCTTACATCCCCCTGCTGCCAAGAACATCTGCTCATAAATTAGAAACCAGAAAGAACTTAGAAAAAAGCAAATAAAGGTGGTTATTTGCCCTGGCAGGGCAGTATTAAAAATATATATACATGTATGCATATATACAAAATTCCATTTTAATGATAGTACAGACTCTGGAATCTGTTATTCAGTCTTTGTTAGCATAAATGCCACATGCTTTTCAACTTTTAATTTCTCTTTTTGTTAGGCAATGTGATTCTATGGCAAATTTTTCTCTCTTTAGCACCAGCTTGAGACAAATCTCTTCATGCTGTTGTGCCCTTTAGGAATACTGTCAAATTCAATCATGCAGGACTCATGAGTCTTGCACTAACATGAAGAGATTGATTTTAAAACCGCGGGACTAAAGTCCTTTTTTGTGTTTTTCATTTCCATTTCCATACCTTAACCATTTTACACAGAAGCTGCAATTGCCAGCTTTACTCTCACATGCAAATGAGCATTTCCCAGTGCTATGCAGCTCCAGAACAATGCACTTGGATATGGCAGTGACTCTCTCTGCTAATATTTTCTGACCAGTTATATCTGAAATGTCACAAATTATTGTGGTGTCAGAAAACATACCAGAATATAGCAGCATCTACAGTCTATTTAAAGAGAGTTAAAAATAGATTCAAAAATTACCTCAGGCAAAGATGCAGAGGAATCCTTGACATTTTATAAACTGGGTCTTGTTCAAACAAAGTATACTTTAATAAAATCAATAGAAGATATATATTTAAGAATAAGGAATGTAGGCTCTTCTGCACAATGGAAAAGTTTGAAATGTACTGATGAGTAAGCTGATGTGTTTGCTGTAGCAAAAAGGGCTTATGTAAATCTTGACTTACAGACAAACCTTGCAGATGTTAATAGTGGCAGTTTTTACCTGTATGTGCAAATTGCTGAGGATGATTAAGGCATGGTGTGCACAGTGCTGATGCTCACATTGCAATATGGATACTGAAAAAAATGGAGTAGGAAGAAGAATTAACAGAGATAACATTGTGCTTTTGCTCCACTATCTGACATAAGATGGAATCTGGTAACCTCAGTTACTGAATAATTGTGTTGTCACTGGGAATACTCACACATGTAAAATGAGCAGGATTTGGCCCTTTGGTCATATTTTTGTAATAAAAGATAAAATGAGAATTTTTAGGAAACTGCAGCTTATGACCATAATATTTATGAGTCTGTCAGGACTGGACTGTAAAATTTCATATTATTTAATTCTTCACTCTGACACTAAAGCATCATTTCATTTATATGCAAATAAGAATATACTCCACTGCTGTTTCTTCACTGAAGAAGCTGTTTGAATTATTCACATTTTATTAATAAAGCTTCATAAATAAGTATTTTTTCTCCTCAATTGGTAGTGGCCAGGGGAGAGAATCTATTTATCAGGCTTTGTTGCTATGAGCTTCATAACAAAATATGAAGATTTATGGAGTACATAATTAGATGTTATGTGATTGTAATGGAAACATTGGGTTATCCAGATGAAATGCTCTTTTCTTTACGCATTTCTCCATGGCAGAGGCACTTTCTGGCAAATGGACTAAACCCATCCCCATCTAAGTTCCAAGAACTGCCTGTAAAAGGAGCAGAGTTATTTAATACCTTTTTCTGATCATACACACTGAAATAGTTTTTAATAATTAAAAGGTGTCTAAGGAAGACTGAAAGGAATTCCAGGGAGAAGCACACCTGGAAAATGCTGAGAGGCTCTGGTCAGCAGCTTGAGGATCAGCTGCAGGTGTGACAGTGCAACCCACTGCCTGCAACTGCCTTGCCTTCAAACCATTATTTGTGTCCAGCATTTAATGTTCCTTTTGGGCATAGATCATAGAGCACTCCAGTGGTGAAAGTTCTACCCTGTGCTGCAGGGAGGTTGCCTATGGGGCTGAGCCCAGCACTGAGCCCTGGTATAGGACAGGTAGGGCTGCAACCTCCCACTGGCTTTGGACAGAAGGGGGATGCCCTGATGCTCTGCTTCGTCAGGGCAGCTTCTTCATGTGTGCAGCAGGGATGACTTCAGGGACCCTGGTATTTTTTGCAGTAAAGTCAGCAAGTTACAGAGACTAAAGGGGCTAAAAGAAATCTCTGTAAATTGCTTTGCTGAAATATGGGTCTGTATATTGCAGTTAAAATAGGTACTTCTAAAACTACTGGCACTCAAGTCTCCTTGGGGAGAGGGAGTGTGGGACAGTGTGAGCAACACAGTCATGAAACATCCAGTGCTATCACACAACAGAGGGCACTTGGGGTGCCTACAGATGACCAAAACCAACAAAATTTTTGCCAGCACCTCAATGTCCTTCTTGTGGTGAGGGGCCCAAAAATAAATACAGTATCTGAGGTGCAGGAGGACAATCTAAAATCTAGAAAGTAAAGTTGTAGACTATTTGCAACATTCCAATAAGGCTAGAATTAAAAGTACAGATGAGTTCAAAAAACGTGCGCTCTTCAATTACATAGTTTCACCTATTGGATTCAGCAAATATTGAATCTGAAGGCATCAGTTGTCACCTGCACATCACATAATTTTTTGGGGCCTGAGTGGAAGAGAAGTTACTGACCATAAAATTCATAAGCAGTTGCTTCTCTGTTCCTGGTAGAGGACAGATTCTAATTTCACTACTGAAATGAATGGGAATTATACTTTTAGCTCTGGAAAGGGAGAGAAACCAGAGATGTTGATACAATTTCTTAAATTTTTTCTTCCCTTTTTCTTGGAAGTGCTTACATAAATTCAGATTTGCCAGGGCTCTGAGGATGCTGATGGGCCTGATCAGACCTGATGACCCCCACCTGCAGCCTTTCCCACCCCCACCCCCCCCAGGCCCTATTTCAGCCCAGACTGCTGCAGCCCTCCTGGCCTCCAGCTCCTCACAGCCCTGCTTGGCCATCATGTGGGCTGATGTTCTGGCCCGGCCTCGTGTGGTCCTTGTGCTCAGGGAGGTGCCAGATGGGTGCTGGGGGTTAGCAGGGCTGCCCCCCTGCCCAACTCCCTCTGTGGGAGCAGTGGGGTGAGCCCTGGCTATGAGGTGCTTCATCATGGGGATCCTTCCCACCTCCCAGCACTAAGAGAGCTGCCAGTCTTCAATGTGCCCTGACAAGAATATTATTATAATTTTTATTTGAAAGAGAAATCTAGCACTCATCATCTCAGTTCTCCAGGATTTCTCTTAATGACTCTTCATGGAAGCCTTCCAGACAGGTAGGTCTTAACTTGTGCTTTTCCAGCCTGGCAGCCCTCAGCATGAAACTGTGTGTGCTCTGGGTTCAGACTCCCAGGTCTTTGGCCAAAGACAGCACATACAGAAATTTAAATCAGGAACCATACATCTTAGTCTGGACAACTAAGGAGCCTAATTTTTAGGCTCTCCCAGCTCAGCAGTAAATCAGAACAATTACTGAGTCTGGGTTCTGCAGTACTGGTAGCATTCTTCTGTTGGCACTTCAGTTTTCCCTTGGGGCAACAATACTAAAATCTGAGAAAAGCAATTAATTTCTTGCAATCTGTTCATAATGAAAGCGATCATGCCTCCAAGTCAATGGTCTCCAATACTACTGCAGTGCCTACCAACTACCATAGGGATAATAGTTATTGGACTTGTGTATTGGATAGATAACCTTTTTTTCCTTTTTTTTCCCAGTTTTTTCTTCTTTTTTTTTTTTTCTTTCTTTTTTCTCTTTCTTTCTCTTTTCTTTTTTCTTTTCTTTTTTCTTTTTTTCCTTACTTTCATCTACCAGTAATGAAATGCAAACTAGCTTAATTGTTTTGATACAAAAAGCTACAGTAAGCTGACTTTCCTAATTACATGCAAAGGTGGTCACTTCTGTGAGGTGGTAAAGGAAAATTACGTTGAAGTTTACTGTAGGTTCTGTCCCTTGTGGCATATGTGGGTCTGTGTCAGGATGCAGCAGAAGGCTCTTTCGGCCTCTTGCACAGGGAGGACAGTGACACGGATGTGTGGGAGGGCTGCTCTGTTTCTTCTCCTCCTGAGATGGGAAGCGTGCTGTGCTTCCAGGCTAGGGACCTCTGGCAAGTAAGCAGGAGCCCTGCTTTCCTTGTTACCAAGTTACATGTCTGGGAGTATGAGACAAGTTCTCTCCAAGCAGATGAGGAACAGTACCAAGTAGCACATACATTTGCATCCGGAATGAGCACGACAGTCATCTAAATGTTAAAAACTATCTTTTTTGAGCACTCAAATGCAATTATTCTCTAATGTTCCTCTAAGCACAGAAACTCATCTGGAAAGGTCATATTGCCTTGCCCATTTTTGGTTACCTGCTTTCTGTTGTAGTATGCTCTATAGGGTGCCAGGTAGTACGTGTGGTTTTCCAAAAGTCCTCCCACACGGTGCCATTTTTGGAGTTTGTGGAGCTCTCTCATATCCGGTGTGAGGAAATATGTTAGTGCTTAGTAATTTGGTGTGGGCATACTCCAAAGAAAGGGTTTGATTGCACATGAGGTTTCCAGGGCAGAATTTTGAGGACTATGTTCTGATTTTTTGTTGTTGTTGTTCTTCTTCACTCTGTGGTATGCAAGCCACAGGACCATATAGCACAGCTACATAAATGTGTGAGCTGATTATGCAACTGCTTCCTATTATAACTAAAATATATAGAAATGATGAGTTAAATGGATCAAAAATAATGTTACTGTTCAAGCAAGCTGCAAGCCCAAACACTTGCCTGTGAAAAGTGAAATATTGTTGTCCAACATGCATTTCCAAAACATCTATGTTAAGAAGATAACTGAAAATTAATTTAATTCATGAGTAACACAGAGAGGTGCACCAGTTCTTTTGCCTAACTGGAAATGGACTTGCAGCTTGCAGCCCTGAAAGTGGGATGAGGGAGGCAATGGTGGCTGTTCTCGCATCATCCATAGGAATTGTCAGGTACCTAGTGGCTCGCACGTGTATTCCACAAACATGAGGTATTGAGATGTCACTAGTTTTGTACAAACATGGTAGTAAATTGACATCTGTGCAAGTCCATGGAACTCTTCAGATGCTGCTCACTGTCATAGCAATCTCTTTTATTCTCTATTTTGTCCCTCTGTTAACTGGATTTTGAGAAAAATAAAAATAAAAGCTTTGCTCAAGCAGGTATTATTGTACGAAGTTTGAAAACAAACAGGAAAGCAGTAGGATTTGGACAGAAGGATCAAAAAAGTGATGCATGTTTGTTTGCTTGTTTGTTTCAGATAGCAGAAGCAGCTTAGTATCAGTTTTTATAAATAATGCTGGTAAAAATTAACAGAATGGAGAATGGTGCTAACCAGGGGAAAAACTCGCAGGAACGCTGCAGCTTTAATTTGGAGTCCCTAGGGAAAGCTGACAAGTCTTAATATTTGTCCTAGTTACAAGGTTTTTTTAAGCTGTTGTGGGAACATACAACTTAGCAGGATGTCTTCCTTCAGAGTTTTATGAGTAAGGGAAAAGAAATAGAGCAATTGTAATGCCTCCCCTCTCCGATGAACATCACTTTTCATGCCAGAAAAATGCCTCAGAAGTTTCTCCATCACAATCCTTATTATATTCAATGTTTTTGTAGACACAGGCTTGTATTCTAACCATTCCCTCTCAACTTGAAAACCCAATTTCCTGTTGTTTTTATCCAAAATACACCCTTTGGACACAATTAGGGGTATTCGTTGTCATAGACCCTGTTTATCCTGGGGCAGTTTTGCAGAGCACTGACCAATGGAATCCTATTCTCCTCTGACTTCATCTGCATTTGTCTATATACAATGCAAACAAAGCGTGGTTAACACTTACTTGATAGCATTCAGTACCCACACAGCCCTGCTGAAAGTTACTTCCTAAGGAGAAGTGGAATGGAAAGACAGGATTTTAGATGAAAAGGTAGTCTGGAGAAAATCCATGCAGGAAAACGAGGAGAGACATTTTGAACAGATCCTGAAATCAATGAAGAGCTGGCAGAGATGAAAATGGTCACATGTTTGCATTAAAATTTGCCTTGAGTGGATTAATTTTAATGTTTCTGCTGGGTGCATATATTGAGAACCATTAAGGTCAAAATACAAGCATTTCAAACTAGGAAAGCAAGTAGCTTCAATGATAGCTGTAAGTAATTATATTTCTTAACAGGAGATTTCAGTGAGGATGAAATTGTGGTAGAAAAATAGATGACTAAAGCACCGAGAGCAGTAAATACTCAGCCAGAGGAGGTAGAGGGAGAGGAAGAAAGCCACAGTCAAGGATGAAATCAGCATTACAGACAACAGAGACAACCATTAGGTCAGAATGGAGCAAAACAAAAGAGAATGAGCACTGCATGTATAATATATGTAATAGGCAGAGCCAAATTCTGCCTGAGCTTACATCAATACAACTTCATTGGCTGAAACCTCTTAACACAATGTCACTTCCAACACTATCTAACAACATACATGCAGCTTTTATTTAAATCAGTGCACAAAGCTAAACTTCCCACTATCTTATGTTGTTTATAGGCAATTGTATCTTCACAGTTCCATTTTTGTTACAATTGTGGTATTTCAGATACTGATGAGTTTCTTTTCCTGTGTATCCTCAATGAGTAAACATTTACCTGTTTCACATGTAAGTTCTGCTTTAGCAAGATTGAAGTTTTCAAATTAAAAGCTCCTTTTAGGAAAGCATGATACTCTGAAATTGCTTTAGCAGTATAGTATTTTCTGTAGATTTTAAAACTATGAATTCTGTGTACTTTGTACTCATCAGTGTCCATTTTAAAATATTGAGGTTTTTTCACTGCATTAGTAACGTTTTCCAGGAGTGATGGAGCATCAGCTCTCAGAATCAATAAGCAGGAAAACTGACTTTGCTTGAAATATTTCTCCTATCATTTATACCTGTACCATCTGTATTATTTTGAAGCTGTAACTGAGGTGAGAACAGTCAGCTTAATCTAACACCTGGTTTTGTATACAAGAAAAACTGCCCACATATGTTACTACAGTTTATGCATGTGTGTGTGCACACAAGGCTTTACTACCTAAAGCAAGAAGACATTACAGGTATTTATCTTTCTAAACACCAGCTCTTTTATTCTTGTTGTTTGGCAGAAAACTACAGATTATTTTACAAACAGCCAAACAGAACCAGCAAACCTTTCCAAGCCTACCCCTCCCACACTAAAGTGACTGGTATGGTTTCAATCTTTGCCCTTGCTCAGGATCCCCAAGACACTTTGCCTCTAACTTAAGAATAAGTTTAAAATAAAAAATTGAAAGTTGTAATAAAAGCTTCCAAAAAGACCTGCCACCAAAGCAACTTTTACTTATGATATTATCTTAGCTTAGCATTAGAGACAAGCCTGCCTTTACTCCTTGTGCGCATCAGTGTTAAAGAGGTAGAATCAACCCCTCGTTTCACAAGATTTAATGAAGAGCACACTCTGCTGAGTGGTACTGTTGTTTTCCATGTGCAAACCACCTTTCTGGCTCTGTAGAGCTACCAGCACAAGAACACAGAAGAGCAGTTCATAAGCAAATTGTTCCATACCCCCATACAGGAGAAGCAATCAGCACACGCACAGACAGTGATGCTGAGCCCTGAGCACCCCAGCAGAGGTGTGCGGGGTCCCTGTGGGCTTGGGAGCAGCTCGGAGCCCCCAGCAGACAGCAGTGCTGGGCCCCAGACCAAAGCACTCTGTCAAAGAGAGAAGTTTTATACTGAAAGGAAAGTAATACATATATCACTTAAGGCACCTAGCTTATTAAAACTGAGGATAGCACTGTGGAAAAGGGGGTTCTTTCAGAAAATTGCCTGTGGACTGTATTTTAATGTTCTGAAGCTGTTCCCTCCAGCTATTTTCTACAATACCCTGCTTTCTTGAGTTTCAGAAGTACTAATGATTCAAGGGGTGCAGAATCACAGAAAGCTCCTGAACTCAGCTTATATTCCCCTCTGCTGCCTTGAAGTCCTATTTCCAGCTAGTGTTTCAGAACTGGAGAGCATTTTGAAGTTAACTGTTACCTTCTCTGAAAGGAATTCCCTTTAAAGCAGAGAAACTGGATGGCTGTGATTGAAGTATTTTTTTCTCTTTTTCCTGAGAACTGGTAGATTAATAACCTAGCAGCTTGGTATAATGCACCAATTAGTATTGAAATGTAGCATCTTCTTTTGTATTTAGTGCTATGGGTTTCCTCACGTCCCTTCCCCATATTTCTTGTGGGTTTTGGTGTTTAAAATAGCAGTTATTTGAAATGTCATGAATATCCAATAGGAATTTATGAAGTAGCAAGCCCCTCCTCCTGATTAATATTAAGACAGTGGGGTTTTGAATCCTTTCCAAATATATGGCCAACAGTTCTTGGTGCAACCTCCAAATGTAACATAAAATGCCATTTCATGCAAATTTCAATGAGGATTTCAACTTCAGATACATGCTGCATATTGTCTAGCTACATAAATCATCATGGTGAAGATGGATTGGTTTAATAACAGCAGCAAATAAGATTTCCACTATTAAAATAAAACTACAGAAATGTAGATAGTGCAAAGATGTAACAGAAATTAAGAGAAAAAAGCAATACTGCAAAAATTTAATTTCAATGCCATTTTCTCCAAAACTGTTTAGAATTAATTTAGAAAATACTGAAACATTGTGGAAGCAAAGCCATGTTCTGCTGAAATTTCACTCTAATCAGTATATTCTACCTGAAGATATGCCCAAGGTTTTGATGGCATGTCCCAAAACAATTGGATATTTTTAAAAGGGAAGCCACCTGAGGTATTATAATTTTATGAGGATGAAAATTATTTTTCAATCAGCTCAGGGCAGAAATGCACCTCTTATTCCTCCATTCCACTATTTTAATTACTATGTTGCACTGATGGTGGTAATGGTTTTCCACTAAGTTTTGTTCATCTGTCTTTTGTCAGCAATGAAAGCTGTCCTCTTGGTCTGGAGCACAGACTTGATTCTGCCCTACTTCACCACATCATCTGAAATGGTCTTCAAGAGAAAGATGGCAGTTTTAACAAAATAAAGCACAGTGTTATTAGGGTAAATATCTCAAGCATTATCTTGAATCTGTACCAAACTCTCTAAAGTGTAAAGACAAAGCCAACCAAACTGCCTAGCACTTGTATATATCTTAAAGTCTTACACTTGTCCTACTGTGAGGACAATGCCTGTGGGCATCTCACAAATCAGGAAAGGAATCACGAGTTACAACAGTTAAAAATCCTTATGTTTTGCTACCAGAGAAGTGAGGCAATGGTTACTGGGAAATTAGTCCGAGTCCTTGATATTCCATGTGTCTCAATGATATATTGTACAAATGTTTATCTGGCAGGAAAGGAGTAACAGTCAAAATGCTTATCTCAAGGTGGACATGGAGCAGTGGTGGTCTCAAAGGGGGGAGAAATTATCCCCAAGATAATTTCTGTAGATCAAATTTTACTCTTAGAAGCACGTGTACTACAGTACATGTGTGTGCTTCTGTGTCTAGGTTTCCAGTGTGTGTTGCCCTGTATTTAACCCTGAGACACATTTCATGCTCTCAGTGTCAGGCAGGAAAGAGCAGGTGACACCCGGCTCTTATTTGCAGTCCTTGAAATACACACAAAGTACACTCCAGGAACTCATGACAAAGCAGAAAGTCTCTGAAAGACTGCAAATGACCGTATCTTAAAATATTGGACTATACGTGGGGAAATAGGAATTCGTTTTTGAAACAAAAAATGGGTGTGAACAAATGGCACCAGATCTTCTTTTGGGAACTGGGAAATGGAGGAGCTTTCAAACCCAGGGAGACAGGATCCAGATACCCCTGTCAGGAGTCTCTGGAGTCAGGAGTCTCATCCACTCTCAGCCCTTCCCTATGCCTCGTTTGTTTGTTTGCTCTGCCGAGCAGAAAAACTCTGCAAACCTCTTCCACTGTGCTGGTGTCCACTGTTCTGTTGCACAGTTATTGTTATGGTAATAGATCTTTGCTCCACCATAATAATTTTGTTGTCTCTCTCGGCTCTCCTTTTGCATCTGGAAGCTCCACACAAGAGCTGTCAGCTCCAGCGTGCTGACTGGCAACACGATAAATACCTGCTCTAAAAATGCATGAACACTGGGCTTACATCTCAATGCTTTGGTGCATTTCTCTTGTTCATGCTTCGTTTTTTTTGAAATTACTGTTGTTTCCAATTAATACTGTGAGTTTATCTGAGTTAATTCCAAGTTCTGTAGATCTATATTCTGTATCTTGTGCACCGGTGATTAAGATTCTTCCCCATCCGCCTGCAGTAGCTGGGAGGAATGATTTGGCACTGACTTCTTGTTGTTTTGTTGTTTTTTTTTTTTTCTTAGAGAGGATTTATCCTAACACTTTGTTTTCCCTGGTACTCCTGCTGTTGCCACTTCTATTGCCCAAGGAAATGCTTCTGCCTCAAATCCCTCTGCTTCCAAAGCCTATCTGCAGACTGTGAATATAGGCCAAAGGTCACGCTTTGGAGTAAACAGAGGAGCTGGAGAGAAAAGAAAAAGTTACAGGTCTGGAAAAGGGGGCATCTCAGTGACATTTAATGGCTTTTTACATGCAGTAGCTCATGCTGGAGATTCTTAGGACTCCCTGGTCAAACAGCTGTGGTTCTGTAGGGGCTAAAGCCAACAGACAAAAAAGTTATGTTGACAGGAGATATGTAACATTCTTCTGATATTTAGGTAGTATTTTAATTAGCTAAAAATATATGCAAAAAGAAGTCTATCAGAAAATTCTCAAGAAATGGAACAAAACTTTGTTGTCACAAAGAATTTTTTTTTTTTCACACAGTATTTTGTAGTCAGTTTTTGAAGAATCACAGAATAGTTTGGGTCTTAATCTTTTAGTATCTTTCATACTAAATGAAACACTTCTACCGATTTAGCATAATTAGAATGTGAACAATTTACCTTTTTAAAATATTCGTTTGACCCTTTGTCTCCTCTTGCAAATGTGATCCAAATATCACTGATGTCACTAGAAATACTTTGGTTGCTTATAGTGGATATTTGGTTGTGTTCCTTCACATGAATTAAATATTTAGACATGAATGCACACGAATATGTTCTCTTCTAGCCTAGGGGAATGCAGTGATTTGGTGGGGGTAGGAGGTAAGGGTGGTGTCTCCCAACTCTCAGGTGATTTTCCTGAGCCATACAGTCATGTTGGTTGACATAGACCAACATTCTTTCTCCAGAAGGTTTAATTATTCCATACTGTTTCAAATGGTTTTACCATGAAAGTGTGAGACAGGTTATGGATTGAAATAATTTCATAAAAAGGAAAGGGATCTTGAGTGAATATTGTAACTATATTGCTGTTTGGAAAAATGAAAAGGGAGAACCCTACCATACTTTTTAGTGGCTTGCTAGATTCTGTAAATTCCCAAGTCTTCCCCAGAATTACACAGGAAGCCAAGGCTTTCAGTTTTCCACTGGACATTCCGACAGAAGGCACAAAACTGTCAGATCCTTATGGCATCCTGAGCTCTTCTATGGATACAGCCTCATTCCACTGATCATTCCATCTCTCTTCATCCATTTAAATATGTATGTCCTCTTCTGAATATTTTACAAAAAAATTAACCAGTAGGTCTGTATGGTCTGAATTAGTACATGAAAGGGCTGATTAGTGAATTGCTGCACTAAATATGCAAATTACAAAGTTTTCTTTGTGGCTTTTTATGAGAATATGTTTTTAAAACCTCATCAATGTCAACGTGTCAGCCTGCATTTCTCTGTGAAATCTTGAAACTGCTCTTTCATCTACGTTGTAAACACATCAACAAGTATGTAGAACGTCTTGACTTTGAAATGCTGTCACCTACTTTCTGTATCGTTGTCAGTTGTTAGCTTGTTATATGTTTCTCATATCTAACTCTGTTTCTTTTGGTAGGTGTCAACATACTGTATTTTTCAACTGCATTCCTTGCTGCCTCTTCCATAGTTCTGTGTGACAGAAGTTTTTCTTTGCAACATGTTGATATCTCAGGTTCTCCATGGTCATCAAAGCAATTGTGCTTCTTTGAAGATAAGTCTTGTCTGTGTAAACCATCTTCAGTGTTTTGTGCCAGAGTACAGTGGAATTTTGAATTCAAATGTTTTCGTGATGGTGAGAAGTCTTTGCCTTTACTCCTTAACTCCTTTACTCCTTTACTCTGGGAAATTTCCCAGAACATGTTCAATCTAATACAATACCTATTCCTGATGTGCCCTGCAATGTGGGTCCACACTTTATTTGGTAAAATTTCTTAAATGTGAGTGTGCTCCAGCTTTCTATTGTGCTGCTTCTCATGTAATTACCTGTTTTATTTTGGATTTTGTTTTCAGAAGATAACATGGTAAAATTGCCTCACGTGCCCCAAGTGAAAGCTAAACATCTCCACGAGGTATTGCACTGCAGAATGTAAGACATTTGCTATTTTCGTGTTTTGCATTATATTTATTTCACAAGGATTTTCAGTCCAAAGGTACAACATTGTTGATGTTCACAGAGTTACAAATTTGCTTAAATTGGAAAAACTTTTATGTTAAAATGCTTTCAAGATTACATGGAACTGTACGAGAAGGTCGGTGAACCCAAAAAATATGAAGTACTCAACATAATGGATAATTTAGTGTTAAATAGATATTTTAATACTAGATACTTGTATAATTCTTGTGTGTACTATAATGTCAATATCTTCTTGTGCCTACAACCATACACTTTCCTTACACCTTCCAAAGGCCCACATCACATTAAGTTCCTAAATCAATACATTCCAAGGGCTATAAAACACCTAACATCCGATATGGAGTCAGGAGGGTTGGCTTTTGTCCCTTCCATCTGCAAGGATAATCACTATTTCTGCACTTGTACTTCCTACCTATTGTTACTTGCTCTGCAGTAACATCTTAAACCTCTCCTCAGGACCTCTCCTCAGGACCAGACTGCACTTTGTTAGCTGTGTACGAGACACAGTTTTGCACTTAACCTTTTTGTGATGCAATCAATAAATACTATTATATTATCAAGCATAACATAATTAAATTTAAAATCATAAAGCTTGAGCCGATGTTCTTTATGATCATAACAGTTGAAATAGTTAAGTATGGAAGAAAATACAAAGCTAAGGAGTTTATGCTTGTGGGATATTTAGAAAGCAATGGACACATAATGAACAATCTAGAAACAATGGGACTATTAATCTGTGAGTCAGAGGTCTGTGCAAGTAGCAAACCTGAAGGACATTACAAGCACAGCAGACCTCAAGGATGTAGTGAAGAAACAAAGTTGTTACAAGTCTGATGAAGCAAGCACAAAAAAGCAGAATGAAGTTGGGCATAGGTGACTGAAAGCAGGGTAAAAGAATATTGGCAGAGAGAATCTTTGTGTGATCAGAAGACCTTATCCAATGGAATTATTGCTTTAGGTGCATGGACAGCACATACAAACCCATCAACAAATGGCTGGTGCATGAGCAAGAGCCAGAAAGAAAATATAAACTGAGCTGTCTAGGCAATAAAGTGGCATTTGCTTGATCATATTGGTCGTGTGCAGTGTCCATGACTTCCGTGTCAGCATATGCTTTCTACTTCAACACAAGGAGAATAAACTTCATGTGTGAAGAGAGATCACTGCATGAACTTTTTCCCTATCAGTAAAGATCATGTTCCCAATAACTAACAGAAATATTTTCTAGTTATGGTATGTTTCAAACCATGGTTTTGAAACAGAAATGAACCAGAGATCAAACAAAACCTATATACATGGACCTACTTTGAAAAAGCTAAGGATCTGTAGAGTGTTTGGATCATATGGTCTGCAGAAATTTAACCAGAATATTGTTGGTGTTTAACTTAAAATGTACAGCACAGCTACTCCATGGAAAGGTTACTAGAAATAACTGAGTAAGCAGGATGTCATCCTAGTTTAAAATTATCAGAACTATCTCTAGAATATGTATGTGTCTTAGCCCTGACTACATCAAGACATTAATGACACTGGCTGGACCCCATTCACCTCATGTGGATCATACTGCTTCTTTAAACAGTTTATGTGGTTGAGTTGCTTTACTCCACCTTAATCAACATAAATTTAGTAATTAGGATGGGATTAGGAGATTAGGAAGGAAGAAAGGAAGTAAGATATGCTTTTGTAAAAATCTTTGGATAAGCATTTCAGGGAGAACAGCAGCTAAAATATTTGTTTCTTTTTTTCCAAAAGACAATGAAGTGGATACAATGCCCCTGGAAATAAATTTCCTTGAGGAAGACTTGAACAGCTTCTAAGGGACCATAGTGTCATGCAAAGAATCAGGGTCTTTGAATAGTATGTAATATAAAATAATTTGTACATGATAAGATTTGTTCAGGGTGGAGTTGTGAATGTGAAATGTGCTTGGTTTTTAAATTTGAAGATGCTAATACACAATGAAAATGTCTCTCGGAGGTTAGTATATGCTAGAGGGGGTCAATGGAAGTAGTTAATCTCATAAATTAAAAAATGTATGAGTAAGAATTCGAAAAAAGAAAAAAGGTTTAAAAAGCAAAGATAAGACCATTTTCCACATCTCATCATAAAAAAAAAAAAAAAAAGTGTTAAATGTCTTTAACTTTAGCCACATAAAAACCAAAGTTCGAGAGCTAAAGTTCCTGGGGAAGAAGCATATGTTAGGGGCAAGGTAAGAGCAGGCTGCTTGCTGCAGCCCTGGGGAGCAGTGCCTTGTATCAGGTCTGGGAGATCCCCTCCGGCAGACACGCAGAGCAGTATTGTGAGGTCCCAGCGGGAGCTGCGTTTAGCTCTCCTAAGACCCAATCTTGCAAACGCTTATGCACATGAGTAATTTCAGCTGCCACGAATCAACTTATTCACCTGTTTTAAGTTTTTGTAAGTGTGGTACAGCATCAGGCCCACATTTGTAAATGCTAGACAACAGGATAAAATGGAAGAAACTCTCCTTTCCCTCATCTGAACAGCTCAGGTTTTGCAGTATTCTTATTCACCATTTTTGACAGGAAAAGGTTACAGCTTCAAATTTTTTTTTTTATATTATTATTGAATCTTACAGTTTCTTTAATTAGTGAATCATAGCAACCACCTTAAGCACATGGGAAAATAATACAATTCAGGGGTTGCTTGTGATTGTAATAACAGTGATTTTTATTATGAGGAAGGTCACTTTTTAGAGACCACTTTTTTTATCACATGTTTGAAACTATGAATAAAGCTGAACAAAGGAAACTGAGTGAAGACACCAATGACTGTCATCCCACTTATGTTTCGGTACATTCCTACATTTAATTTGTTTGTAGCTCCTTTATTGAATTTTTAAGTTCTGGAGAAAACTGAATCTTCAAAGAGCTTTGTAAGTATGAGTATTATTTTGTTATCATATGGATCACTGACCAATGTCTGGTGTTCGTGATTTTCTAGTTGCATTGCTCCAGAACATGCAGCTTTATGGCTTAGTATGTGATCTCCACGAGCTGGAAAGACTCAAAACATATGGCAGATCAGATGTTAGGCTTGGGGAAAATCAAAAATTAAACTGTCTCAGAGCAGTTGAGAGACTGCTTTGGTATATATTTTATGTGATTTGTGTGTGTGTTGAGGGAGATGTCACCCAGGGAAGGGAATCGAAGAAAAAATAGCTTTAAAAAATGAACTGTTTGTATTATCGCTTTAAACTTTAAAGTCTGGTCAGCTAAAAGCAGATGTTGTGAACTAAGATGGAAACTTGCCTGAGGCCAGAATCAAAGAAGGCATTCTCTAATAGTAAGAAGTAAAAATGCTTTCTGGTTTTAGCATTTACTATAAGCACAAAATGAATGCTTATAAGCACAAACATTTTCCCACTTGTATTGAAATTACTGAATAATACTGATGGCTTCGGAATTTAATTTAATACAATTAGCAATCCTGATTGTATTCTAAGATCTTTATCATAAAATCTTTTGTTTTTCTGTGCTGGCCAAGATCCTGTCATGTTGGAAGTAGGAATGCAGTGCTTCTTACTCTTGGCTGTCTGCCCAGTAATTAGACGGAGAGGTGGATTAAAGCATCTAAACATGTGGTGTAAATTTTGGAATACTGTAATATGACACAGTTCTGCTGCGAGTCTTTTTAAGAGGAGAATAATAAAGGAAAGACCTCACATACACAGAATTGTAAAAATAACCATAACCTCTTCTGCATGCTTTTAATTGACCTGTGCTTGTACAGTTTGAGAGAATGCACTTAAAGTATGAGTAAGAATTTGAAATGGAAAGTTAAAAATTAATCAGTATTTTCAAGAAAGAAAAACAAAAAGTTGATTAAGTAAAAATTATTTATGTTAAATTCAATCAATATTTGAGAAAATCTTCTGTCTTCTTTTCATCTATTTATGTATGAGGAAATATGTATTAGCAGGAGCTGCCTGTATAGTATTTGTTGAATGGCATAAAGCTTTGAACCACCTTACAGTTAAGTCTAAGACAGTTCTCCAAGGTATTTTAAATTTACTAGTTCAAAAGCTATACTCTAGTGGCAAGCCCAGAACTGTAAGCTGCAATATTTCTGTGGAAAAACATAGCAACCAACTTCTGCGCTTTACAAATACTTTACCTGACATTGTTTCAATACATATGAACTGTCTGGGGCAGTTTTGTTGCTCTAGTTCAGCAGCAGAGAGAAAAATACATGATTTTCAGGAATCCACTAGAAAAATATTTAAAGGATCAATATTTTCAGTATGTTTGTTTATTCCTTTTCATCATCAGCTGCCTTTCCTAAATTATACCACGGTAAAATGAGAAATGACGTTTTGACAGCCAGACTAATTCCTGATAAATCCATGTTTGGACAAACTCTGGCACCACAGGAGATGCTCTAGGTTTGGTTTTTTCCTTTTTTTTTTTTTTTTTTTTTTTTTTTTTTTTTAACGTTTTTAAAAAATTAGGCCCTTTTTTTTATTATTATTGGCTTCAGGATTTGAGACTGTGGCCGGTCTATCAGGCCAGGTCGCACTTGACCGTCAACGCGGTCGTCCCAGAGCGGGCCCGATGCCCTCCATTTCGTGCCAGCGGGAGCCTGCAGACCACGGCGGCGGCGAAAGGAAACCGGCGCCGGGTCGGCTCCCGCAGTCTCTGGAGGCGGCCATCCTAGGGGATGGTGCTAGGTGCCAGGAAAGGACGTGCTGGCGATCGCCGCCTCCCGCTTGCTCGGCCAGAATGGCGGAGGGGCACTGAACTGCGCCGTGCTGCCGAGGCGCTGTGGCACCGGGTTGGCCCCTCCGTTACCGCCATTTTGTTGGCGGGAGGCGGCAGCTGGTGAGGTGGGGATCGCTCTATCAGGTTCTCCTCCCTCGGTGGGGGCAGCCCGGCTGTGAGGGGGCTCGTGGGCCCTCAGCAACAGGGAAGGAACGCTCTGGGGTGAGGGTGCTCCGTGGCCCCTCCGGGCATCTGGAACACAGCTGGCAGCCAGCAGTTGAATTTTGTATGGGTCAGCACCCCAGGAGGTTGCGACCTTCACTTTTGTCTCCCTGGAGATCACTGAGGTGAAAATCAGGGGTCTGAGGAGAGGATTTGGTTTTAGAAGGGAGCTGAAAAAAAAACGGGGCTTAAAACCAGAGCAAAACCCCTTGAGGCATGCAGTGTTCATAGTAAGTCTGTGGTAAGCTCTTTCTTAAAACATCAGGAGAGGTCTTTGCTTACAGGATTTGGCAAACCTCAGCATAAGTGTGAATAAATGTTTTGCAGTGCTCTGGCACTTAATAATTCTATTCTGCTATCTTGAATATGCATTTTTCTCTTTGTTGTCGAACAGCACTGAGGGTGTTGGAAAGACCCATTTCTGTCCATCTTGGAGATGCCTTTTGCCCTCCCCCCTCTTTTTATCACTACTTAATTTAAATTAATTTTTCTGTTTTAAATTTGAAACATTCGTCTGGAATATTTGAAGTTCTACAGCTTCTGTGGAAGTAAAATATTTGTTATATTTTTGATTCAGTTGACAGTATAGAGTAATTAAATAAACCTGAATCCTATTTACAAAACACTCCAAAAGTTTCATGTCACTAAAGTAATGCTGGAACACACACACAAAAAAAGAGTTTTCTTTGCTTTATCTCTGTAGGTAAGGAAGATGGGTTTTCTTTTGTCACCTTATCAACAGATTTGGCCTTTATTGAGTTTTATAAACTCTTGAAGTTGATTTGGTATTTTACCATTTCAATAAATCTAAGGGGTTTGACTCATAAAATGCTTTCCGTGGTGTTCTTTTAGCAAGATCTTTGCTTTTTAAAGTGGTCCTTAAGTAAAACCTGAAGCTGTGGAACTTCTGAACCCAAACACAGAAAGAAAACATGTCTAATGCCTAGAGTTTGTGCTAAATGAAAAATATTTAAATTTACCAATTTTTTTAACTAGTCTGTAGGATTAATAATTATTTAAATATCTCTGGTCCTGATTTTTTAGAAAAAATGTAAGGAGGTGGGCCCAGAACCCAATTATTCAGGCAAGTAATTTACAGATAGGCTAAAAAAAAAAAATATCTGGTTATAAGTTAAAATCAGTGTTAGGTTTTTTACTTAATAGAATAATTTTATTTTGTAAAAATTGAATCTGGTAATAAAACATAATTTTTTCCATCAGAACAGAAACAAGATGAGAAGAATAAAAATAGTCTAGATTTGTATAAAAAGATCATAGCATTTTTCTTAGAAATTAAATAATTTAGCATAAACTTTATCTGAATCTTCATTCTTAACCACATTTTCCCTCCTGACATGTCATGGTAATGTAAGTTTGTTTAAAATGTAGTCCTACAGGACTTTCTGGTCATAAGTAATGGGAACCATATTTATCAGGAAAGAGATTGTGGTTTTGAAGAATGAAGGATGCAGGCAAGAGCGATAAAGGAAAAAAATACAGTTCAGTAATGGCTCTTACAAGTTTCTATTGCTTATGCAGGTTCAATTCTAGCAATATCAGTTTTACAGTCCCTTGTTCTTACTTTTGCAGATTTAAGAGACTTCTGATCTAAAAATGTTCAACTCTGCAGACTTTTCACTGGATAATTTGTTTTATGAAAGACCAGATACAAATCAAAGGTAAATCTTTTTTGTTAAATGTATATAACTGTTTTGTAATTTTTTTCCACACTGAATAATTTCATACCAGAATTTTTAATTTTTTTTCGTAGCTCCCTTTTCTGCCTACCAGTAGAAGTGTGGGGTTAGAATTTTCCAGCTTCATAATCCTTGTTTTGAAATGGTCTTCCAAGCACGCTGAAGTTTGAATCAATCATGCAGCTTTATCTTAGGGATATAAAAAATATAAGCTAGCAGAAGTTTTGCCTCTCCATTTTTCTGTGATTGAAAAATCACATGAACTAAAGAATTAGAATATTTTTTTGTGTAAGAAATGGTAGGTTATTTAGTATAAGTGATTTTGAGCTAGATGTTGTGGTGGGTGCTTAAAGAAAGCCTTTACCTTATATTTCTGTGTAAAAACAGGTATCTAGAAAATGAAGAGCCTAAGATTTGTTGTTTTGCACCTGCTCCAGCTATTGCTGCAATTCCAACTGCAGAGGAGTTACAGAGGGAACTGGAAAAAAACACAGTCAGCAATCTTATGGGTAAAATACCATGGAATAGAGTCACAGAATCATTTTGGTTGGGAAAAAACCTTTTAGATGCAACTGTAAACCTAACATTGCCAAGTCCCACTTAATCATAATATCTGACATTAATTTTGAATGGTTTAGTAAATAATTAGCTTGATAGATAATACCCCTTTCTCTCAGTGCTGTCAAATACGAAATACACATGAAACACATGGATCTGATGACCTGTCTTCCACCCAGGGAGCAGAAAGTTTGAGTAACTTTCTTCTTCACTTTTGGGTCTTTTTTCAAATTGCTGTTCAGGATGACAAATTTTAATCTGCCCATGGACTGCTGATAGGTGGAGTGTTCCTTCAGTCTCAGTTAAGGTGACCCACTTAAGGGTCACCTTAAGGAAATTTATTTTAAAGAATTTGGTCTCTATCAGAAATAAGATTTCTGCATTTCTTAGCTGCTGTGGTGATTTACTGTATTCTCTATTTAGTAATTATATTGTTAATTTTCTACTTAATCCAAGAACAGTCTCCTTAAGAACTGTTAATTCAAATCAGCTTTGTGGTGTTTGTAGAATTAGAACTGCTGAGGTTGTGGCACAAACAGGCCACTGTAATTTTAAGTTTCTACATGGGTAACACTGAAATTAATAGGCTGTGAAATAGAGCTGTTCTGTCATCATGTTGCATTCAATTGCTTATTTCTGCTCATGCCTTCTGCTGGCAGCAATGCTTGTATGCCAGACCAGCACACTGATCCTACTGAGAAGTAGCTTTGCAAAATGTGGTTTACCATTAATTAACCATTATGACTATGAAACCAGCCTGTAACTGACTTAATCACGAATTATGATGTTGAGATTGCAGGGTTTATCTCACAGCTGTTTATAGTAGGAACTTCAAGATTGGTAATTTTATCATTTGTTTGAAAGTCCATCTTGATTCTGGCACAGGGTGGAGGGTTTCTCTCTTACATACTGCTTTGTAATTCTGATGAATAGTTTTGCTTCATTACTTGGTATAGGAAGAATAGAAAGTTATGCTATTTTTATAACTTTTTAATAAACAACATATGTATTCATCAGCATGAGTCATAAAATAGCAAAAGTATTGCAGAAAGATAGAAATTACCAGTTCATGTAATATATGAGAATTTGGCTTATTCTGTGGAAGATATTTAATAAAATGTCTATTAATAGGAATATGAGTATTAATAGAAATAATGCTTTATTGGTTTTGTAGGTGGGAGAAAGCACCAGAAGTTTATACAACAATGTAAGAATAACATTGAGGAAGTGAATGATAAATCACCAGCACCTGTTCATTTTGGCACAGCCTCTGAAAAAGAAGTGCTCCAATTAAGTATAGGAGGAGGGGAAATTGCTTTGCCACATGAAAGTCTGAAAATGGTTTCATTTTTTCCCTCTTCTGACCAAGATAAATCTAAAACAGAAGTAGGGTTTTCTCAGCAACCTGGTGCAAATTTTTCACAAAATAAAATACTAAGTACACTATTTACAGAAAATAGTGATGATGAGAGTGTTCATTCAACATTAAGAAAAAGGTAGGTATCTAGTCAATTAATGATAATTTATCTACTATTAGAATCATATTATTGTTTTAGTTACATTTGTTAAATACAAAGTTTTGGATCCTTCAACTGAAGGTACTTTGGCAGGGCTCCAGACATTAACTCTTTCAGTATAAAGAAAAAAAGATACTGCCTTTTGGCAATATTTGAGTACTATAAGTAAATATGTCCTGGCCTCAGTCTTTTTTAAGAGAAAAGTAAGGATGAGATTTTTTTTTTCTTTAATTTTGAAGAAATTGTTGAGTAACAAAGTTTTTTTCAAAACACTATTTTGAGTTCCTTGTCCATGTGGTAATGAGCAAGAAGGCCAAGATGACTTGCTTTTCATAGTACAGCTTAGCCAGCCAGAAATACCTTGAGCAGTTCTCAACGTGATTTCAGTGCTTCCAGGGAGAAGAGGTTTTACAAATAACCTTTTCTTCTATGCCCAGCTCTTCTCATTCCTCAGAGCCTGTATGTCTCTGTTTTTAATTATGCAGAGATAGACACTTATCTGCTATTGGGATTCAGAGCCCATATAGACAGGCAGTTTATTCTTTGAGGTTCTTGCTGGAATTCAAATTTGACTGTAACTTGAAAGTAATCTTCTTCAAGCAGATGCATATCAGATCAAATAAAATTACATATAAACTTTTCTTATGACTATCTTATTCTGCTTCTGATACAAACATACATATTTTTTAAATATTAGAGAAACTGTATAACATTACAAAAACTAATTAAAATCCCTGATCTTTTGCAGATTATTTAAAATCTCTGGTCATATGTATAAAAATACGGAATTTAAAGATAGTTCTACGGATGTGAAAGAAGTTGATACATCCTTAAATACAAGTGAAAACATGAAGGAAGTGAGGAAAGGTTTATGCAGAAGTAATCCTAATGCTCCAGTAATAGAAGACTCAGATTTTACTCTGCATAGGTTGAATGGTGGGGACATTGTATCTAAAAATGGAATGAAAATGAAATCATTTTCTAATGCTTCAGAGATTCTGGATATGACAGGTAATTGTGATTACTCTATTTCTAGAAAAATAGTCCACTTTGGAAATCTTATTTGGTTAATAATAATATCATCCATGATCTGAGGTAGAGTGAAGAATATTTTCCAATCAGCTCAAGGTGAGATAATTGGCTAAATTTGATAGAAGAGATTGCAGTTCTGTGGAATATAACTGCATTGCTGTTTAATATGAGCAGGGTAAACAATTTATGAAGAGTCACATTTTCAAAGGTGCCAAGTCACAAAAAACGTTTTGAAAATGTCACTTCAAATCGATGCCCTAAACAGTCTGAAAAAGAGCAGCCTCATATCTTCATGTGTTTAATTGTCTCATCCTAATTTGAAAATGGAAAGTGAAAATAGTGCTTATTTGTGATGTTCCTACTTTTATCTTTGTAGAAATAGATTTTAAATAGGAACATTCTGGAAAATGGAGGAAAGTGGTGAGAATTTTTATGAACTTGTAAAATACTTCCTTAGGAAATTATTTTTTTTTATAATAGTTTTTAAATATGCGTGGTTTATGTCTAGATTTTAAGCCTTTGGGGGCAGTGACTCATTGTGTCTTCAGAATGTACCTTGGGTACCTAGCTGACTGCTACAGAAATATGGAACAGAAAAATAATTACAGCAGAAAATTGCAGGGCAGAGCCATGGCTTAGGATGGGGTTTGGAGGCTGATCAGGAATGGAATTATGGTTGCTCTCTGATCAACAGTGACTAGATTTGTGGATGAGTGGAGGGCAGTGGATTGTTGTTTACTTTGGCTTCAGCAAGACTTTTTACAGAATTATAGAATATTTGAGAAAAACACTTGGGCATCAGAGGTATACAAATGTATGTTTGGATGGTGAGGGTGGTGACTAATGGGTCACACTCTGCCCACATCCTGGCCACGAGTAGAGTATTTCAGAGGAGGAAAGGGCTGCTGGGGATCTCATGAAATTCAGCAGGGATGAATGCAAAGTCCTGCCCCTACGGAAGGAGAAGAACCCTGGGATGGGATGGACTGGCTGGGGGCAGCTCTGCAGAAATCAAACAGAATGCTGAACAGTGGTCTACCACTGTGCCTCAGCAGTAAAGAAGGCCAACAGCATACTGGGCTTTGTTAACAGGAACAAAGCCAGGAAGTTGACAGAAGTGATTTTTCCCTCTTTAGTGGCATTTTTGAGACCATGTCCCTCGATACAGCATCAGGTGTTGAGTTTCTGGTACAGGCAAGACACCCTTGAACTGGAGTGAGTTCAGCAAAGAGCCACCAAAATGATAATTTAAAATTATGAGCTTGTGGACCTCACTGTACTATCCTATTAGCTGCTTCTGTAGCACTTGGACCTTGTTATGGCCTCACATCTCCTCACAGTACTCAGTTTGTGTCCAGTAAGATATTTTTCGTGATTATTTATTGAAATCAAGTCTGGTTTTATAAATTTGCTACTTTATTTCTTTAGGAAACGCGGGAAGAAAATTGGAAGTTTTGAGGGCTGTTACAGAAATACGTATCCTTGTATTTGCAATGTCTAGTTTACTCATTTTATTACTTTAGTACTTTAGACATTTAAAAATCATGGTGTTCGATTTGTAGCCATAAGAAGTCATGTGTTACGTTGTAGTAGTTTTGATTTGTAATGCAGTGCTGGGAACCTAATGATAAATATTTGTTTATCTTTTGGACTTCCAAAACTGGAGTGAAAACAGGACAATTTACAGTTCATTCATTGCTAAGCAAATTTATTCTTATTTCAAACATTCCTATTTTATTCTCAAAACTGTTGATTTTTAAAATGTTAAATGTTTAGTTTTCATAATATAGCTTTCATGCCAGAAGTTGTAGGCAATAATATATGCATATATGTCCCCATACACTTTAAGCAAAGGAAAAGTGAATTGTTGTTTAGGCTTATTAGGAAACTAAATCTTGGCTTTTGTCTCATTTTCTCAGGACAAAATAAGCTTTGTATATTCCTTATAGGTCTGTATTCATGTTGTAGTGTATATATAGTATATTTCCATTCTTCAAGCAGATTTTACCATAATTTTTCTTCTTTTTGGCCCTGCCTTGAACCCGTAACAATTAATCTCCATCTCTGTAAAATATTTTTTTCTTTTTTTTTTTTTTTCCCACTGTATTTTCAATATTTTGTTTCTAGTAATCTGTCAAATGGTAGGTTAAAAACCAGGAAGAGGAAATGTCTAAGTTTAGGCAACTTAATTTCTTATGAACATCTTCATATACATGTGAATAGCTTCAAGAGGTATCATTATTTCCAGAATTATTAAGGACTCAGTTGTTCTGATGTTGGGCATTACAGATAGTCAAATGTTCTGTATTTTTAAATAGGGTATAATCTATTTAGAAAGCAAATTTTAGATAAGTCTTTTTTAAAAAATCATTTTCTTTAATCTTATTTTACTTGATTTACCCATTTTGAAATGCTACGCTGCTTTTATTTTTTGTTTTATGCCTTTTAATTTCTCTTTTTGTTTTTTAATGCACCATCAGTCTGGGGCCTCAGCAGTTCATTGTTCTTGTTACTGTTCATGTTGTGTCTGACTGTGTGAACATCCTCAAGCTTGATCAGATGGTTACAGCTCCTCTGCTTGTGTGCAAGTCCAGGCACTGATCAGTTTGCTCATTTAGATTTGTAATGTAACAATACTCTCTTGCCTTTTGGTCATATTTTAGATTAGAATGTTGTCTGAATACACAATATTAGCAATTGAAAATATCTTTAAAACGACTGTAATCACTAAGAGATTGTAGGTGAATTTCTTTGGTGCTGCTTTGGCTGGACATACAACATTGTGCTAATTAATTGGTGTTATTTCACAAATGTACTGTGGCTATTGACACTCCAGGTATGCTGACAGCAGTGCACTGCTTGCTATTGCATGTGGTTTGCAGTATAGAATAAAGCTTTTGTCCCTTGCTTTTTCACATTCAACAACTTTATGCCATTCTGCTGTGCCAGGTAGGAGGTTATTGATTATTGGTATAATCCTGAGACCTCTCAAATGGGTAGTAGGTGTCTGGGGGTTTTTTTAAGTGGAATGTATGGCACACCAAGAATCTAAATAATTTAGTAGGTTGCTTTTTAATAATTTTTTATGAGCCTGTATCAGTGAAAGATGGTTGCATAAGTTTTAAGTTTCCATTTGAATTACAAGAGATAGATGCATTTACAATTCTAAGCTAAGTTTTGTAATTTTCAGTCAATTGTTTTGATTCCTTAATGCTGTTAAGCAAACCAATTTAGAAGTATTTTTAAGGAGTTCCCATATTTTAACTATGCACAGTCTAAAGCTTTGGATGATGTAAGTATGAAACATGAGCTGCAGCTGCAAGTAGTACCTTGTGTATAAATATAAATGACACTTTGGTAATCAGAACATAAAGGGGTTAAAAAACTGTACAATGCTCTTCCTGGCATTGTTGAGCAGGATTGTGCTTATCTGTAGACCAGAGCTGTGTTCTTTTTTTTTCTCAGATTTAAATGCATTTGTGTGAAAATGTGAATTATATTTGTATTTATTCACACAGGTTACTAGTGTTCTAAAATTATTTTCACAGGAAGAGTAAGAAAAGCATAACTTGTGACAAGTATTTTGTATTTTTGGAGAAGTGATGACCTTTTTATCAGCTATTTTCTCTCCTTAAAACCCTGAATTTCTTTAAAATATATTGAAAACATTATTGTAAGATTCTCTTGTACCTCTTTTTCATGAGCCTGTGTTTGTTTGCAGTTGGACATTGGCAGGGATTTTGTATTAATGTCCTCTAAGATAGATCGTGGGGTTTTTGTGTGTTGCAGAATGGTGGACTGCATTGCATAATAACCTTGGATGAACAGCATCTCATTTATGTTTCTGTGGCAGATGTGTAGCAGAAGGTGTTCATTCTTTTGCTGTAACTTAAAGTTCACATGTAATAAAAAAAATTTTAGAGGACTGCCCATATCAGTGTAATAATAATTTCCTTGTGTAATTTTCCCCAAACAATGTTTTTGGAATGTATGAATAGGCACAATGGATAGCTCTGTTGTATTTACTACTTGGCAATTCTTTCCTAGCTTCTTTATACAGATAGGAATTTTGTGATTTGTGCTCCAACTGGCTCTGGAAAAACTGTAATGTTCGAGCTTGCTATTACCAGATTACTCATGGAAGCTCCACTGCCTTGGTTAAATATTAAAGTTGTTTACAGTAAGTATTACACTGCTTTAAACAGTTTGGTGACAGCAGTAGAAAATGTCATTCTGTAAATGTGGAGATCTGAAATGAGTGCTTTACTAATACTAAAGTTTAATATTTTAAGCAGTTGTGACCTATATCATTCTTCTAAAAACTGTTTCTCTTAGGATATGTTTATTTGTGATACAATTGTATCTCTTATTAGTATTTAACACTGTGAAACTGTAGTGTTCAGCATTGCATATACAAATAAAAATTTTAAAAATCTTGTCCTCTAAGGAGGCAGTATATAAATGGAAAGGGAAGGAGGAAGCAAAGGAAACTAAAATAAATTCTTAGTGGCCAAGTCAGAAATCATGCAATATCTTTTGTATGCCTGTCTGTTGCTCTGAGATGAGTATCAGATTTTCCAATAATCACATCCCTGGCAATGCATGTGATTTCATACTAACTGTTGCTTTCTGCCTAGTAGTTCACAGGCACCAGATTTATCATCTCAACAAGCTTAATTGTGTCAGAACTAATGAAAAGACTTAAAGATAGTCATAGAATTTACACTTTTTTTTCTTTCCCTCCTGGAAAGCTGAATCCATATCATGTAAATCAGATTAAATTGGTGCACTTGTCTGTGTTTAATTAATTCATATAATGATAAATTCACGAGTCTTGACAAATGGTTTGTCTTTATATTTACAAACTTGTTTTCCAGTACCTTTACTGAATTTCTGGGATCAATTACTAGTGTCTTGCATAGCTTAAGGTTATTCTGCAGTAGTGTGAGTTACTTGCTGGTAGCTTACTCAGTTTTCTGGAGTTAGTGATTTCCCCTGCCTATGATACTGATATGCTTATGAGCTTTTACATGTCTTTGTGAAGCAGAAGCTGGTTCTATAAATCTCTTCATCTCAGGGATCACTTGTCATCTGATACACCAAAATGGTTCATATTCCACTGTCTCTAACTAGCCTGGAATGTAAAAACTAAGGTGTATTTTATCACTGTTCTTTTTGGATAGTGTGTAGATCACCTTTTTCACTTAAATCGCTGCATTTTCCATGTAGATTACCTGTCCAGCATGTGTTGCTAGTATTAGTCCTTGCAGAGCATTACTTCTGATTTCTAGAACTCAACCTCCATCTGCAAAAGCAGATGGAGAAAGAAAAAAAAAAAACCCCAAAAAAGAAATAGATTGTTTTGAGAGTCTCTTCATAAGGACCAGCACTGCAGCCTGCCATGTTAGCTGCTACCTGATGTGGTAGCTTCTTGGTATGCTTTAACTGTGCATTTGGTTAATTTGATTTAGATAGATTTTGATTTCTTCTGCTATTATGTCTTTTGCTCATGGATGGTTTCTCAGTTGTAGCCCCTTTTCTCTCTGAATACAGTGTGCTCAAATAATTTGGAACAGGAAAAAAGTTGGTATTTGTATGAGATTGCATGAGAAGAGATGTATTTCCTGTGGCTTCTTCCATCTATGGGAAAACCTTTGATAGCAGAATGATTGTTTCCATATGGGATTGAGGAAAAAAATTAAGATTAATGCTAGGGAAAAAAACCCCAACTTAATTAAAGAGTTGTGTTTCTCAGTGCTGATAAGGAAGAACTGGGACTCCAAGCTCCACATTGACCTGAGCACATGAAATTGGATAATAAGGATAATAATACAAGTTACAAATTTTATGGTTCTGGGAGCAAAGCTGAAAATTAGGGAAATTAAATTCAAGAAGACATCTTCAAACTGTATGCCTTTAGCATATTTAGCAATACAGCTGATGATACGGTTTTGCTGAAATAACTCTTGATTATTTTGTGCTTTTTTTAGTGGCTCCAATAAAGGCTCTATGCAGTCAGCGTTTTGATGATTGGAAAGAAAAATTTGGACCTATAGGACTCAGTTGCAAGGAACTGACAGGAGATACAGTGATGGATGATTTATTTGAAATACATAATGCTGACATTATAATCACTACACCTGTAGGTTTCAATCCCATTTACCACATAAGCCCAGAATAAGCAGACATTAGTAGTTACTATTGTATGCTATGTGAACTGCTTCTCTTCTTTTTGTATTAAATAGTAATTTTTTTATACTTTTGCTTGCCTGCACATGGCTCTGCATACTATTAGTTCATATAAGCAACAGTTAGTAGCATAATAATGTACAGATGATACATACATGACATTAGCTTGAATTAATTTATCTGATTTTATCTAAGGATTTATTGAAGTTTAAGCATGTCTGCCTGTCCTATACTTCTGGCATATGTTGGCCTTTAAAATATCTTTCACCTTAGTTGTTGTTCTGTTGTTTTGGTTTTTTTCTCCCAGGAAAAATGGGATAGCATGACTAGAAGATGGAGGGACAACTCTATAGTCCAGCTTGTACGACTCTTTCTCATTGATGAGGTAAGAAGATTAATGTTTTATATTTGCTGTTTTTGTTCTTAAATATACAAGGAAACTTAAAAATTGTAATATCTAATGCATGTGTAGATTGTAACTGGAGAAATAGTTAGCAAGTCTTTTAAAATTCTAATAGGTTCATGTTATCAAGGATGAAAGCCGTGGTGCAACGTTAGAAGTTGTAGTCAGTCGGATGAAGACTGTTCAGTCTTCTCTTTGGCGCCTTTCAGAAAATCATAGCACTGTTCCTCCCTTGAGATTTGTGGCTGTTTCTGCAACAATCCCAAATGCTGAAGATGTAAGAGTTATGTTTTAAGTGTATTTTAATTAACATGGTTTTATTTTATAGAATTTACCAGAACTATAGATGCAGATTGATAACAAAGTTGTAGTTTTGAAGCTGCCAGTTTAAGACGGCTGTGAGGTTGATGTTAATGTGACAAATGACCTGCAGCCTTATGAACAGTCAGTCAAGTATCAACACGATTCAGTTTTAGATTTCTGCTTGCCATTTTTGTCTCATAGTACAAATCACAACAGATTTCAGTCCAAACTGTGTTGGTTGTGTAGAAAGCAGAACTTCACCTGGGATTTTAGGGTCACGTTGTGTAATAAAAGCAATGTCAAATGTGTTAGTAATTTACATGTGGCAAAAGCCTAGTTAATTGCTGTGTTATGCAATTAGACCAGAGTATGAGTAAATGCAGAAATTTATCTTTCCATTCTATTTCTTCTTTTTTAAAGATTGCAGAATGGCTTTCAGATAGTAAAATGCCTGCTGTATGTCTGAAAATTGATGAGGATCAACGACCAGTGAAGCTGCGCAAAATTGTTCTTGGTTTTCCTTGCAGTGACAATCAGACAGAATTCAAATTTGACTTAACTCTTAACTACAAGATAGCTAGTATTATACAAACATACTCGGAACAAAAACCATCACTTGTGGTACAACAGCTTCTTTTTATATCACATTTGAAATTGTGTCTTTCTTAAAAATGTTTATTAAACAGATCTTTTCTTATTAATAGTTTTGTGCCACAAGAAAAGGAGTACAGCAGGCTGCTTCTGTTCTTGCGAAAGATGCTAAATTTTTACTGAGTATTGAACAGAAACAAAGGTATTTTAATATATAAGTTGCTAATAAGTGTTTGTATGTTTTAGTAAATCTGTGACATCTGTGAAGAAAGCTGTTGAACTAATACCATTTCTAGCAGAGGAGTGTCTGCAACAAATTCATAATCACAGCTGAAGTTCTTTTTGGTAAACTAGGCACTCTTCTTGGGAAGTTTTGTTTCTTGGATTGTAAGGGTACTTTTCACAAGCATTAAGTTGTTTCTTAAAAAACCTGCTTTATAAATGTACAAATGTTAATTCCTATAGATGCATAAGGCTCTGTAGTGCAAAGATTAAGCATATGAACAGTTGAATTGGATGTAGGTCATGACTTGGGAAAGTGACCAGGCTGGAAAGGCTTCAATAGCTTCCCCAGAGAGTGTGTTTGTTCCCTTTGTGAAGATGAACGAGGTGGTAATTGAAAATATTCAAAAGAAAAATATTCTTAGTTATTTTAAGACATATCTTAGTTAATCTGTTTTGTGATATTGAAGTATCTTTTTTTGTGTGTGTCGCATAGATTACAGAGGTCTGCAAATTCATTGAAAGATTCCAAACTGAGAGGTAAATACAACCTACTGCTTTCCTGCTCTGTGAATGAATGCTTGAGTAAACTGTAGTCAAGTGATACAATCATCTCATTATCAGATCTTTTAATGTACGGTGTGGCTTATCATCATGCGGGTATGGAGGTATCTGACAGAAAAATAATTGAAGGAGCTTTTACTGTAGGAGACTTACCAGTACTTTGTAAGTAAATTGAACTTTGAAAGTCCAAATGTATCCTGAGAAGCTTGGAAGTAATATTTTATATTTTTTTTGTAATTACTTTGTGAAATCCAGATAAAGATGCATTTGTGTTTCATGTGCAGTTTTACCTTGTCAGTGTACATATACACTGTTTACTAAAGACCATAAACTTTTCATTTAGTGTACACTGAGGTAATCCTCCCTCTTATGTATATATAGGCCTGGCCATGTACATTTTCACTTCATCCCACTGAGCCATCCTGTTGGGGTGGAAGTCTCTGCTAGTTTCCTTCCTCAGAGTTCATATGATGTTTTCTTTGTGTCTTTTACAGCAGTGGCTTCCCTGATGGTAGTCTTCTACATTTCTGTTTCTTAAATGGGCAGGATACTATTTTCAAACTCAGATGCAAGGTATTTAACTGATGGAGAGGTTCATAAGAAATATTCCATCTGTTGTTACCCAAAATGAAAAGTTACCTGTTTGAGAGTCTCACCCAGACTTTCTTTTTCTATAAAAAAGATTTCTATATGGGAAGCTGTCTGTATGATTCCTGTACAACAATAAAAGATTAATAGTTTTTTTTCTTTTCTGTAAAATGGTCATGACTCCCTATGAAAATTTAAGGTAGGTACCCTTGCTGTGATTTGGCAACCTTGCTGGAGTTGCAGTGCCCTGCAAAAAGTCTCCTGCATCCCAACAGTCTGCTGTACTTTGGCTGCTTAGTGCATTGTATGTGGCTTTGCCAACTGCAATGCTGTTTCTTTTTTTCTGAAATCTCTGGAGCCTGGTTCTACAATTCTTCTTTGCAGTGTGAACTTACATATGGACTATCACTGAAAGAATGCAAAATTGCTTATTGGAACTCAAGTTTTGAAATGTATAGTTTCTATTAATATTTCAGAATCATCTATGATACTGGAATTACATTTCTACAACTAAGGGGAAACTGAAAGAGTACGAGGCATATTCCACTTTATATGTTTGTGAGCATGATGGGGGGCAGGGTTTTAACACCTCTCACAGATATTGCAAAGGAGATCAGTTCTTTGATCTTGAAGTCAAGTTTATGTATATTCAAAGTGTTTGTCTATATGTGCATGTATATAAACATATGGACACACACCTGGACTGAAGCTCTGAGTGTACTGGTAAATAACCTTTCTTTGCAACTTTTTTATCTTTAGGTCATTTTGTTTTGACTAGTTTCCCATTTTGTGTACCATCACAATGTAAAACCCAGTAATCTCACAAGATGGTGTGGTTATGCCTTTAGTTTAATTGTATTCTTTCCTGATGCACCTGTAATTACTAATTTTAGTTCTCCTTTAATTTCAGAAAAATAATTGGAAAATTAACTAATAATTTGTTTTCCTATTGTAATAGTTGCATTTATTGGCATGTATAGCAGGCTTTGCATGTTCAGTTCCTGCCATCCCATGTATTTATTGGAGAAAGTGAATTAGAAAACGTGAATTAGAGATAATTTGTCACAAAATTGACTGATGTTTTCCATGTGAGAGTGTGGATTAGTACACTACATTAGTAAAGTACTGTGAGTATTGGTGGTGATTCTGGTTTGGTACCATGGATATAAACAGTACTGATGACTTTAAAAAAAAGTCTTAAGGATATTGATGACTACAAAGCCAGATGAAGTCATGGGTGTGTCCAAATATCTATCCAGGAAGAAATATGAATAATGTTTCTTCGATGTGTGTGTTATATTGAAGATGGATTTGAATCTGGATTATCTCCAAACTTTAAGGAATGTTTAAATAAAAGTATCTGGGATGTAATTTGTTAAAGATTAGTTGGTAAATAATGAATGCTGATGATCAGCTACACAGAAATTGCTATAAAGATAGATGTCTGTAACCAGTGACTAATTCTTTGTGGTGCAGTCTGCCCAATGACTTGACTAGGAAATAAGAGCTCTTAGGAATTAAGAGTTAGTCTCTTACTTGCTGCATGCTTAATATACATATATATTTATATATTGTTTATTTTATTGGGGGTGGGATTTTGACAGTTGGATGTGTAGTGATCTGAGAGTGCTTTTCCAACTGTGACAATTCTGTGATCCTGTAATGTCTGCCAGACATTTCAATGCTGTTCATCTTGCAATCAATTTACTTTAATCTGATGTAGTTACTACTAGCACCTTAGCTATGGGAGTCAATCTACCTGCACATCTGGTGGTTATAAAATCCACAATGCACTATGTTGGAGGAGTGTTCCAAGAGTACAGTGAAACTGATATCCTGCAAATGATTGGGAGAGCAGGAAGGCCTCAAGTAAGTTAATGCTATTATGTTGATGCTATCAGTAGAAGCTATTCTTGGCAAAGAATATACACTGCCAACAGTTAACTGCAGCATTTGGGTTTTACAGGGTTGTTATTGATTGTTAAATTACTTCTGGGTAAATTCTTAATTGAGAAAAAAATCAGTTTGCTTTGCATTGCCTGTTGAAAAGTACTGCTTCACCTTGGTGGAAAAAGATTTGAGTTACCTAATGAATGGGGATTAGAGAAGAGGTGGGAAGCTGGCTCAAAACTTATAAACTGAATGATAAAAATTGTAGGATATTGAATAGTATAGGAAGCAATGTGCTTTTGTTCTCATAATATCACAACAAATAAACATCTAACTAAGTTAGAAGTGGAGTAGAGATTGAGGGTTGGAAACACTGACTGCATTTTGCTCCACAAGAGGTTGCTGATGGCAAGAATGCTGTTTCAGAAAGGAAAACAAGGAGTGAGGGAGAATTTAAAAATTCTTACTTTCATTATATCTCTTTAAAGTCTGAATAATTTACACTTTTAAGTCTTTTAATTTTTAGAAATACAGAAAAAGGGAGATAGTTTACCTCACGTTTGTCTACAGACACTGTTTTTAATAGCCACTGTGGTGTGTTCTGTACATGTGTATTTTATCTGGACCTGAGATCCAGACTACTATGGAAATTCCCAACTTTTTTAATTGATTGTTTGTTTTTTTTTTTTTTTGCTAGAGATTGTAATTCAGTAAGATTTTTAAAGTTGTCTCTCAGATTCTTAAACCACTTCAACTTACTGAGTAAAGTCCTGAAATATTTATGAAAATCTGTTTTTCAGTGTTATGTACACTAATCTGATATAAAAACGTTTAAGTCAGGAAATTTCTTGTACAAATAATAAATCAGTCTCACAGTATTTTTCTGTTACAAAACAAAACAATCTAAGTGAGGTGGCTTGAGAGTAGATTATTTAGGATTAAAAAACCCAATATAAAAGGCTTGACTGTTCATTCAAAACATTCTAATGTTTGGGGATTATTAATGAGAATTCATGACAGTAAATTATATTCTGTAGCTGTGGTTAGGAATCCTTTCCTACAAGGTACACACTTATAAGGAGGTCAGTAAGAGTTTACATTTGTGTTGTTTCTCCAAGTGTTTGTTGTAGGTACCTTAGCACATAGAGGCTGGTGCACTGACCTGCCTGCCAGCAGTGGCTGGGATCCCGAGTCCTCCTCACTACCCAATGAGTTAGGCCTTGCTTTGAAGTGAGAGAGGCCTTGGCATTCAGCAGCCATTTAACAAGGGTTTTGAGAAAACAGGTTAAATGATTTAAACAGAAATGTGATGCATATTCAACTGGAATTTTTTTTTGCTAAGAACTAGAGAGCAGTTTTTGTGGTTTTATTTTTCAGTTTGACACTACAGCTACAGCAGTAATTATGACTCGTTTGAGTACAAGGGAGAAATATATACAGATGTTAAATGGTGCTGATATAATAGAGAGCAGGTAGATAAGTATTTTTATTAGACTATATAGATGGTAGCAATGTTTCTGAATTTCTAAAGAATGTTTTTCGGGTGGGTTTTGGGGTTTGTTTTTTGTCTGTTTAGGAGATATTTAAGAAAAATGTAAGAAAAAGCAAGCTATTCAGGAGTTAACACTCTCTGTTTTATCAGATAAAAACATCTTTAGAACATCTTAAACATCTTTAGAACATCTTAAACTTAATTAAAAAACCCCAAACAGTTGTAGATTCTTACTGGAAAACTGAAGAAACATATTGCAAAGAGAAAAGCAAGAATTGAACCCAAATTGTGTCTCTGAATTTTTAGATTATAGGGTCTGGGAAATACCAGCCTCTGGGGAGTTCAGTTAATGTGAACACAATATTAGGAGAAGTTCCTAGGAAAGTTAAGACTTTAAAGGGTAATCCAGGAAATTTTGCTCCTGTAATTTTGTTAAGGTTTAGTTTTTTCGCATATTCAAAGCATCAACACTGAGCTGTAACTTTCAAATGTATGTTGCTTTGTTTTCAAAATAATTGTGAAGCTTCACAGACATGGAAATTTTTATTGTTTGCTTGCTGGACATTAAGACATAATAAATTACATTGTTGATTATTTACATATTCTTTACTGTTTTCTATTGACTTCACCTATTAAAGTGAGCAGTTTACAGTCAAAAACCAAACAAAACAGAAAATTGTTGAGGGTTTGGGGGAAGGATTTGTTTTTGTTTGAATTTGAAAAAAAACCAGTTTCAGCACTTTTTGTATTACTAATTGGTAAGTGTACTTACATTTTTCTTTTTTTTTTTTTTGTTAGTTTGCACAGGCATCTTGTTGAGCACTTAAATGCAGAAATAGTGCTTCATACTGTCACGGATGTCACTGTAGCTTTGGAATGGATACGATCAACATTCTTGTACATTAGAGCCTTAAAAAATCCAACTCATTATGGTTTGTTGGTTTTGGGTTTTTTTGATTGGTCTAAATGATGACACCACGATGTGTTAGATGTGTGCTTACGTTTCTTTCATTTTCTTATGGACTAATATTTCACAAGGGAAAAGTAATAATAAAAAGATGTGTATAATAACCTGTAACATTTTTAAGAGCAATACTTTCAGTTGGTTTGATATAAGTAATAGGAGTTTCAGCACAGTATAATGTGAGGAAGACATTTACAACTTCATAATAATATATTTATTTTGATCTTAATATACTGGACCATATATTAGTTCAGTATCAAGGCATAATGTAGTTTTCAGTGCTGAATATGTAATCTACTGTGAAGGAAAAAAAATGTCTAATCATTAATGGTTTTTTTCTGAAACAAAATTTCACTAATCCTAATGCTGGTGTCTTCAATTTATCTTGTCCAGAACACCCTCTTGGTCCCTAGCCCAGCCCTTATCTTTGTGCCTGGCCACTTCCTCTATACCTGATTATGAAATCATTGAGCACTTACTGGAGACAGTTGTTGATTTATTTTAATGATTTATAGCAGGACTGTAATGCAGTATATGGAGTAATTGAATGGATGTTGTAATTCAGATGGCTTCCTGTGTTCTGAAATAGGAATCTGTACATGTGAAGTTGCTCACTGAGATTTCTGCAACTTTTGCACTGTTACTTTACACAGGGGAATATTGGTAGCTTTTACCTTTGTACATCTGTTCTAACAACACGTGCCAAGACTTAGATGGTTGTACTATGTAAGGCTTTTGACTTGTTCCCAGTATAATAAATATTTACAAATTTTTCACTTTGGATTTTTTGTCTGGCTCCCAAAAATTAGCAGATCAGTTTTGATGGGTAATGATATTGAGGGGGAAGCATATAATTGCATTAGGTTAAAAAGCCTTTTGTCTTTTCATGCAGGCTTTTCAACTGGATTGGATAAAATTGGAATTGAGGCAAAATTACGAGGTAAGTGTCCTGTAAGCTGTTTTTTTCAGTATATATTAGGGCAGTTTCATCCATGTTTATTATGGATCTCCATTCATTTAAATAGATCCATTCACAAAACAAATGTAATTTACTGTTGTATTTAATTATTAATACTTTTGAAACACTACCAGTACATTCTGGCTGGTGGAAAAGTTTTTCATGTATAGAGGAAAAAGTTAAATGCCTTTACCAACCTCATCTCCATATATATTTTCATAAATGTGGAGCAGAGCACTTAAGTTCTAATTGCTTGTCATTATTCTTAATTTTCCTTTGACTGATTTCATTTGCTTTCAATAAATTCTGTTACTATACTTCCAAAAAAGCCCTTTCCAGAAATTGCCATCTTCCCTTCATCAGAAATTTAGTCTTGAAAACAAGGGAGGTAAAGTGCTAACATCTTCACACTCTTCAGAAACAGTTTAAAATTGCATTATAGCATGTTTGTCAGCAATAATAGAAAACAGGTAGAGAGAGAGAACACATTATTTTTATGTGATGGATGTTTTTCCACTGGTCATTTAAAAATGCATAAATAATCTGAAAAATGACTGGTGTGGTTTGAGAATTCCACTCTCTGACCGTGACATTTTGCATTGGGGATGTACATTCTGGTGTGTTGTTTGCTTGTTGCCTGAATTTTGGCCCTTGAGTTACTCATTTTGCTTAGGGGTGTCAAGGGAACACTTGCAGTCTTTCAAAGAATTCTGTGCATTAAGCATTCCACACAGTATCAGTCATATCTCAGATGCACAGGTTTAGTAGATCTTCTTAAGAATTAATTTGCTATTTTATTTCCAAATTTAGTTTTAAAATTTGCAAACTAATAATATAGCAAATATATAATACCATAGCAAAGAGCTAAGAGAATGCAAATATATAATTAAGAAACTGCACTTTTGAACATTTTATTAATGTAATTTTTGCCTTTTATTTACCTTGGTTTTGAAAGAGAGAAAAACAAACCACTTTGGTCATAGACATACAGATAGATATGTGACTAACTAGGTTGAGTGAAGTAAATCCAAATGTACCCTGTTACCTCTGTCAGGGAAGGTTCAGATTTCTTCACTGAAAGAGTGGTAAAGCATTGGAACAGGTTGTCTGGGAAGGTGTTGGAGTCACCAACCCTGGAGGTGTTAAAAAAAATGGGTAGATGTGGTGCTTTGGGAGATGATTTAATGGTCACAGTGGTGTAGGACTGATGGTTGGACTTGATCTTGAAGGTCCTTTCCAACCATGATGATTCTGTGATACAATATAAAATTTTCTGAAGAAGGATTTGTAACTACGTATGGATATATGAAATTTTAGCTACTTAAGTGTTAACACTGTAGTAGAAATATTTTGTAGAAATACTGTGGGCTCTGTCTGAATTATGCTTCTGTTATTCAGAATTGAATATAGCAGCCTATGTTGTGTTCCTTTTACTTTGCTATTTTTGCTTTATTAAAAAAAGAATTCAGTTGTCCTGTATCAAGTAAGCTTGCATTGAGCTTTCCCCAGGCAGAAGTTAACCACCAGCTTTAGTAGAAGCAGGATCAGATTCTAAAACCTTTACTTGAGTTCAGTGGAAGTACATGGGTATACACTCATTACAGGTTGAGGTGTTTCTTTTTTATACATAGATAAGTTTTCTGTGTGTGCTAAAAAACCCATATATTTTCAAATCATCAACAGAACTATGTTTGAAGAACTTAAATGATTTATCATCTTTTGATTTGATCAGGATGGATCAAGCAAATAATTTCAAACCAACAGGTAACACTTTTTAAAAAACCCCTCATTTGCAGAAGTGATGTTGAGATAGTAATGAACCTCAAAGTGTCACTGCTGTCCTGTGACCCATTAGTAGGAGTACCCAACTGTAGTGGGTAGTAGAATCTGAGAGTGTCTCACTAGAATATATGGCCAATTTACAGATATTTTGTTGCAAAATTCTAGAACATTATAATAGGTTAAATAGCTGTGATGTAGTGCAACAAGGGCAGGTTTTATCAATACAGGCTCTTTTCTACAATCTTCTGCTAGAGGTGGTTGGTTTCTCAGCAGCCACCACTGAGTCTGGAGCGTTAGTGTGAATTCACCTCCGTGGGAGAGACCTGTAACTGGCACTGTATGATCAGGAATATCCATCAGCCACCTGGGGGCAATAACATACTGAGTCAGTGGTGGTAAATCTCATAAAGCCCTGCAATAAGAAAATAAATTCAATTATGTTACTTAAAGAAAATACAGCTAAATATAAGGTATATTCTTCTTTTTCAGAGACTGGAAGATTAATGGCGTGGTATTATATTGCATTTGATACAGTGAAACAGTTTTTCACAGTTAAGGGAACAGAGACTTTAAAGGAATTGGTAATCTCACCTTTTGAAAGAAAATTTACCTACATTGTATTGGTTTTAAACAGAATCAAAGATAAGCAGAAGGTTTTATCTTTTAAAGGGTTCAGGTTTTTTAATGTAGAACAGAGAGAGTGTTAGAGAACACTTCCAAATAGCTCCCACTTGGAGTATTTTTGAGGCTGTGTACTTGGAGATCTTTTTCCAGCTGTTTTCCTCCTCATTGACTTTGCTTATGAAGGTATAAAGTTGCTGAAGTTGTTCTGTTTATGCATTAAAACACTGTATTTTTTGTGGCTTAGTAGTTATTTTATTGCAACAAACAGCCGCATGGATAGCAAATTTTATTTTGTTTCTAATAAAATACTATGGTAGAACAGATTGGCCATGAAAAAGTGGAATACCTGTTGTTATATGACTGTCTTTGTTATTAAAGTATGATGAAAGTGAGATACATAACAGACACCAAAAATTATATTTGCCTGGCATGTCATAAAATATTAACAGTGTAGTTGATTTTGGATAATTTCAAGTGGAATGTTAATCTGAAAACTGAAATAAAAACCTTCCCCTTCTGTTATATGGTAGGAAGATGAAAGAAAGGTTGTCAGTAATAGAAAGGAACTGATTGACTGTCATTTCATGGTCAGAGTCTTTAAAAAAATTATTTAAAAAGCATTTAAAAAAAAAAGTTGAAAGAAGTAGTACAAAAAATGGCAAAGAAAGACAATTAATAAAAAGTTAAATTGTTACAGATTACAATGATCTCCAACTGCACAGAATTTCTGGATGTCAAGTTAAGAACAAATGAAAAGAAAATCCTGAATGCTTTGAATAAAGATAAGGACAAAATAAGTATCAGGTATAAAAAATACATATGTTGAAAAAAAAAAAGTATCTTTTTAGCAATAACTATAGTGGATAGCAGAAAATATATATCTTTTCATGTATAGGTTTCCAATGGAGGGGAAGATAAAAACACGAGAAATGAAAATAAACTGGTAAAGATTCTATTGCCTAGTTACTACTTATTGAAAAGCTGTCATTTTACTGCTGTTGATAACTTGCATTAATGATGAATGCATTCTGCATTCTGTCATTCTGAATTTTCTTTTGTTTACCAGTAGAAACTTTTGTGTTCTTATACTTTGCCTGCAGTATGGCTTATATACTAAAATATTTTTTTTCCAGTCTTATTCAGGCTCAGCTAGGATGCATTCCTATTCAAGACTTCACTTTGACACAGGATACTGGCAGAATATTTAGAAATGGTTTAAGAGTTACTAGATGTATGGTAAAATTTAATCTTTTTTGTACACATAAATAATAACCTAACTTTATTTATTACAAGACAGTCTTATTTTTACAGGGTTATGTGACTTTCTGGCATCATGTAAGAACAACTTTTCAGCTTTATTAAACTCTTTGATTTTAGCAAAGTGTTTCAGGTGCAGACTTTGGGAAAATTCACTTCATGTGTCTAAACAGTTGGAAAAAATTGGTAGGTACTATTCAGAAATTATAAAAGTGTAATGTGATAGGAAATCAAAACTCTAATTAGCCAGCTATTTTCTGGGGCATCTGCTTACATAATTAAATGGGTCTCCTAAGTACTTGTTTGCTACAGCTGAGTACTGCAGTTGTCAGAATAGTCTGCTATGATAAAAGTAAAAGTAATCTAGTTAGTAACTTTCTTCAGGCTTTCAAAGTAGTTCAGAGTTGTTAATTTTTCTTAACATTCATCTTGGTATCTTGAATGTATTCCACACTTGTGATTGTCTGTCTCTGACTAGGCTATGCCTGCCTTCTTTTCCAAAGAGCTATCACTATAGGTCTTGTTACTCATTCATACACATGAAAGTCCTTTAATTTGTATTGGCATGAGTAGGAATCATGGAAAGCAAATAAATTTACTGTGCACAAGGTTCTCATACACAAGACTGTGAATGGTTTCTAATAATCTGCCTCCTGTCACTATATCCTGTTACTGGCTGGAAGCATAGACTTACCATAATTACTTGAAAACGTGTTTGGAAATTTTAGAGTCCTCTTCAATATCAAAATGTTAAGGGAACAGCATCACTTCCTGCCTTGATGTCTGATCTTACCATACCTTAATGGTTTTAGAATTAACTGCAGTGTTCTCTGTATTTCTTCTTTAAAGACACATGTACTCTGTACAGAACAGTATTTTACAGAGAGCTGCAAATGAGGGAATAGCTAAGCAGGAGATCCTGTGGTGCAGTACATTACAGCCTTGCCAGCTCAGGTGCAGAAGCTGTATTGCTTCATTCATGTGGGTTGGAAGCAAGGGACAGGGACAGGGCTTGTTGGCTTGTGAGCAGCACAGTACAGTGTGGGTGGAACCCATTTCCACTACTTCTGGATCTGTGCCCACAAGCACACGGTCATCTGCCTCATCTTCAGCATTTATATAGTGCTAGTGGGTTAGGATCACTGCAATAAACATGGTAGTGTAGACCCATCCTTTCCTGTACACTGTATGCAGTAGAAGAAAGCCAGCTATACTTTTTAATAATGTGTGCTATATGTACACATTCTGTCCTGTTTTCTCTTTTTTTTTTTCATTTTTTTCCCTATGCTGTCATTACCCTTGCAGCATCTGTTACAAAGAATTGCTAACTTCCAAATTTCCAGTTATTCTACTCACAAGCTCATGAGCCTACCACAGACAGTTTACTATTTTTCTGAATCAAAAATTGGACTTATGCCTATTTTATGATTTCTGATTCTTAACCTCTGTCATGCTATGGCTCCTAAGCCTATTCTTTGTCTTTATAAAATAAAATCAATTGCTTGAGTTCACAGAGATTTACGTACTATGTAACATTCAGAAATCCCTATTTTTAAAATCTTATCTCAGTATGTTAATTTTTGAATCTTAAAAGAGCCTTAAGAATCAGTATTTCCCTGATAAGAGTGACTTTTGTTTAACTGACATTTGTCCTTACTGAGACTGAGAAGCTGCTGGAATTTGTACTGAGTTTCTACAACTGTGGTATCTGCTTTCATTTTACCTGCTATAGTGCAGTTGTTGAGAATAATTTGAGATCATTGATTGTAATATAATAGCATAAAACTTAAATTTTTCACAGGTGTATCACTGTCAAATGCAATGGTAAATGCTGGGCTGACATCGTTTAAAAAAATAGAAGAGACAAATGCAAGGGAACTTGAACTGGTAATTTATTATTTAATATATGGATTCATATGAAGAGGAAAATACTGAGTACTAATACTGTTGCCAGTAAAAGCTGTATGGTTAATATATACCTGCTGTATGATTGTCAGCAAAACTGAGTGGGTTTAAATGGTTTATTTGTTTATAGTAGTGAATTAAAAAGAATGGAGTTACTGCTATTATTCCTTGAAAATGTGTATGGGTTTTTTTTTTACCAAATTTAATGTGGATGATTTCACTGAACTGGCTGGTTTTGGAAAGCAGGTGCTTAAGTATGTGGAATTTCATTATTAACATGGTTTGAAACAGAGGACAATAAGCATTTCCCTTTTAGGAGTGTTAGAAAAAAATAAAAGGGATTTGTATTTACAGTTTCTCTTGATGCACATTAATGATGAGAGTCTTGAATGTCCATTATTCATAGCTTTAGTTGAAATTAGTAGTAGACTGTAATTCTTCTGAATCATCTATATAGCACTTCTTATTTTAGGGAAGTTAGATTTTTACCCCAGATAAGGTCTTTGGCTTTGGGCTCCTTTTGTGAGGAAGGTGCTTTTCCAGTATTGTGAGGTGTAATGGATTTCTAAAGAAAAGGGGTGTTAGTTGGGTTTTCCTGTTTTGGCTTTAGGAATTACCTTTCTTTTTTCTGCCCCCTTTTGAAGTTTTCCTGACATTTATTTTGTTTTGACTAAAGCTAGGGCAACACAGAAGAGTCATCTCTTAAAAACTGAGTAGCTTGGTTTTGCAGTCATTGGCTCTTTCATTGGATGTTACCTGAACAGAAGTGTTAGCAATGTGAAAAACTATTGGAATTTTCTTTTGGCTATGTTGCTGTTTTGGAAAGCAAAGAACCAGGAGTGGTTTGTTAAGAGCATACTTGGGTGGCTTTGATTCCTTGGATTTACATTTATGTTGGCACGTGTGATTAGCTGAGTGTATCAGAAATTATATCTTTGCAGATTTTAAACAGACATCCTCCTTTTGGAAACCAGATAAAAGAATCTGTTTTGTACCTTCCAAAATATGAACTTGACATTGAACAGGTAAATGCTTCTCTATTTATTGTACATTTTCATGCTGATACTATTACATGAAAGAGCAAATAATGACTTAAAGAATTTTTGAGCCGTTGCTGATAGAACATGGCACAATACTGTGGCCTTCTTCCGCCTTGTTAGGTATAATCAAACTTTTAAATCTTTAAAGAATTCCTCAGAATAAACATTCCCTGTAATACACTGGCATCTGACACTCATTATTAGCATTTTATGTTCCAGATGCAAACCTGTATATTCCACATTTTAGCATTCTGTGTGAGCCTGAGAGGTCTGTTCTGTATTGAATACAAACAAACCTAAGACAGAAAACCATCCATATGAAACTTACCGAAGCTTTAACTCATGTTTATTCTCTGTGTGCCACTTAGGAATATAGAGAAATGGTAAATTATTGCATCAGCAGGAAGGGTGCTGTTCCATGTGCAATGAAGAGCTCTGCAGTTCTGATATGCATTCTGTCTTTAAAAATGTCACATAGCCACCCTGCCTTTCTAAAACACAAACTTTAAAAAATAGCCTTGCAGTTTCTTGTTAAATCGGTACAAATGGAGACACCCTTGAAGTTAAAAACTCAGTAAATATGTGGAAATACTATTATACAGATAATCAGTTCTATTTTAGTGTTTCGTGTCATGAAATCATCACTAGACAACCTATAAAGTTATTCACAGAAGAAAGATTTAACAATTATAAATATATAGAGAATTCGTGGGATGCCAAAATGTACTTATTTTTCTCCATGCATCGTTTTCTTTGCATTGAACAGAGGAGAATTTTTCAAGCACTTAATGTAGACTGTCTTTTTATTCTAAATTCTTCAGCAAATTTAGGATATTCAGCTGAGCAAGGTATAATAGTGTCTCAGAACCACAAATAAAAATTGCTCTACAAATTGAAATTTCTTGAATTGAGCTTTTGTGCTTGTATCAAAACCTCAATATTTATGGAAGGGCATGTAGTTTACTTTGCATATTTTAGCAATTATGTCTCCTATATAATTTTTCCTAGCTTCCAAAGTACAGTGATACATTGGCTGAAATCTTAGTAACCATCAAATTAACAAACTATGAGCAGCTACAGACGAAGAGAACAGCGACAGACTTTCACTGTGTGACATTGGTCATGGGAGATGCTGACAACCAAGTCATTTTTAATCAGAAAATTATGTATGTATTATCAGGTTCTTTTGCCTCACATGTTTCAAGGGTGTTGGCTTGTAGTCCTTTCTGTGACTTGCAGCTTTTGCAATGCTGTCTACTGATGCAAGTGGCACAAAACTATTCTCTATCCTACAGGGATTAAGACATTTAAAATACTGCACAAGATTAAAAAAACCCCAAATATGCCAGTGTGCTTATCAGTATGGAAAGTATGTGGAAATATCTCCAACACTGATGTCATGTTATGGACATAATAATAATAATAATTTCTATAAAAATAGAAACTATTTAAAATACCTATTAAAAGATAAATTATAAAGTTGTTACTCTTGTTAGCTATATCTCTTTATTTGTATTGTTTTGTCAGAATTCTTTTTCATTCAGAGATAGAATTAGACTTTTCAGTTGGCTAAGATAAGCTTGGAGCAAATGGGAAAAGAGAAGCAAAGTCTTCTCCAACTGTGACATTCACACAAGTTCTTGCCAAGGTCTGGCACTTCTGACAGAGCTGAAACTGATCTGCAGGATCCTGGGTCTCTTCAGACCAGAAGTCATGTTACTGGAAGGTTACTCTTAAGTCATTTATCAAGCAAAATGCAAGAACTAAGACCAAATAAGGGCTCTTTCATTTGTTTATAGGTGATTTAGTATACAGTTTTGTTTTCATTGCCCATACCTAACAGAACTTTACTGATACATTACAGGGATTCTGTGCTACTGAAATCTGGAAACTGGACAAAGAAAATTGAAGTGAAAAGAGCTCTTAAATCAGAGGACATTAGTATAAATTTAATTAGTTCTGACTATGGTAGGTCAAGTGATATGCTTTTAATTTAAAAACTGCAGAATATTTTTAAATTAGTAAAAACTCTCTAGCAGGCCCAGAATACAACAGCACTAACTGCTCAGGAAACAAAATCATGTTACCTGTTTTTTACTGGGTTGAGTATTACATAACAGTCCTGATTATGTATCTGTTTGTTTCATTTACTAGAATATTAATGGGGAATGGGGAAACATCAAAAACATTACTAGAAGATAGAATTTTGCTCTGTTGATACAGATTAAGATACTCCTTTGCACTTTGCCTTCAAGATGAATTAACTCCCAGTAGGGATAACCTATCAGCTTGATAGGTTAGTTATGCTTGGAAGAGCTGTCTGTGTCAATGGTTGGGTTTTGCATTGTGATAAAAAAGTGTTAGATACGGGTACATCACTTCAGTAGCAAGAACTTTCTACAGTGGAAAATTCTGTGTGGTAATGTGTGTTTATTTAAAAAGTGGTGTGTCCCCCAGTCTCAGTTTCCACAAAACTGGAACTGAAGCAGCACATGAGGAGAAACAGTGGTGACTTTGAAACAAAGAACTTTGAAATACAATTTAAAAATAGACTGGCTGTATTACATTCTATCCTCATGTCCCACCTGTAATGAAGGTTGCTGTGTGCAAGATTAACTGAATTGTGTTTGGTCCATCCATGATAAACATTGAATATTGAGACTATTACAATAAATCAAGCCTGGAAAAATCTGTATTACTATGGCTAAACCTGTGACTTAGGAAAAGGGAGGAGTTTCTGACCAAATCAAGATAAAGAAAAAACTGTCTTTTATTCCTAGTTGTCTATCTACATGTTGTTCAGTAACATGTTCATCTACATGTTCAGTAAAACTCAACACAGCAGCTGATTTATCTGAAATTGGTAACTGTGAAGTTAGACCAAAAGCAGGACTTGGTAGTTTCTACTTACTGTAAAGACTGCTTCTGTTTCAGACTTGAAGGAAATATTCTTTAAAAGCATGTCTGGTTTTCCCAGCAACCTTTGCCTAATGAAAGACAAAAATACTATTTTTGCAAATGCTGTCTCTCATAGTCTGAGATGAGTCTTGGTTTAATTAGAACCAGAACTGCTATGAGCAGTCAACTTCAAAAGTACCATCAACATACTCATTTTACACCCTTACCAATACTGAGCTGCTGATAGTCCTGTAACACTGATAGACTGTAGTACAATTTTAAAGTTACAATTATGTTGGCAGTGCAAAGCCACAGATAAAGGTAGTTTTATAACATCTCAGAAAAAAATCTGTTAAAGGGGCTGATTCTGTTACTCCTCTAGTAACCATGTCTTTAAGTCTGCAAATGTTTCAGCTTTTAAATCCGAATCATAACAAAACCATTTATTGCCAGGCTTTTAATGGTGCTTTTCCATATCTTTTAATAGTGTTAATACATTCTTAAACACTTTAGAATACTGAAGGTAATCAGAGGTTTAGAAACAGCTTGTAGTATTTTAAAATATTTTTTCTTTTTTCTTCAAAGTTGGTCTTGATGTACAACAAGTATATACAGTCTCTTACTTAACACGGAAACCAGTGGGAAGTAAAATGGTTACAAATCCAAACCTGAAAGCTCAGTCTTCACTTGGTACATGTTATAACTCGCCACAGTGTCTGCCAGCAGCAAAAGAAGATACAGGTAAATGGTCAGATCACAAGGTCTGGCTACGACCAAACTTAACGGAAAATTTAATTCTGTTTTCAATAGAGAGCTAGAGCTTTTATTTATTTGTACTGTTTTTTTCTCAAGTATAATAAATATACAATGCTACTGCTTCTGTTGTCCAGTACTACAGTGTAATTCTTCAATGAACTTGCAAGTAAGAAAATTCATTTGGTTTCTGATATTACTGTTTGAATTTGAGAATCTGCTTGATTGATTGATTAATTTATTTTCAATTATGTTGTTTAAGTATCCTGAAGTTTTGTTGAAGGCTAGTGACCCTAGTGACCAAAATATCTTGTATCCTGTCTTTCACTGCATCAAGTAATCTCTCAGCAATACAAATTAAGTTAAAAAGGAGCATTTCTGTATTACATTGACCTAGGAGGCAGATCTAAAGTAGATATTAATTACAAGAAATACGGAAACAGAGAATGCAACCATCGCTGTAAAAATAAAGATGTGTGTGGACATGACTGCTGTGAGTTTCATTAAATCTGTTTGTGTTACTTTTAGACATATAATTTAGAATATCTTCATTTATACCAATAGTTATTAACAGAAGTAATATAGGCAAGAGAATCAGGCCTGGCTTGTTGCTATGTTAGTCATAAAGTAAGATGCTTTATCAATAGGGCTCTTACAGGCACTACAATAATATTTTTCAAAATGTATAGCATATGATTTAAAAGCAATGTCATATAAATATTGGTGTGATAAATCTTTTAATTAGTGGATTAGATCTTTTTAGGATCTTTTAATAAAAGGGTATTAAGCTTAAGTGTCAAAGTTTCCATTGATCTGGAAAGAATTAGATTTATCCCTTCTAAACTCATCTGAAGGTTATTTTAATTCCTTTTTCTCAGGTAAAACTGGAGTACCTCCAAAGTCTGAGATGAACGGAAATTCAGAGTTTTCTTTGTACTTGGCTGATTTAAGGAGCAGGAACTCAATTTCATCTGTACCCCCAGTAAAACGGTTAAAGGTTCATTTAAACCAGTCAGCCATTAAGCAGATTTACTTCAGTCTATTATGTATTTATATATATTTTTTGCAGAGATAATTTTATATCTGAATATGGACATTCAGGTTTGTCTTTTCTGTGTGGAATGAAAAAAGCAAATACAAAGGTCCCAAAGGACCAGGAAGCTTTGAGAAGTTCTGCTGCTGTTTGGAATGCTTCCTGTGATCCACTTCTGTGCAAGCACTTCCTGTGCCTGTACTCTTGGTTTTTACTTTAATGGCACTTGATAGATTGTGGTGGGTGAGGTACAGAGGCATCATTGTAAGGTACTGTACTGTGACTTGGGTTTGGCAAAATATGACCTGAATGAAAGCAAAGAGTGGTATTTATCAGAGTAATGCTGCTAAGATTTTTTGCATTAACAGTTAGATCCACTTGTTTATAAGAAAATCAACCATGTTAGTTTCTAACCACTGAAAGATTTCATGGCTTGCACTTCATCCCTTTGACTGTAGTGTTGAAGTGGTTCTTTCTACAACAAGAATGGCATTCAAATTATGGGAGTATTTTATTTCCATCCCACAGTGTTGTTTGCTTCTTGGTTTGCAATAGACACTTAGCTTACAGCTAACACAGATGAGAGTAAGCAATAACCAGTCTGACTTTGCCAAGGTACTTGGTTACTCCACTACAAGCATGTAATTAAAACCTTTTTAACTGATTGCATTGGATAAGCAGACATCAGAAAGATTTTATACGTGATCTTTAAGAATTATGCCAACTTGGTACACTATTAATCATCTCAGTAAGACTTCTAAAAACATTTTCAATATGTTTATATTTTACCAGTTACAGTAATCTGTTTTTCTTTAGATGCAGATGCTAAATCAAGCTCAAAATGTGGATCTCAAAAAATTTAGTTTTACACCCAAATCTTTGTTGCCACCATTGCCAAGGTACTGATTAATATAAGGTCTTATTTTAGGTAGCATGTTAAGTTCTAACAATTAAAAACTATTTTCTGAATAAAATTATTTAGCAGCTCTCAATAACTGTTTTACTGACGTGTTACTGTTTATTTTTTTCAATAGGTCTGGGAGTAAACAGTTGTCTTCATCACCTTCAGTGGACCAGGTAGATCATGTCAATAGTTCAGGAGGATCTCAGAAACAACTGCAACCCTCGAATTATGGAAGTAACAGTAAGTTATTGCTAATATTTGAAATTATGATTTTCACTGGTTTTGAGTATTCTTGTGAATTCAAACTTGCTGTAATCACTGGAGCAACCAGCTTAGCCTTATAGAACACTGAATGTATAGGGAAATATTGTGGGCTTAATTGGCTTTTTTATATCGGTAAGAATTTCTAATCTTGATCTAAGTATCTAAATGTACTTTTATATAAAACAGTAATAAATTAAACAGGCAAATATATAAGAGTCCAAATCTATAAATACTTCCTGGAAGGTCTGACTGTAATGTATTTCTACTGAAACTACTTCTAATACAAGAGGTATTTTATCCCTATATCTATAAATTTTCTTCTTCTGCCTTTCTGATGGAGGAAGTTAGTGAAATATAAGCTTCTGTTTGGCTGTTGACAAAATGTGACCATTCAGGAACTGAATTCATAACTAGTAAAACATCTCTATCTGGAAAATAATTCTTTCTGTTTCACTTCCACTGGAAACACCAGAAATGTTTTTATGTTTGGAGTTAAGTGACCAATCTTTGTTATCCACTACAGCTGTGGTGTTCTCCTCACTGCATTCCTTTTGCAGCTGTGTCTGCTGATACCAGATTGATGTGAATCAGGTTTTGATTAATTTGCCAAATAAATAGCAGCTCCAGTGTTGAGGCCATACACACCAGTGCCTGTGAAACAGGAGTTTTGATCTGAGCCTGTGCTGCTCTTCCTCTGTGGAAAGAGGGAACTGGATTAGGATTTCGTAGTCATATTGGGGCTATGACAACAAAGTGATGATTCCAGCACTGTCTGACACTGGCAGAGTAAAGGTAGAACATAGAACAGTTTTTGCTGTACTTGTTTATTAGGTACATATTACAGCTTTGTCTTGGAAACACTCAGTGTTTGGAAGTAAGAAGAACCAAGAGACAATGGCATAAAAAACAACAACAACAAAAAAAATCACAAATTCCAAACCAAACAGAATATTAAGGAATCTTTACTGCATAACTTGCCTGATACAGATAAAAGAAAATCTTGTTTTTCAGATGCTTTGGGTGTCAACTTTGCAATGAGAGAGGATGTTTGGGATGATATTGATGATGAGAATTTAGTATTTGCTAGCAACTTTACCAGCAGAGAATTAGGTAAGGTTATTTTAACACACTTCTTTGTTTTCTATTTACAAATTATTTCATAGGCCATTATTTGAGAATAATTCATTGTAATATACAATGGAGAGAACATCTTAAAATTTTGGTTATTTACTTCACCACCAAGTTTGTTGCTATATTTTGAATGACACCTATATTAAGACTAATCTAATGCAGAAGGGAGCGTTGAGGAAGTCATAATTAAAAAATGCTATGGATGGCCTGCAACTGCATATTTGTTACTGTATCTGACTGCTTATCTCTGTTTGTCTTTATATTAGCCCAAAACCCATGGAAGAAATATTTCAAATGTTAAGACATCTGAATAATTGTAAAACTATTATTTACTGAATAATGTAGAATATTTACAAGGGGGTTTGGCTGTTCTGTGGCTCTGTTTTATTCTTACATGGAAATACCTGCCTTCAAATTCCAGATGAGTGTGAACCACTTTGCCAGTATACAAGAAGCAAAGCCATGAATGACTTTTCAGAAGAGTAAGCATTATATAAGTTATTACAATTTTATTCAATTAAAAATACTTTCTGTATTGCATATGGATCTATAAAATCAAATGGATAGAAGGTTGTTCACTCACAAAAGGGAAACTTCAACTTTCATATATGTATTATTGAATTATTTGATTTTTTTCTAAAGTGTGGAGGGAAATAAATAGAAAATCCTAAACTGAAAAGTAAAACAATTTTGCACTTCTGTAAAAATAGTTAAATTATTCAACTTGATATTTTCAGTTCATGCACATTACAAGATAGGACCAATATTCAGAACTCAGTTATTTCTGTGGTTAATAGCACATCAAAGGAGAATATGTCTGTACAGAGTGGAAATGTAGATGTGGTAAGTAAAAACATTTCAATAACAATTTCCTATAATTAGAGTACTTTGTTTATAAATTTATCTAACTTCTGAATTTGTTTGGAAATACTGAATTTCTAAGTCTTTCCTTGTTATCAAAACACACATGCATCCTGTGTTCATGTGTGATATTCATGATCCAAAAAACTGGGACTTGAATTTACATCATATAACAAGAGTTCAAAACTATTTACTCAGATTGTGATTTTGCAAGTCATCCAAATAATATAATTATATTTATCATGTGCTTGGTCCTTGTGAAATACCCTAAAATCAGTACAAATATCTGTACTACATACTACAACAACAACAATCTGGCAGTTTCTCTTTTGGTTAGTATTTTAACCATATGTGTTTTTCAATATTTACACTGCAGTTGAATTTTCAAGCAAAAAAGCATTCAGATCTTTCAGAAGAGATGAAAAACATAGAGTGTTCTTCGATCTCAAAAATAATCCCAGACTCTTCTAAATTCACTAGGAAAGAGGATTTTTTTGTTTTCACTAAAGAGCAGGAAACAGAATTGGACCCCAGGTAATAAAAGTTGTGTGTGATTTTTGTTGTTGTTGCCTCAGTATTCCAGTGCTTAGTTCTTTGTGGAACATAGATTGTTTGGTGATGTGTTAATTTATAACATTAATTTTAAAAATATGAATATTCACAATAATAGTAGCAATTAACTTTTCTTAGAAAGGCAAGTACTTTAAAATTATTTTGCTTGTCTTGCTGTCTCATGACTATGCCTTGTGTATCGTTCCTGATTTCATAGGTTTTGATGTACTATACCTAATTTAATTATTTTGCTGCTTAATCTTCATTAGATATCTTCCTGATGGTGAAATCAATGATTTCAAGCCCTTTCTTGGAATATTTGATGGCATTCTGTAAAACATATAAAGAAAATACATTGCAGGTGCTGGGGAAAAGAAGTTACAGTTATTTTTACAGAGTGAAGCCTTCAAATCCAGTTAAGAGAATTTGATTTTTGTTGTATAACTATTTAACAATAGCTAGATTGAAGCATAGAGTAAATAATAACAAAATTGATGTCTAATTTAAGGAATTCTAGGTATATTATCTTATTTTTCAAAGTGCTTAAATTATTGTTTGTTGACCTTGCTGTTTTCAGGTTTACAGTTAAAAATATTGGAATGTATCAAAGGGGAATAGTTCTGAAACTGAGAGCACTTGTATTCGTGAAATAAAAATCACATTTAGGAAAGTAAGCTGTTTATTACATGCCTGGCTCACAAATGTTCTTTAAATTAATTAAATACTCTATTCTCAGAAATTTCTTACTTCTTTGTGGTTTTGTCTTTCATTTTCTCTAATGCTGAGTTTTTCATAGACCTCATTCTCTATAGTAACCAGTTGTAAAAAGTTGTAAAATGTCTTTAAACAATATTTATTCTAAGATTGTGTTTGGCTGTTCACGTGACTCCTGAGGTCATTAGATGTCCATTTATGCATCCCAGTATAGATTTAGGCAACCAAGCCTTGCATTTGGGTATCTTCTTGTGCCTCTAGTGTTTGAACAGTAGACCTTGCAAGTTCAATAGTTAGAAAGATATGTGATATTGCCTAAAAGAGTGTTCATTTTCACTGTTAATTAATAAAAATATGTGGAATTAAAATGTTAAAATCCCATGGAACCTTAGCTGTCTGTTCCTGCAACATTGTTTCTGGTGCAGTGGAATGCAGCCAGGTTTTGCTGGGCTACCTGGTTGTGTTTTTCTCAGCCAGTAACATTTTCTTGACTCCAGTTTTCCTTAAATTTTTGACTGACTTCCTGGTATAATGCTCCACATGGAAGAATGGCCTAGCACAAGGAACCTCATCACTCACAACTTGCTAAGTTTTTAGCTGTACATTCCAGCAGGTCCAAGCTTGTAATTCAATTTGCTGTACCTCAAATATTTAATTGCATCTGGAAGTTAGTATGTCAGCTCTCATTTTGTCTCCTTTTTTTTTTTTTTTTAAATTACATTTCCAAACTGAGGTAACTCAGAATTACTATAGTGCTGCCTGTTTAGCCCAGCAGTCCTAATCACATACATCCTAGTCATATCCCAGTTCTGTGTTAGGGTGAGATTCAAGAATGCAGAGTGACAAATGTTATTTTAGGTGAGAACCTTTCCTCAGATCCATCTACCACTGGTCTTCCGTATAGAGATGTTTCAGGTCTTCTAGAACATCTAAAATGGTACTTTCTGCTGATGTTCAAGCATTTGACTCTCTCTCCCTGCTGCCTGAAATACCTAGATTTTTTTTCCAATTTATCGTTCATATTTAACATAGCATTCTTTAGTAGCTTTTGTATTCTGCCTTCCTCTTGGATTTTAGCTTGCAACAACTATTTAAGCTGTTCCTCACTTTCTCCAAGATTGATAAAAGCTTTTACAGAGCAACACAAAGTTGAATTTCAAACATGAAAAACAGGAGAACAAGAGAGGAAGAAAACAATTAATATAATCTCCCCTTAATATAATTTATATCTTTTATATAATCTTGAGATTATACAACTTGCAACTTGCCAAAACCTTACTTATCTGCTGGTTGCTCAGGTCTTGCATATAAAGCCAGGCACACTCTTGATGGCAGATGTTGCACATTTTCCTGCTAATCTGTATGAAACTCCTAAGGGTTCTGAACTGTGAGGCAGTGACTGTACTGGAAGTTAAATATGCTTAGGTCATCATAAAAATTAGTATGATAAGCTTCTGTTTATTTATTTGCACGAAGGATGAATCCTTCTGAGGTTTTTTGGCCCAGTTTCTTGAAGGTATATTTACATTTTTGTGCCAAAAATGTTGGTAGTTTATGTAATGTCTAGAAAATAAATTACATTCTTGACAGTTTTGTTTAATGTTTTATATAGTCTGAATGAAACCACTTGCTTTTACTTTGTATTATATTTAGACTACTACTCCAAAGAAAATTATTCTGTTAGGCAGATATTTTCTTTTCCTCTTGGTTTTCCCCAGTGCAGTTCAGTAGTTATTATTGGGTTTTATAGAATGAAAAGGTAGGAAAAGGCCTTCAAGATCACAGAGTCCAACTATAATCCAACTACCACAACCACTAAGCCATATTCTGAAGCACCACATCTAAACGTTTCTTGAGCACCTCCAGGGATGGTGACTCCACCACCTGTCTGGGCAGCCCATTCCAGTGCCTCACCATGCTTTCTGTAAAGAAATTTTTCCTAATATCCAACCTAAACTTCCTCTGGCACACCTTAAGCCCATTTCCTCTTGTCCTATTGCTAGTTACTTGGGAGAAGAGACCAACATTGACCTCTCTGTTTCTTGAAGATTTGGGCTGATTAATTTCCTGATAGTGTATTCAGATTTTTTCTACTGATTTTTAAAAGGCTTTAATTTCCAATTTGTTCTGTAGTCATAACACATAATAACAAATACATTTCACTGTTTTCAACTATTCAGAGTACTTTGCAAATGATAAGATCATTTCCTGTCTCTCTTTTTCACGAGAAATCTGTGTCCTCTATCATCCTTGGAAAATGATGAAATTGTGCTATTGCTGCTGACAAGATTTCACAGATTTCAGAATATAAATCTTTCAGAATTGCAATGTCTTTACAGTACTATTTAACCTCTGGTGAAAAAAAAATTCTACATGTGAGTGCTTTATTTGGTGTTGTTTTGCTTCATTATTCATAATTGTTCTATGACTCCTAAAAGTCTAAATCACTTTAAGAAAACCAATTTGGAAGTACTTACATGCTGAAGTGTTCTCTGTCTCAGGAGAATGAATGACTTTTCATATGCTTGGGTTTGTTATTGTTCCATTTTTCAAATCATAATTGAAAGATCAAAAGTGATAACCATCGTAAGTCTCCATGGCAATAATTAATTGCAGTTACACAGTGACTGTTTCAAAACAAATACGGGCAGAATGAGGAGATTGACTGCAGGATTAGAAAAACCTGGTCAAATCTGTATTATTATTTAAAAAAATTAACTTCCAAAATGAAGTAACTCCAAATTATTGTAGTTCTGCTGTGTTTAGCCCAGGAGTTCCAGTCATGTATATTCCAGTCATGTCCCAGTTCTTTCTCATGGTAAGATTTAAGAATGCAGAGTTTTATTTCCTGACCATCACCATCTTCTGATCTCCCAGGATCAGAAGATCAGAGGACCAGCCATCTCTCCTGGATGGCTCCCAGGCAGGAACAGTGGTTTTTTTTCTCTCCAGGTGTTTCATATGAATGACCAGGAGACCAAAATCCTTGGTCATGCCTCAGAAGTCAAGTATACATCTAGCTATGCAGAGCTGTCTAACCCTAGTCCTTTACCAAAACACACACAGTTTACAGGTACTGCCACAAGATTATTCAGAGGGTAAGTGAGCTGAATGGCTCTTTGGTGAAACTCATGAAATTTGCTATGGTGAAAGTTACCACCAGAGCTAGCATGGAGAAGCTGCTGTGCTGCAGGTTCACTGGCTCACTGAATATTGCCTTTCCTGTGCACATGGAATGCCTGGGTTTTTCTATCCACATAAGGAGCCAGCTTTTCTAAGCTGAATAGTTTTATTTCTGTACAGCAAAAGATGGCTGTGCTCCACTAATGTTGCAGCTTCCTTTTGAGTGCTACCCAGGTGATAAAATTAGACTAGTTAAATTCAACAGGACAGAGTCAGACAGCTTCACTAAGTTACTGCCAATAGATAAAGTACAGACTAAAATGCATAAGAAACATTCTTAAAGTTTGAAAGCATCATTGTTTTTAACTATGCATGGAGTTGTAACATTAAATCAGTGGCATGAGTTTGAATCGGTGGGATTTCATAATTTGAAGTCATTCTTGGGGGATGTAGCAGAATGCCACATACTTTGGGGATTATTCTATGAAATTTACGTTACAAAAATACTATTTCCCATAATAGAGTTGTGATAGAAAATTCAATGTGACAAGAAATCAGATTTAACTGTCTAACTTGTCTGATTTTCCATAATAAAATACATGCTCATACCTGCTTTTAATTTAACTTGAACATCCTTATACGCTTCCTTGTCCTATCACATATATTGATTTCAGAATATAAACTGAGGTCAGATGTATCTGTGCCTGAAGAAAATGCAATATGCACTCAGAAGCCATGATCTTCAAAAATTGTTAGCAGAAAAAGAAGTATATTGTTTAAACATGTTGCCAAACACATCTCTAGGTAGCGTACATTTATAGCATATATAGTACTGTAAATGTATTGTGACATCACTGTATGCAGTACGTCTCATGGTCATTTTTATTATGTAGAATTTACTAACTTATTTGGAGACATCAATGGTTTAAACAATACAGTAACTGTTAAACAGCAGTTACAACATCTGCCTCTTGTTACTTGGGTGTGTTTTTAGCAGATAAACCTTCACAGAATAGTTACATGAGGTATAAACGTTGGTGCTCTTAAAGGCAGTCAGCACAATGATAGTGAACTGAAGTCACCATGTGGAACCAATATGAGCCTGAAAAACAGTTAAAAACCTGTCATTTTGTGGAGCACAAATGATCCCTCTCCAGTGCATTATTATGTCAGAAGCAGTGGTATCTCTCCTAAAAGAGGGTATCTACCAGTACTGCTTTGTCATGTAGAAGCAAGGAAACAGTATCATGCCAATTGTTTTACTTACAGAATCTTTAAATATTATCCATGAAATGAGGTCCGTGAAGGCTTGGGGTTTTTCCCTAGCTCCTTTGCTGAACAAGGAAATGGAAAGGACCTAGTCAGGGTAAAATTCCTGCAGAGGGTTAACAACATTCAACTTATTGAGGGCTTACATGAGATTAAAGTGAAGCACAGACAATGTGCTGATAGTTTGCAGTGATGAAGTTCAGCTTGACTGAAAAAAATCAGGCAGAAAAATGGAACTGGTTTCTTGGCTGCCACTACTTAGCTAAGGGCCACCTGGGTTGAACCGTATTTCTGTATTTGCACTTTAAATTTTGTATGAGAAAAAAGTTTATCCCATCCAAGCCCACCCTTTAGTAGCAGTGGTGTAACTCTTGGTCTTCATGTAAATACTCTTGACAGGTGTTTCAGATGGAATGGGCTGGGGTAAGGGCTGCACCATCCTAAGTGCTAGGGGGCCTTGGCAGTTTATACCGGTTTAGGGAGGGTTGTTTCCCAGTTTGTTTTAGCATGCTTCCTACCACACAAAAACACTATCATTCTGGTCTTGTGGGATGTGCTTTCAGTGTTTTGAGTCTGTCCCTCTGTGGTTTTCAAATGGATTGTTTCCATGTGCCAGGACTTGAGGGACACATCTGAGAGGTGGTGTGTGAAAATGTGACATGTTTTGCAGAAATGAAGTAGGTAATACTGGGTGGACACACTGTGTATAAAGAAGGTGTATGTTCTTTCAAACATAATTAAAATGCCCAGATATTGTAGAGTTTTTTCCTGTTTGTAACATATACAACATGGAGCTATCAAGCAAATAGTGATTATATGGACTATCCTTTTGATTGATGCTACATGGCAATTTCTGTATTTTCCATGGTTGAGTGTAGGGAAATGCAAAATATTTTGAAGGCTGTAAGGGTGTTTGTTTACATAAATGAAACAATGTTTCTAACTGTGAAACTTCCTATTAAAGGATGGATATAACTTTCAAAATGAAAAGATGCTTGTAACTGTAAATGGCTATGATATATTTGCTGTTCCCCCACCCATTTAGAGGCAAAACCTATTTATGAGGCTTTATTAAGTGCAAATAATTCCCATGGCTTCAGCACAGGAGAAACAGATGCAGGATACAGTCTGATTTGCATATAAATGACATGATTTCTGCTCAGAAAAAGATATTGAAAAATACATATTTCCACAGTGAAAACCTGATAGTCGTGCATATTAAGGTCATCTTGTGTAACTTTTTTTAAGCTGCTGCAAGTTGATACCTGATCACACTTCAAGCTAGATTGAGGCTGTACAATGAAATTGTGAATTTCTTCTTTTGAGCTAATTAAGCTATCTTTTGTAGAAATGCATTCCAAAACATTTGTATCAACAATCCGAGCACATAAAATTGCTCAGAATGTTTATCAATACAAGTGGACAACTTCAAAGTTGGCACTTTTCTGTATCTTGAGTGATACAGAAATCTGATCTTTTGTGATGTGTGGAAATTCCTTTTGTTTGAGTAAGACAGAAAAAATTCTGCTGACGTGCTCTAGTACCTTTAAGTGGTAGGATATCATTAAAGCACAATGAGGTTTTTATTTTTTTACCATACTAAGTAGTTTTCTCAGCTTATCTTTTCTATTAAATGTAAGTTCATGCTTCTAAACTTTCTGCCTGACATAATCCACCACTGACCAATTGAGATGTTTGGCCGAAAGAAAAAACAGCTGCTTCAAAGTTAAAGCTATATATGTCATTCTATCCCAGTTCTTCTAGCTTGGTGCACAAAATCTCCAAAATATGACATTTATTTCAGTAGGATTGTAACTCCAGGTGATGTTAATAATGAACTGTACCCAATGACCCAATGCAGTCATCCAATTGCTGAACTCACTGCTACACTGTTCCGCGGGGCTTCGGTGCCAATGCTCATACAGACCTCAGGCAGCAAGCAGAGATAAGCTCTGCAGAACTGATCCCTGCCACTCCCTGGCAAGCTGGCAAAGCTCTCCCAGATCCTTGGGGAATAATCCCTTGAGAATTCACCTGTCATGAGAGAAAGTGAACACAGGGTTCCAGTCAGCAGTTAGCCCCTTCCCGTCCTGAAGGGCTGTGACACTGCGAAGGTGTGTTCATTTACTGACAGGCTTCTGCTGCTTTTAAAGTATTATTGTAACATACAAGGAAGATGTTGGACAGCCAAACAGTAAATGGTTTGGAAGAGAAGGAAATGTCTCCCAGAGTCTGACAAGCCTTGGTTCTCAGATCCCTGTTTGGCAAAGGCCTTACTGAGATGAACACTTGCCAGAAGCAGTAAGTTGTCTACTCAGAGGCACTGACTGGCCACAGTGACTTGTCATTGGTCTGAATGCCTCTTGAAAAGAAAGGCTTGATACTGCTTAAGGAAAAAGTTAAAGTAGTGCTGGCTAGAAAGGTCAACATACAGGTCAGAACTTCCTTTTTAGCAATCTCTTTTGGTTTATAAGGGTTATTAATTTATCTGAATGGAAGTGGGGCAGTAAGAGTTAATTGCTAGAATTCTGTTTTGTGTCTTTTTTTCTGGTTGTGATGTAATATTTTAGCTGGTATAGTCCAGACTTACTAGGTTACTAGGTGCAATAAATAAATTTCTATTATCGCAGGGCTCTGTTCTTGTCTTACATGGTGTGCTGAGAGGAAATCTTTCTCCCTAGCTGGTAATTCCTACTCAAAGAACAGTCACCCAGCATCTGAATCATTAACATTTGCAGTATCTCCTCAGTTATAAAGGCTTCAGGCTCTGAGGTGAGTTGGGTGGTTTCTAAAAATTGTGCTGATAGGTGTAAAAGGAGCATTCACCAAAGTATCAACACATTGTCAACTTACTCTATTTCAAAACTGGCAGTACAAGTGGTGAAAAAAGTGTGAGCAATGAAACAGATATGCTTGTCTTGTGATGCATTGCAGAGATCTGGAGACTGGCAGCTTGCTTAGTGAGGAAAAGAACCTGTATTAGGGAGATGGGAGGTACAAGTGGATCTCCTTCCCACCCTCCCTCTCTCTAGGTGTGATTGTCTCAGGCAAACATTAGCAGAAGCTTAGATGCATTCTTAGCTTCTGGAACAGATTTACAGACATGACAGTGCATAGTGAGGGTGATAGTAATAAAATGGACAATGTGTTCTGAAAGAAAATAAAGTTGGCATCTTGGAATGGTGGAAAATGGCTTCGGATAAGCATGTGGTTCAGTAGAAATTAGTCTCTGTCCATAGACTTCATAGCAGCCAATCAGAGCTGCTCTTACAGTTCAAGCAGTTAATAATATTGCAGCATTGTAGCTTAAGGGATACAATTTTCAAAATTATTGTAGTGTGGGACCAATAAATTTCAGCACAAAGAAGGCAATATTCCATATAATTTATCTTAGATTTCCATCTAGGGTATGTTCTGACACTCCACATGAAAGTCAAATTGTCCATGTAAAATGGTTTTCAGGTGATAAGTTGACCCCTGGGGTTCTAGTAAAATAATAGATTCAGAATTCTATCTGACTCTCCAATCTATAAAAGCTAGTTATCAGCTGTTTGAAGGATTTGATAAGAAGGAGGAGGGAAAAAAGAGCTTTTCTATAGTGACATTTTTCTTATTAATGGGGACAATGTTAGAATCACAAACTCCTTCTGGGTTTGGTAGTAAATACTCTACTGACATGTGTTTTGGGAGGTGGTGGTTCTGTGTGAGGCGTGTACGTGTCTAATCCTCTGTGATACGCATATGGGGAAGGAATAATCTAATACAGCCCTTCAAAGGAAGGGCGTTTGCTGCGCCACCGCCTGGCCATGATTTTTAAATGCATTCTGTCACCAGAGCCCAGAGCCCACCTCTGCAGAAGTTTTGCTGGGGAATGCCTCTTACCGTGCCCAGAGAAACACTAGGTAAGTAACAACATCGGTATTTTTCCTGCCAGCATTCTTCGGTATTTAAACGTAGCCCAAAGCAACTGACAACCTGTAAAAAAATGAGGTATTTAGGTTCTTTCCAAAACACTCTTAGAGAGCCTGCTATAACTTTTTTTCTAGTTTGGGTTGTGGGTTTTTAAATGGTATTTCCTTGAAAATATTTATGGTTTGTTCCTTTGTACCATTTGGCTTCACTGTCAGTTTAAGCAGATCCGAAGCTGAGTAGAGGCTTCGTTGCATTTTGTTTTTAGTAGATGGGTGTATTTCCATGTACATGTGAGCAAAATACAGCACTGGGAAGTCATGGGAAGGGTAACAGGAGGATAGGACTAATCATAGTGACAGAAGAAGCTTGCCTAAAAAAATGGCAAAAGATCTTTAGTGCAGTTGAGTGTCCCTTTGAATTCTGAGGAAAGAAAATACCTCCTTTTAAGAAACAACCGTGCTCAAGAAAACTCGATTTTTCTAGTCAGTGTAAACAAAAAGGATTATCTCAAAGAAAAACCCAAGTCCTTCGTCAATTGTTCCTGATATTAATCACTGTCCTGGGTTTTTCCAGCTTGTGTCTGTGATGAACATGTAGTTCATTGCAGAAGTAGTGCCTGTCATTCTCTCTTGCTGGGACTTTGCAGGGCATGAGGAAGGCTACAGGGACTCGCGTTTGTTTCCTGCGTTTTGGGTTACTGGGGAAGAGGTAAATGTCTCCTCCTCTGAAAGGAACTGAGTAGTGCTTAGGGGAGGAGACTTCTGGCACTCCCAAGTGGAATAGGGAAAGGAAATGCGATGAGCCAAGATCCTGCAGGCAGTGTAATGAAGGAGCAGGGATGTTGCTTGCAGGACAGAGACAAGCTTTAGAAATGACAGACGGGTGAGTTTCACAGGGCACGCTGTGATGCTGTGTCAACCATTTGGAAATTTTCAGATTGGGAGTAAGGATGTAGAGAAGCTTTACCCTACAGTGACACAGTGGGGAAATTAATTTTCAAGCTTTTTCTGTTTCTTCTAGCTCTCCAACAGATCAGACTTAGCATGATTTAAAGAATAATTCTGCCATTCTAATAATGCTTCCTCTTAGAAATCTGAATTCTGTAGGTGTGCTTATCAGAAGGAAGAGCATCTACCTGAAGACAATTGAGGGCCCCTGAGGATAAGATCAAAAAAGGCTAACTTATCTTAAACCTTGCTTTTTTCTGGTTTTGTTTGCTTCTGTTTAGAGATAATTGGGTGCTGGTCCTGCAAGTGGGTACGTTGCAACAGATGCAGGACAGGCCTGTTCACTTGCTTAAGTGAGATACTGCTCACCCAGGTATGCATGAGCTCTGCTGAGGTCTGCTGGAGTGTGCTCAAAAGCAAAATATCTGTCACATTCTTAAAATGCTTTTCTTCTGGAAGGGAAGATTTGAGAACCCAAAGAGTTTATGAGTAACTCAGCCTTCTTCAGTTGAATGGATTTACTCTGCAATAACACTTTCCAAAGCAGATGTGTTTTTCCAAAGCTGATTCCTCTGGGTTGTTTGTCAGCCTGAAGCTGATTTTAAAATGTGTCATCCAGTTTCAGGGTTTCAGGTCTTGGCACTGAAGCATTTACCTAGCCCTTGAGATAATTATCAAAACTTCTGCATTTGTGGCCCCAGTTAATTGTGGGCCACATCTTTTGTGTACTGGAAGTCCTGTGAGTAATTGTTTCCTTTTCTGGGGAGGGATGATGCACAGAAGGAAGTACTTCACCTGTAGTCCTCCACACACCTGTGGGCTGTGACAATGTCAGATGCTGTAGCTTCATAAGTGTTCACACAAAACCGTGTGACTGCAGCCATAGTTGGGATCAGATGTGGAAATGCTGTGATACAAAACTGCAGGGAGAGTCTCAGGGCTCTGGATCAGGGAAGGCACAAAGAGCAGCTGTGGGTCCAGCGTCAGCCTCCTCAGAGCAGCTTGCCCTGGGACAAGGACAACAAGCCATTCCCTCAACAGGGTAAGGTCACTCAGGAAGCTTTTCAAAGATGTGCTTTTATGAAAAAGCCTTCTCCCATAACTTCTAATGTAAAGGTGGGTCATAAGGCCTAAGACTTTTAATTCAGTTAATCTCTTAACTAAAAAAAATACTGGATAAAGCATTGCCTCTTTCAGAGGAACATCTTCAGAGGCAGAAACATCCGTTGCTGAGGCTTTGTCAGCAATACAGCAATATTAAGTTAGGAACATTTCTCATCTTCATGCCTGTATTCTGCCCTATCTCTCCTACAGACAAACTTTATGCAGATGCCCTATTTTCTGCTGCTAGGCAACTCTGTGCTAACTGGCCAGACATTTTTTGGAAGTCAGTATGACTGGAATGTGCTTGTGAAGACACTAATCGGTAGTGGAAGTACTCAGAGAGAGGACAGTTCTGTATTTAGCATGTTCTGGCAGAAGAGTCTGTTGCTGCTGAGCTCCTGCCCTGTGCCACCCAGCAGTTGTGCTGGTCTATTGTTCTATGGGGTGTTTGTGTGTGAAATTAGTTAAAACAAGTATGTGAGTGATCTTCCCCCTTTTGAGAATCATGTCTCTTAGCAATGCTGTTATTACTACTAATAAAATGCATGCATGCAAAAGGCTAAGCAGACTGAAATGTTCTCATTCACAGGTATATTTCATTTGAGCTCAAATTTGAAAATAGCCTCTGTTTCATGTATATGAGAAGTGAACGATAACATAAAAAAACCCAACAAAACCAAAACAAACAAAAGAGATCCTAAGTCTCTGGCTTGCAGTTGCCATTGTCAGCTATGAATGTCTTTTCAGTTGTATTTTGATTTGTAGCTTAGTGGTAAGTCATGAAGATGTAGTTCTGCTTGTTAGTTTTAGAGGAGGTTGACAGTGCTTGGGATGCTCCCGGTTTTCACCGCCGGTTCACAGCCTTCCACACTGCCTTGAAACTGCTGGGTTTTTGTATCTCTAGTGATAAAGAGCTGAAAAAAAGAGCAGCATTAAATTTGCATTTTCAGGTGCTATGTGGATGGAAAGGGGAATGAGCTCTTTGCCACCACGTGGACTCGATAATATAATTTCAAACAGGGGCTAACTTTGTAAACATCTGTGCCTTCCCGCAGACTCTAACAAGAGCTTTCAGCACGTATTTCTTTAAAAAGGTCGTTTAGGAATACAACCCCCAGGATGCACCGCACACTAACACAGGCCTCATATTGGCCATTTCCTCTCCGTAATAACGCTCGCAGTCGCCTTCCTGAGGCACAGAGAAATCGCCCCTCAGCCCCGCAGGAGCTGCTCGCAACCGAGACATCCCTCGCTGCGCCGATGCTGCGCCCTTCCCTTCCTGCGCGCAGAGGGGCGCGCAAGGCACAGCGCTGCCGGACGGCCCGAACGCTATGGCACCGGCCGCACTGCGGGGCTCCGGGGCGCCGCACGGGTCCGTTCGTTATTCGTCACCTCGGGCCGGGGGCGCAGCTCTTTTCGACACCGGGGTCGGCGATGGGTCGGGCGCCTCGGCTGCGGCGAGAGCCCTGGCGCTGCCCCCAGTTCCCGGAGCCTCCCACCTTACCTCGCTGCCGTCGCCATAGAGATGGGCGGGCCCGGCCTGGCGCTCGGTGAGGGGCGGCAGCCATCTTCCCCGCCGCATGCCAGCGGGCGGCTGTCCCGGGGCTGGCCGGCTTCCTCTGTCCCGTCTTTGGGTTAAATTAGCGAGTAACGCTGGTTTGTTACCGTGTCTTTCACCTTAGTGTTACTCGTACTGGATGCCAAGCGCTATTGAGGCCACACCTCGAGTACTGTGTCCAGTTCTGGGCCCCTCAGTTTAGGAAGGATATTGAGGTCCTGGAGCAGGTCCAAAGGAGGGCAACCAGGCTGGTGAAGGGACTCGAGCACAGATCCTATGAGAGGCTGAGGGAGCTGGGGCTGTTCAGCCTGGAGAAGAGGAGGCTCAGAGGAGACCTCATCATTCTCTACAATTACCTGAAAGGGGGTTGTAGCCAGGTGGGGGTTGGTCTCTTTTCCCAGGCAGATCTCAGCAGGACAAGAGGGCACGGTCTCAAGTTGTGCTGGGGGAGGTTTAGGTTGGACATTAGAAAGAATTTCTTTACTGAGAGGGTGATCAAGCATTGGAATGGGCTGCCCCGGGAAATAGTGGATTCTCCATCCCTGGAGATACTTAAAAAGAGACTGGATGTGGCACTCAGTGCCATGGTCTGGGAACTGCAGTGGTAGTGGATCAAGGGTTGGACTTGATGATCTCTGAGATCCCTTCCAACCCAGCCAATTCTACGATTCTATGATTGCAAAGCTTGTGCTGTAACCGAAGCACGGTGTGTTGCACTGGAGTTTGACTCTTAAGACCTCTCCACTGCTGCATCTGGGGCAGCGGAGCTCTCAGTAGGAAGGGGTGCCACAGGGATGTGCCGGCAGGGACCCTGGGCCACCACCACTGCCTCCCGGGCTTCTGAGGGACCCACTGTCTGGGCACACAGCTGCCCTTAGGCATTTTTCTGAACTTAAAAGAAGTGGCCTTAAATAATGAAAAAGACACTATCTTACCAATTCAGTTCCAGAAGCCTGAGAGAGGTGGGCAGGGAATTGGTTAATGCCAGTGGCTATTTTTTTGAGATGGCTTTTAGCCCTTACACATTCAGCAGCTGCTGTTCAAGTCAGATGTAATGCAAGGGGGCAGTTGCAGGAAAATGCTATTTAAAAGATGACTATATCACTGGCAAGGACTGTAATTGTAAATGGGGGAAAGCCTAAGTAACAAGATGGCCTCTATCTGGGTTTGAAATGTTTTAACAAAATTGCTTAAATTATTAAGCAAGGGATGGACATGCTGCAGAGGGAAGGTTAATACACCATCCTCTCAGGGTTTTTCCAGATGCGGGAGTCATGTGACCAACCTCAGAGATGGAGTTCCCTGATGACTTTTGCTTTGTCATTCCCACTCATCAGAGGCAAACTGGGGAAGCCAGGAGAGGGCCCACCATTTGGTAACCCCTTTTCCAGCTGCTGCGTTAGGCTCAGTGCTGCTGCATAGAGCTGCTGTCTTCGTGTTTCCTCTGTGCAGAGCCCATCTGTGTGTCTGCCTGTCCACAGCCAGCCGATGATCCTTTATCATGTGGAAAAGCAGAGGAGGAAAAGTTCCTTCTCTTTAGTGCAGAAAAAAGTTACAGGATTTTACTTTTTTGGGCCCAAATTTCGTATCTCTTGGAAAGGAAACTGCATGTCCAAAGCAGCTGTTGACCTCCCTTCCCTGTAAGTGCTGCCTCAGTTGAATGCCACTGGGGGTAAGGGACCAGGGGTAAGGCTTTGCTCTGCTCTGTCCTGACCTTTCTTGGAGCTCCCATCTCCAGCTGGGAGCTGTGGCTGGTGGTGGCTTTCAGCCCGGGACTTGGGTGCACCTGGGGTTGCAGAAGGTCTGTACACAGATCCTGCACCACAGGAGAGCTGTGTCAGCACGTGGACTGGAATCTGTCTTCACATTCTCTTTCAGAGTTTAGGAGATGTTAACTTTTGAAAGGGAGGTCCCCCTTGTGTATTTATGTCAGTGATTTTGGGTTTTAAACTATTCATGCATGAAAAATGACTGTAGGAACTGTATACTCCCATGTGTGAATAATGACTACATGGGAACACAGATTATAGCAGTTTTGCACTGAGACTGCTGCAGTTTACATGCTCTCTTTGGGAACGTTATGAAACGTTTTTAAATGCTGGTGCATGTTAATGCATTGATTTCAATCAGTCTTCTTTTTGTCCCTTTTGGATTTGTTCAGCTTAACATCTAGTGTGTCTTGTGTTTGCTCTAAGATATGCCTAGTAAATTAGGCAAATTAAAAAAAAAACATGCAAAAAATATGGTGCTATGCACATGTATCAGGTTTGTTATTTATTAATGAACTCCAATTTCCATATGATAGTCTGTTTTTTCCCCCCCACTTTGGCTCAATGGATAGTTTATGCCAATTACATGTCGTTTAACAGCTCTGAAATCTGTTTTTGCTTTTCTTCTGCATGAAGACATGGAGTCTGTTTCAGGTTTTAATTAAACTCTACACTGACTTTAAAGAGTCTATTGTCCTTTTCATTTAAATAGGATTTTTGTTAGATCTTTAACAAGACCTCAGTGGGGCAATAAATCTCAGCAATTGTCCTTATTAGGAGTAGATTATCCTCAAGAGATGGGAAGTCACAGAAGTAACTAAAACCATTTGTAGAGACTGAACTAAAGCTTTGCTTCCTAAACATTAAACAGACTTGTGAATGACTTGCTTGGGCGCTCAAATTAAATTAAATGATATTTTGTTTATTTTTCACATTTTCAGGGTAGGCTATTTGCATTTACTTCAGCTTTGAGTTTCACTGAGCAAAATTTACTCCTGGTTAAGGATCCTTCCTTTCAGTGTATAAGCTGTAGATGAAACTCGGTATATCCTGCCATTCATTTTGTTAGCAACTCTTGCAACACCTGTGATGTGTTAAACACACTCACCTAGTGAGGGTGTTCTCAATTCATTGTATTTGCCGTACATGAGTCCTGGCTTAGCATCAGCCCCGCGTTTGCCCCACCCCTCAGCCAAGCAGCCCTGCAGTCTGCAGCCGTGTGCAGCTTGTCCAGAGATCACCTCGGGTGCTGGACTAAAACCAGTTCTTAGTGAAAACTTGATACAGAAGCAGCGGTTCTGCCGAAGTTTGGCCTTCCCGTGTTTACAGACTGCCAGGCGGTGAAAGGGGACTCGGGTGATGGCTTCACTTGAGGGTGTTCTCCATTCTGTAGGTGCTCAGGCCTTGCGTTGTTCCCCATTTTTAATTGTAGGTTGGCTTTTGATAGGACACGGCCTCCCGGCCGTGGCACGCAGTCAAATCCTAAATTTCTGCCGTACGTTCAGCTCCCAGCTTTGTCACACGCGCTGCGGTGCAAACTCTTTGTAAGCATCCGCTTACTTGGAAGCTCCGTTCCGTGGCGCCAGGTTCGAGGCCCTCATTTCCAGGGCTGCCTTCCGCCCAGACACCAGCAGGCCGAGGCAGGGCGGCGGAGGGGTGTGTGGGGGGGGAGGACACAGACACCGGGCGGGTTCCCGGCGCTGGCCCCATCCCCGGCGCGCTGGGGGCGGTTGCCCTCTGCAGCGCGCGCCGCAGGAAGCGGGGCTCCCGGGAGCAGGCTGCACGTGACCCCCGCCTCCGCCGGGAAGGAGCCCGCGGCCCCGCGCGGCCGATGGGGACGGAGCCGCCGGTCGCTGCCGCCGCATCGAGCGCTGAGCCAGCAGGTATTTCGTGTCTTGAAGCTCTTCTCCCCGTGGGTCCCTCTGCCCCGGCCCTGCGGGCCGGCTCTGTAGAGCCAAGCGCTGTCAGGCTCCAGGCTGCTCCTGCTCCCCACATGGAGCCCTGCGAGGGTTCTCGGTGAAGAGACTTCGCCTCGACCCTTCTTGTCTGATGAGTGGCACTGTAGTGGTATTTGGGACAGAACAAATGATAGTAGAGGAACGTAGCTCATAAAGACTGATTTCTAATTAAGGCGTTTGCTGCATATTCCAGACAAAATTGCAGATTTTGAGCCTTACATCAACTGCTTTCCATGTCACTCAAACGACATGGCGTGGTAAGTCACAAAGGGAGGTGGAAAATCTAGTGCAAAGTGAGATAATGTAGTTCTTCAGAACTGGTTGCTGCTCGGCTTTTGGCGTACAGCTGGGGGAGGAAATTCACACCGTAGCTCCTAGGCTGGGATTGCAACTTTTCCTCCCAATGCAGTGCGCGTTCATGGGGTGGCAAACCTAGTCTGAATCTTGCTGATTTAACTTCTGATGTGACGCAGTGCACAAGGTCATGAAGTGGATAGGAGTGCTCACTGTTTGGGACAGATTCTGGAGGAGTTAAATTCTCTGTCCTATATTGTGCAGAAAATAAACTTGATTTGGGCAATGCTGTATCACAAACAAAATCCATGGGGCGTAGTTTTGCTTTGGTTTTTCATCAGTATGTGGAATTTTCCCTCCCTTCAGCAGTGGGGCCAGGAGCTAATCTGGTCTTGGCTCTGCAAGGTGAGATTGAGTGGGCTCAGCTCTGCACCTTGCCAAGAGACAGGTCTCCTCTCCACTGCTGTTTCTGGGGACATATCCTGTTGTTAATAGGCAGGGTCTGGGGCTCTTGTGCCTGCAGTATGAAGGTGACTGTGTATACAGGAAATTCAGGGCTAGCCAAATGGACTTTCACTGCTTGCACATGGGCATGGTCTGACAATTAAAAGGATTCTTACTTGCTTTTGTTTTTGAAGGAACGTGGGTTGCCAAGTGTGTACCACAGCATCAAATGTGGCTGGATGCTATTTGCACATTGGCCGTGCAGTGAGCTCGCAGCGTTCTACCCTGTTCACAGCAAGGTCCCTGGAGGGGGAGTGGGCTGCACTGAAGGTCAGGGGGGTGCCTGTGCCTCATAGGTGTGAAAAGCTGCCCTCTTTTTGCCCTGAGGCACGAATCTACTTTCACTCTGTGAAGCAGAGTGGAAAAACTGGGGTCAAACAGTGGTAGATGTCCCTGAGTATCTGCAAGATAAAGGTGGCATGCAGGTATAAGAAATCCAGTTTTCTATTCAACGTAGATAGGTGAGGTTTAGGTGTGAAAGTAATGGGAATGCTAAATGATTGCTGCTTACACTAAGTTGACAGCGAATATCTATATTAATGTTCAGCTTTTGAGACTAGATTGAATCTTACTTTATTGAATAAAGTAGCAAGCCTAGAAATAGCTCTTTAATCTTCAACTGGAAAATACAATTTTGAAATCCATTATCTTAGGAATGCAATGATCAGAGTAATAACCAATGTTAAACCTAGTTTGAGTTTTAAAATATTTCTCAGATGGAAACGAGTTGATAGGATGGTGTCAGGTTCACTTGGACTTTGTTTTGTTTATGCAGTTGCCCACAGGAGAAAGAGAGGTTGATCAGAGTGTGTTTTCTGACTATATAATTATTTGGGAACTATGAAAAGCTAAAAAGGCTTTATGTGATTTGTAAATATTCCCATTTGCTATTTGTTTCGACAAAAGGCTGTTGGAACTGTATCAGTGTTATTTTATAAGCACAACTCTGCCCTTGAAGACATTTTCATGATGGGTATCCAGCATCCCATGTCTTCAGGAATATTCAGTGTTGGGGAGAAAAGACCTGTTAGTCATTCTCTCCCACTACTGCCGAACTGTTCCCCTTGACACATTTTTTCTCCCCTGTCAGTCTGCACCTGATACCATGTCTGCATGTATCCTGTTGTTTCCCCACACTGAATGCTCTCCTGTTTTTCCCAAATGTCACCTTTCTTTTCTCCTTCCCATGTTTTTCATCTCTCTTTGTGTATTTGTATATTGCATCTGCTGTGTGTGTTGTTTTCAGCTTCTAATTTAGCACCACTGGTGAATTTCTTGGTCTCTCTGCAGATCATTAAAAAAGAGGCTATGTGGGATTGCTTGTAAAATAAAACACTGCATTCCCAAGATAGGTTGCAGGCTGGTGTGTGTCAGTACTCTTTGTTTTGGAACTTTTAGCTTTGTTTGGTTCTTCAGCAGATGCAAAATGATCTCTGTATCTCCCCATTGCCACTTCAGTGTGAGAATACAGGGAACACAAATTCGAAAGTTGCAGGACTTGAAAGGACCTGTGCAGCCCTAGGGAAAGGGCAGTTTGCCATGTAAGCAAACAAAAAATAAATGAGCAGAATCCCAGCCCAGCCACAAAACCAGTCTGTCCCCAGTCTGTGGGCAGGTGAGGGAAGCCCGTTTTTCCTTCCCACTATCTGTAAAGTTTTTTTTCAGCCTACCATCGTGCTCAGTGGCTGGAGAGTTGGCAGAAATGGATGTGTGCCCGAAATACCATCAGGCAGTGAGAGGCCAAGCTGGCACGCCTGTGGTGTGAGTGAGAGGAGTTCTGCTCTTTGTTGTTGTTCTGGTGCTGCTCCTGGGAGAAGCTGGGGCTCACGTGGTTGCTTTAATCCGACAAAAATCTCTGTGCCTTATGCTGCCAAAAGTAGTGTTTGTGTGCTGTGGTGGGTGGCAGAGTTGGATGAGGGTGCAGATCCAAGTGTGAGCTGCGTTGCCTCATCGGGTCAGCCTGAGTGTGGTACTGACAGAAAGGAGGGGGTTGTTGGGGCAAGAGGGCAACATGGCCTCACAGAGACTGAGCAATGTCACCACCAATCGATTCAGTCAGAGTGAGGGTCCTGGTGCATAAGTCTCTCCCCCTGTGCCTGGTTTTAGGATGTGGATAGCACTGCTGTGGCTGTGAGGGGTGCACATGTCAGCGGATGTCCAGGGTAAATCCATGGCCAGGTGTTAAAGCATCATTGGACTGGCAGACCTGTGCCGCCCTTTTGCTTGTACTTCCTGGTGGAATTTTTCACTAGGAAATCTCTCATTTGCAGCCTTGTGTTAGTCCAGGGAAGATGGCCCTGTAGTTGTGCCTCTGACTGGATTAAAGGATGACCTTGGGTAGCTGCAGGATTCTCAAAGTGCCCTGTGGGCTGCATCTCCTGAGGCTGCATCTCCTGGCACAGACTCCCCTTGCCCTTGGTCCTCCTTGGCTTTAGTTTGAGCAGCACTGCCTGGATGGTGATGGTAGTTTTAACTCTTTGTTACCTAGAATGCAGTGTTCAGGCAACACAGAAGTAAATAAACCACTGACCACTTTGTACTGGGTCACATCCTTCATGTTGCCCCTAGTAACTGGTGTTAATAATGCTGTGTGCAACTCCCTAAGCACAGACTGGGAGCTGGGCAGTGTAAAGTGTGCCTTAGGGGCTGGTAGCTCCAGTGAGTGTTTGAGGCTGTTATAATATCCACTGGTGCTGGATTAACTTTTTGTCAGGTAACTGTATAGATAATGTTTAGCCTTGGTCAAAAGCAGGGCTGTGAACTGAAGCAAATGGTTCAGTCCTGGTTACTTTTTCTAGAAGGGGTAACACAGAAGGAAATTGAATTAAAAATTAACTTTGAAATGAGCTCAAGGCTTTTTACCAACCACTTAGAACTTAAAAAATCTGATACTAGCAAAACAACCTATTTAAAATAATGGTAAGCTGCCATCTGCTGGTAAAAAAGTAATGCACATAATGAACAAGCAGACTTTGAAAGTGTTAATTCTTTGTATTTGATGTGCTACAGTCAAAGATACACATGACATGGAAGCTTCATATATTTATTTTACTGTTTTTCATCTTCATTTGCATTTTCATATAGAATATGCTAAACAGATCCCTATAACATAACTAACTTTAACAGCAAGCACAGAAAACCAAAGGCAATAAGAATAAAGAATGAGGACTAATAAAAGCAGCTGAGCGATCAAGATGGTGACAGCCTCCAAATGTGTCCTATTTACATTGCTAATAATGAATCATAAGCATTTCTCTTTTTGATCCCCCCTATAGACCCTCCTGTAGGACCCAAACTGTGGCACTGAGAAACATTTCCTGGCTTCTTCAGTTTGATTTTTGTGTGTGTGTGGTTCCTTGGTCAAGCATATAAACAGGACCTGGGTCTTTAATTGTTCCTGATTTAAGTAGGTCATCTTCACCAATATACAAATTTCTTGTCTTCCTGTAAGCCAGGTCAGCTACTGAAGGGATATGGAAAATAGTTTTTACACAGCTGTGACCAGAGAAGATGATTTAACAAAGGACCACTCCCAAATTATACACAGTCAGTTTCCATAAATCACAAGTATGACTGCATTACAGGGGAGAGACTATCAGATTCCATGTTTGTATAGTGCTTACCAAGTAGGTGTGCTGAACATGGCTGGGTCCCTGAGGTGCTGCTGTACAATAAATACAGCAGCATTAGTGTGAATTACCTCCGATGCAACCATCAGACCACTCGCCTCCTTCATGTGCACGTAGTTTTCTTATTATGGTTGTGGTTATTCCAAACATCACCCATTGTTTTAGCAAACTGATCTTTTCATAGGAAATATTTAGAATGGGGAAAGAAAAAAATAGGTCAGTTCTGCCTTTGAAATCAGAGAGAAGTGTGGATTTGTGATATTTCCCAGGTTTATTTTCTTGGAGTAGGTTTGGCAGGTATGAGAGGAAGTTAAAGATTTATTTTCAGTGGTATGTACCAGATGTCATACCTGCTCTTCTGAGACAGTTGCTTTTATCTCCAGCAGTACGTGCTCTCGTAGCAATGAAAAAAGTGACTTGAATCCCATTTAGAGCATGTAGTGTGCACTGTTCGCTTGCCACTAAAAGAAAAGGAAGGTTTGTTTGGGAGACTCCAGGCAGTCTTAAGTGTCATCCTAAAGCAAACATGTTTGCATCCTTCTAACCAGTGTTCTTGCCTCTTTAAAGGAGTGATGAATTAATATGCCCAAATCCAGAACTTGTGACCCCAGGACAGGCTAACGGTCTACAAAGATGTCCAGTTTGAAGCACCACTGTATTTGTGGGGTCTCCACATGTGGCTCGTTCTGTAGCATCCAGGGAGTTCTTTGTAAAGGGCCATTTCTGGGAAATCTGTGTTGCTGCGTGTTCTCCATTCACACTGGCATTAAATGCTGCTCAGCATTGTGCCTGATGAGACCCTGCTTGGTGGCTGGGGAGCATTAAGAATATAGGGCCGAATCCTCAGCATAGGAAAATGTCACAACCTTTTTTGACTTTTATTCTGTGGAGGTTCTAGCCTCTTGTGCACAGTCACAGGGGCATATGAACTCTGCTCTGGGCCCTGTTTGCTGAAATGCTCCAATAGCAACACAACGTGATCAAAGGGAAACAGAGCCTAGGGAGCAGTGGTGCCCATGGATACCTGTTAACAGGAGGGAGCTGAAGCACACAGTTGCCATCAAAGACACTACTGTCCTCTGCTTTGCTCCACAGCACTTCAGTGTCTGCCTTCCAGCTGGAACATGACTGACAGTTGAAATAACAGTCCCAGTTTATTCCAGGTATGGCACTGACCTGTGACCTATAGGTAAAGATAATCAAAGCAGCTCACTCCTATAGCCTCCTATAGAGGGCTATAAAAATAGAAGCATAGGAAACGAGCTAGTAGATACATGAAGGAAAGAAATGAGGATGGGGGTTCACTGTTCACCACTAGCAGGCTAAATCAGGAATTCAGTGGGACTGAGATTTGACCCAGCAAGAGAAAGGAGATGAATAAGAAATGATCAAAGGATAGAGCTGGTATTTCCTTCATGTTATGCTAGAATCACTCTGTTCAAAAAGTCTCCCAAACCATGGTGAACTGGGGCAGGCAGAGGCGAAGAGGTTATGGTTATGGGTTATGGTGATGGGAGGGTATTGTCATTACATTAACAGGAGCAGTTCAGGTCTGGCTAACTGTTAAATGCCGTATCCCATTTGTCTTTTCTGAGATTACTTTGCTGTAGCATGGGGGGAATTGTGCTGATGGCACAACTGGGTTTTTTGGTTGTCTCCTTTCTCTACGCTTCCAGCAAATTAACTCCTGCCTACATTATGTTCAAGGTTTGGCAAAGGGCTTTTAATGGGTTTGCCATCCTTTTGGCCAGTACTTAATACTGTTTCTTTTTCGTACTGTCCCTCCTGTACTAAAATGGAGTGGGCAGGCTAAGTAACAATAAACCTGTAAGTGGTTTACCTCAGAGCAGGAATACCATTAGTTAGTGGCCAGTTTCTAGCAAAATGTACTTCTCAAGATGAATTGAGACCCTTGTATTTGCATGGTGGACTCTGATAGCTAGCAGTTCAGTGCTGTTCAGAAAGCAAAAAATATTCCTTTTAAAAATCAAGAGGCTTGGAATAAATATTATTTCTGTGGCACAGAGCAGGGGGGATGCTAAGAGAATCATGTAATGGCTGCACAGTTATTAGTTTCTGTGAATATAGTGGTATTTGGAGACTTGTGGTACTCATTTGAAATAAACAACTAAATAAGACGCATATTCTATAACCTTGTCAAAGCCAAGCGTAGCGATCAGCTAATGTGCTTATCAGTCAGGCAGTATATACAGAGATATTCTGCTTTCACACTGTCTGCTGATTGGAATTGGGCCCATGAAGAAGCCAGGTGATTAATCTGCAGGGGTTTATTTTTCTGAACTGTTAATGTCCTCTGTTTCAGAGCAACAGCCCATGGCTCATTAAGCAGGGAAGATCTGAATGCAAGTGTGAAGGGCAGCACAGAAAGATTCTCCACACATCTCTTGTTTGAGCCTTTAAAAATGAAGTACTGGAGAAAGTTTGTCGAGTGCTGGGGCTGAACCAACACTTTAGGAAAAGCAATGGTACTGTTAGAAAATACTTCTGTATTTCAGTCAATGGGGATAAAATCTAAAGCCACAAAGCTCCTGTAGGGTGGTAGTGGACACTTGGTACTAGCCCAGAAAGGCACAGCTGCTACTTCAGCTGACCTGCTGTGAGAATCATGTTCTTTTTAAGTCTGTTTCTCCATTTCTTTGGTGATTACATCTCTCTCTTGCTGTGTTCTTTCCACATTTATTGCTTGTGTACTCTGGCATCAGATGCTGAGAAAGCAAATGGGGCTGCTGAGTCCTATTGCCTCAACAGAAGCACAACAGGGGAAATAAATACTCACTATGAAAGGTTTTGCAATATTAGATTAATCTTAAGGGGATCATCGTTTGAGGTTATTAGCCACCGTTTATAGTCTGTGTTGTACCTGTTTGTAAAATTAATTTCTGTTGTCAACTGAAATATTTGAAAACATGTCGACTTAGGGAAAAGATTTTTCTGACAATATGGTGTTATGTAAGCATTAATTTATTATTCCTGATAACTTTCTTGTGAAAGTTATAACTTTCTTGGGGAAGTATTTCAATGTTGGTTTTGCAGATGGGTGAACTTAAGGCTGAGATGTATAGATTTAGATCTGAATGTTCTAGTGTCTTCTAACTGGGTATTTGGCCCAGCTTACTTTCACTGAAGTCTTTTCTTCATTTGAATACCTGGTTATGGAGCAGCTGTGTCCTGTGCAGCTTCTGCAGATCTCTGCATCCTGTGAGCAAGTCCATGCGGGGTAGCTGTGGGAATGGGCTATTGTGGAAAAGGGGCAAGGAAGATGAGTGAATGATACTCTTGCTTCAGGCCATAAAAAAGATGTGCTGAGCTCATATTTTGAATGTGAGGACCAGGGAAGGAGAGTGGCTGCATGGGAGGCTCTGTGCTTCCACTCACACATGTTCAGATCAGACAAGCAAAGGCAATAAGCCAAAACTGGGAATACAAACTAGAGCTGCAAAATCATGGGCCAAATCGAGTAATTTACTGACTCCAGGAACAAGAGACTGTTGTAATTATGATGGACAACAAGGTCATTGAAAACAGAAGTGCTCAGTATGACAAAACAAACCAAACCTACCAAAAAAAGATCCTCTCAGTCTTATGGTTCTCTGCTCTATGGGCTGCCCTAAATGTAGCTACTGTATTATCAGATACTTACCCATGAGCTGGATTTCCACTGGGCTGTGGAGATACAGGGGCAATGGAGAAGGACTGAGGATGTTTATGAGAAGAGAAGGCAGGCAGGACAGGTTCCAAGGGCTTTGGGGCTTTGCTCTTAACTTATCTTCTACTGGGGTTTTTTTCCTTTATTTTTCTCTCCTGTTATACTTTACAGTTTTACTACAAAGAATTAGAGGAAATTTAGCAATAGTATTGCCTGTGGAGACTAGAAAAGTAAGAATACATTCTACATCATGACTTTTTTTGTTTCTTTTTTATCTTGTTTATCTTTGATCATCTGCAGATGAAATAACCAGCTAACTGATTTCCCATACAGGGCTGCCACTCATGCTGACAAAACTCTGCTGACATGGGAGTATGCTCTGTAGCAGTCTATCAGTATCCATTTCTTATTCCAATATGCTGACAGGTCACTCAGGGAGACTAAAAACTCTCTTCTGAAGCAGAAAAGAAACTGCAATTTCAATTTTGTTTTGATTTGAAATTTTCCAGCTACCTATCAAGACCAAATCCTTGAACTATTTACTTAGAGTAACTGAAATACCCCTATTTGAAATAGTGGATATGCAAGATTTAGCCACTAAAGAGTTGGGGTAAAATTAAAATCCCCTTCAATAATAACTGAAGTCAGAGAAAATCTTTCAGGAAAATTAAACACTTGATCAAAAAGAGAGAAGGGTTATTGTCGAGTGCACAAAGATTAAACAGGAGAGATGTCTCAGAGAATAACCATCAATGATAAGTAGCAGGCAGTTAATAATATCCCCTCAGGGATCTTCTTTTACTCATGTAGGTTTTTGGACAAATGCAGTATTACATTTCTTATACTTGAAGCCTGAGAGAGCTTCATATCATTCCAGAGTAGCAATAAAACTTCAGTGGAATAAGGACAACTGGAGAGGTGGGAAGGGGGTGACCCTGATGCTGAAACAGTGGGGAACCAGTGACAGTTCTCTCCAAATAACTCATTTTCCTTTTTAACCCTCAAATCCTGAGACCTGCTGTGCCTCTTTTTTTTGTACCTGCAGCACTGTATTAGTGCTGACTTTTTAAATAGTGTTGCCCCTCGTTATGTGGCAGCTGAAAATGAGTGAGAGACCAAGTAGACTAAGGGTGTGATTCTGTGTTGTAATTAAGAGCTGGTTTAAAGCTTGAACATGCAAATGGTTGAATTGGCAGAATTAAAGGTATGGTAATCTGCAGTCAGGGGAAAGCACATAGGGTGGAAAGGATGGGGGCAGGAGGTATCGGAGAACCTCCCAAGCCAGCTCTGCAGCTGGAGAAACTGTAACATGAAACAGCTCCCTTGATCTCTCATTTTTCTTCTTTTATTCTCTCCTCGTATGTAATTACAATAATAAATCTTTTCATTCCTTAACCATCTTGTGGCCATTGCAAACATTTAAGAATTAATGCAGTTCTCACACGTGATGCACATGTTCTTCATGTCCCATTGTGTCCCTCCATTTATTCATTTATCATGTGCACACAAAATTCCCATAAAATATTAATCTGAAATACAAATCTCTCTTTGCATCCTGGGAGCATTTGCATATAGTAATGTTAATGAGATTATTAATTCTGTATGCACAGTCTGTGGACTGCATACAGGGCCTGATCTCTCTCAGCAACTATGCTGAAATCAATGACAATTTCAGAAACATTTTTGTCATATTAAAAAGGCTGAGTGGAAAGTGCCAGTTTCCTAGGACTGAAGTATTGTCCTGAAAACTCAAACAAGAGGATTTGAAGCTTAGTTTTCAATTTTGCCTTCTAAGAATTCCTCTGTAAAAGGAATTTTATACTGCTCTATGTTTCTGCCCAATGATCCCTCTGGAAACAAAGGGATTTTTTTTTTTAACAGTGCTGTAATCCGTGGGGAATCTGAACATTTCTTTTGCCTTTCATCCTTGTTGGAAACATCAGCTTCTGCTAGCTGATACTAGATCGCCATGGAAAGGACAGAATGTGCTGGTGCAGATGGACCAAAAATAATTCATTGAGGCTGGAGAGACCATAATTTTCTCAGGGGTGACAAAAAGTGAAAATTGATCAGGCACTGTGTAAGATGGAATGCCCGAGAGGATTCTTCTGTGATGTGGAAGATCTCTGCACCTCTCTCCTGGCTGCAAGTGTTGGTAGGGTAGGGCTGTTCTGCTTCCCCTAGAGAAGAGCAAATCCTGGGGCACCTTGGAAGCCATGGGAGGTGCCTTTGGGGAAGGGACATGTGTCCTGGCCTAGGCTTTGCTCTGGAGAGAGAGGAGCAGTCTTGTCTCAACCTGATGGTCTGCACTGGCCAGCTTGGATCCTTCATCTTCCAAGGCAGGCTTAAGAAAAAAAAGTAGTATGAGCAATAGAAGTTGTGTTCTTTGGTCTGCACCCCAACACCACCAGACAGAAGTATGGGGGCATATGTTATATATACCCCTTCCCCATGTTCAATTAACCTCCTCAATGAAACCCTGGAACATCACTGGAGGTTTACTAAATGTTTAGTGGGAAAGGACCTAGAGCTGAAGTTAGACCTTTCCTTCTGGCAGGACAGGCAGAGGTGAGAGGTGGTTGCCAAAGTGGGTGCTGCACCCCTCAGGGGAAGCTGGAGCTGTCAGTGGGAAACATATAATGGGTCCCTGGTTGCTGCTTCTGGGTCTCACAATGCTCTGTCTGTTCTGTGGTAAAATCATAGCACCACTTCACATCACAGGAAACAAATGTATTTTCAGTTTGACTTTATTTCTAATCTGATATTCAAATTTAGGTGTCTATAGTTTGTGAATTCAGTGCTTCACTGTCTACAGGAACAATGCTATTGATCCCTCAACTTCTAACTTTGTAAAGCATTCATTTGGCCATACAGCCTTTAAAAATATTACAAATAAAGCATGTGAGACAACCTCCACAGCTGGGGTTAAGCACTTCCACGTGCTTGCTGAATCAGGGACCAAGTTGTTAGAAAGATCTTTCAGAACTGAATTGAGATCCATAAGAAATTGTCTTAACCAAGCCATCAGATTCCTCTTAATCACTACTACTACATCATCTTTTTTCTTTCACTTCCTTCTTATTCATGCTTAAATGAGAAACATCTGTTTCCATTTTTCACATTGTTCTCTTATGTGAGTGACAATATCAAGCATTTTTTTCCCCACATTGTGAAAGAATAAATTAGTGTTAAGTTTTGTGGAGTGCTTTAAAACACTAAAGCAAAACATCTGTTTAAGCTGCAGGTCATTAAGATGAAAAATCCTAGTCTGTGTGCAGTGCAAAACTGCCAAAATTTTGTCAGCCCAAACACATTTCTTCACCTGTCTTTTACTGTAACAACTGAAGATGGCAAAAGGACATTAAATCTTGTATTCAGGATGGAGCAATTAAAAGTGCTTATTGCTGTAATCTACAGCAGTACCGTGTAGTAATGAATCCTGGTCTGATCTGGAGATGCCTGGATCTGGAGGTTGCTTCAGTGTCATAGACGTGAAGTAGAGAGTCTCCTTGACTTCCACATCTTCCAGCTGGCACAGCATTGTGCAAGATTGCCTAATCCCCTATAGATATTTGTGTTGCTGAACTTCATCTGAAAATCCTTCTCCCTGCCCTAGTAATTTAAAATTCAGAGATTTTTTTTTTTTTTCCAGGGCAGGTGACCAGAGCAAAAGCTCAACTGGCAAGTCTACTTTACAGGTGAACTGAGATGTTCTTTATGTGGCAAAACCCAGATGCAGATGTCTGTGTTAGTTGATAATCATCTCCTTTGTAAAGCACTTTGAGGTCTAGAGATGAAAACCGAGCAACTACCTGAGAGCTTGGCTATTAATAAATAAAATAATGAATATTAACAATAATGAGTAGATTCTCTGAATTCTATAGGAAATGCCAGACCTTTAGGGCAGGTCCTGGCAGGCAGGTAGTAAGCTTACTCCTACAAGAAGCTGAGGTCCACCCTCCTTTCCCTTTGTCTTTAATTAAAAGGTCCAGATCAGTCCTAAATGTAATAGAGGTGTTCATCAGCATCTGGCAGGAACTGGCTTCAAAACTTGATAGAGCTTTACCAGCATTTGAAGAGGAAATACTGGTTTGTTCTTCCAATCTGCTAAAGAAGCAGCCAGTGCTGTGTTGAGCAATTCTACTGCTCTGTGCTCACACCCTCCCTGGACCAAATGTGTGGGATGGTTTGGGGTCTGTGGCAGCCCTATGCGCTTTTAAAAAGGAGTATTCTGGGTCCCATTTCAGTTAAACCTTGAGTTTTTGAGGCAGGAGACTATATTTTGCCGCACTGAATCTGTTCACCTGCAGCTCTCCCCACCCCCACTTATGTGCATGATTTCCTTTTATGCACTGCTCTGTCACAGCTTGGCAAGTTTCCCAAGACAATCCATACCAGAAAGGAGAATATGGCTGCTGAGCAGCACAGGCAGGAGAAATGCCTTATGTAACATATTCACTTGAATGCTATGAAATGTTGAGACATAACTGAAAGCAAAAGGCAGCCCTTAATTTTTAGCATCAGTTCTGCTTGCCCTCACCATCAGCAGCATCTCATAGTCACTGACTCTCCATTCACGTCTCCATCTTTTTCAAGAAACTGCCTGCGGCAGAATGTACAAACAGCTTGGTAAGCAGTTTTAGGGGCAGGGGTTTTATTTATTTTTTTTTCTCCTAATTCCTCATGATCCTCATGAGCATTTCCCTACTAATATGCCTGTGGCATCATTAGGTGTTTAATGAGAGGGACGTTGCCTGAATGTTAGTGTTTTTATAGCTCATTTTGTTTTGACAAGTCTTCAGTTTTGTGGCAGTTTATACTGTGCAGGCTTCTTCTTATATCTGACTTTTAGAATCTGTAGATATATTTATCATGGAGGTATTGTCATAAAACCTGAAATAATGAATTGTCAACATTCATTATGTTCCAGTCCAATGTATGTTCAACACCACGGTAGTTTAATGACATCAATTAATTATTTTAGTGTATTTCTTTTGCAAGAAGCACTAGGAATAGTTTAATAATTGTCACGTCTCAGATAGCAGTTCAGTGCAATTCTGCAGATGAACAATCTTGTTTGGCTTCTTTTAGCAGCTGCCTGAAAGACCAGCATAGACTCCAGTGGGTCACAGTCTTGTTTCTTTTCTTCCTCACATCCAGAATCATGATCATTATATGTGGTGTTCAGACAAAAAAAACCATCATTGTACCTGGAGAAAACAAAACTTTTAAAATTTTTAGCCTTTAATAGATACATACAATGCTATTTTACCCTCTGCATGTTGGCTGTGCTGCATTATTTTCTTTATTAATTAAATTAAATGGATGCAGTTTTTGTGTACAAACAAAACCATAATTTGTCCTTAGGAATATGCTATCTTAATTTACCACGTCATATGGATGATCAATGCTAAGCGCTGCATTTCTTCAACTGTGATGTCTATGCAAGAAAAAAATCTGGTATTTTAACACGGCAGCTAATGCCTGTGAAGTTCTCACTTTTATATTATGTCCCACATGATTTTACCACGTTTAGGTTGCCCTTGCATGTGGTCTTATTGCCACAGTGGCCGAACAGATCAAATCCATTCTTTTGTGGTTACGAGCCATTAAAACAACCAGCTGCTGTCATGAATTTAGCTTGCTTGCCATTATTAAGATGAGGAGAGTTACTGGGGAAGGACAGGAAAGGTCCTTGCTGCTTCCTTGATTAGTATGTTCTGTGTGACAGTGAAGCTGCAACTCTCTGCAGTCCATTTTCTCATTCCACAGCATCACTACACAACCATTTTGCTTTTGGGATTCCCCATTGCTTGTTAGATTTGGTTGGCCCCAGAGGTCTGTGCCTCTGTTCCCAGCACAGCTGCAGCCAGTGGAGCTGCACAGCCCTGGAAGCAGATGATGTTAACAAAACTGTAATTGTATACATAGCTACTGTTTCAAATGTTCAGATGCTGGCTTCCATCATCTCTATTTTTATGTCCTTGTTTATATTTAATAGCAGTTACAGTGGTTAACTGGCTTTATTTTGGAAACCTTGACATTTCTCTTGCCATTACTGAAGCTGTGAGGATCAGAAGCAAAGATGTGCCTTTTTACTGTGTTTCTTCTGATAGGTTTTGTCATTTGGCAACTTTTGTTGTTAGACACTGCAGAATTTGGACAGGAATCTGATCTCCTACAAAGTGACACACACACTTATTAAAATGCAAGAGGAGGTTTGAGGCCTTCTTTCTGATACACAGTGCTGGGTGCTGTGCAGGAGAAATTTAGAGTCTGTCTGCTATTATGTGACCAAACAAATGCAGGAACTTCTAGTGCTTTTAAATAGTAATAAAATGAAAACAAAAATAATTTTCCTGTAAAGCACAAGCTCTGGTGCAAGTCTTCCAGGCTCTGGAAGGGAATGATGAAATCTGGACCAAACCAGCCTTCTGTCACATGCATATAAATAAAAAGTAAAGAGAAATTTTGGATTCTTCTACAAGCTCTTTCATGATAGTTCTTATTCTCCTGTTTCTGTGGTCTTTTTTCATACCCATCTGAGTATTTAAAAAAAAAAAAAAAGAGGAAAAAAAGAAAAATGTAATTTCTAAATTAAATGAAACACAGGAGTTGAGATATTTTTCATTCACTACTTGAAAGGCATATTATTGAAAACCATATAACATTTGGAAGATGGTATTCCATCATTAGGACTTTGCAGTTGACATTGATACATGTTGCATTTTATATTAGGTTGTTTTTCCTTTTAGCTGCACAGGTAATCAATTAATTTTCAAATTACCAAGGTAATTTCCAAATAAGCAGTGGGGAACTCCCCAAGCCATTTAATTTTCCTGCTTCTACTGGGAAATAGGGTTTGTTCAGTTGGCCTCCCTGCAAATGAGGTATCCTGGTTCCCCTCAGAACAAACGAACTGCCACATGTAGGCAGGCCAGCTCGCTTTGTCCTTCAGTCTGGTAGAAGTGCACCCGTGCTCACAGTAAGGCACCATTGCCTGAGCATCATGGGCCCTCTGGGGCTCCTTGGGAGTGCCCCACCTAAGATGCTGGGGGGAAGTTCCTGAGACACCTTCTCTGTTTCCCTCCCCACACGCATATAATCTGGATTATCTCCACTCCTGAGTGCTTTTCCCTGGAGCACTCCCATCCTATCCAGCAGAGCCATATGGCTTGGCCCTTACACTGTGGCTCTGCACCTGCCCAGAGCTCTTCAGCACCATCTGGTGATGCAGCCCTCTGGTTTGCAGTGATGGTGCCATGATGCTGCCCAGCCCAGCCCTGCCCAGCCCCCTCCCCTCCACCTGCTTCTGGGCTCCGATCTGCAAATGCTTTGGCCTTCTCACAGCTGTCTTCCTCTACACTTGGGAGGCCACAACTACAAGCCCAGCTTTTCTTGCTTCTGCTAACCCCGAGGGGGAACAGCTACCTTCCTCCCCAGAAGGAAGAGTGACACTCTTCTCCATATTGTGTGCAAAGCAGGAGAGTGGTACAGATTTTTTCGGAAGGGAAGGCCTGAGCGGGTCACTCCAGAACCGAGTGAGCAGAGAGGTGCTGGCTGTCCCAGGAAGGCATCAATGGGCTGCTACAGCAAAAGCAGAGGAGTGGTGATTGGTGTGGCTTTTTACATAAATGTAGAGGTGTGTAGGTTGTGGTTTTTTTGTGGTAATATTGTGCTGATTTCACATCAGTACCAGACAGGCCTCACGTGGTATTCTGCTGATGTTGTGGTATACATGTGCCTCATGTGCTGTGCCTAAGAGACCTGGAGACCTAACACAGCATATAATGGGCAGCCTGTGTACATCTGCCTTGATTCCCCAGCATCTCTGCATTCAAGAACTCTTCCAGTAGTTTTTCCCTCCAACCTGTACCAGTGACCTTTTTCTGGCTGAGGTGGCAGCAGAAATGGTGGCTCTGTGTCCTGAAGGCACATCATCATTTCCAGCTCTACCCTCTTGATAACATCAGGTATCAGGCCCTGGACTATTTGAAGCACTATGATTGCCTGCTGATGCAGTGTGTATCTACAGGTGGCATTTTCAGCATCTCTGCTCCCAGTGTGCTGGAGAACTGTTTGATCAACACAAGCTTTGACAGTTGACTACCTGAAACTCCTGAGAGGATGGGCTGGGCTGTTGCTGTTCCTCACAGCCCTGATTTCCTGCTGGCCTGATTTCCCTTCAGCATTATCCTGCTGTAGCACAGGAGTGTTGCATGCCTTGAGCCACTGCTCTCTTTCCTTGGGCCTGGGATTTAAATTCTTTGAGCTCTGTCAGGAAAAAAAAATTCTCAAGGTATAATTTTTTTTTTAAAGATGGGATAAATGATAATGTATTAATAGTGGAAGTGATTGTATACAATTTTTACTTTGCAAGTACCCATTATCTTAAGTTAATCCTAATAGGCACTGTTTTCCCCAGCATGTCTCATTTTGACAGTCATTGTTAAAAGCTGTGCTTCCTAATGTACTGTCACAAATGTGATGACATACTCCTTTTTTAGAAAGCAAAATAGATACAATGTGGCAAAAACATTATTATTGCTTATTTGTAAATGGGATACTTTAAAAAGTACCCTCAGTCTTACATTCATTAGGTTAAATGACTTGCTGATTAAGACATCTGTATGAAGTATTAAACCACCATCATCTGGCTCATGTTAAGATTCAAAATCAGGATTCTCCTCTTGCAAAGTAAAAACAGTTCTGCTATTTTAAAGCAGAATATACACATTGTAACTTAAAGCCAGAGGTATATTTGAATGACAATTCACACATAACTTATTGAAAAGGAATTCTAAGATGTTTGGAGTGGAATTAGAGAGATACATCTGATACACTAGCATCAGATCTGAGTGCTTCCTGACAGTGTTCAGACATAGTTTCCCTTGCTGAAATTCCCCAAATTAAACTATTGTGCAGACTATTTCTGCTTTAACAGATACCCCATTTTTACTCTATGAATTATCTACATTGTCTAACTAAAAATATGCTTCCAAAGCTTTACCTGAGTCTATTTCCACACACTGAAGACATTGTTGGAAGCCAGAGCCAAAGGCTGTGAAACTGGGACAAATTTTCAAAGTGAACTTGACTGTTCTTCGAAGTTTCTTCATTCTTTCTTTTGTCTGAGAAACCTCTACTCAGCATGCATTTCAGGATACTGAAATAACTATTTTACAGTTATTTTAAATATGTAGATTTCTATTACTAGGAAAATTAGTGCTAGAATTTTCTTTCTTTGAGGCTGGTTGAAAGCTTATTAAAGTCTTTGCAGCTCTTTCACCAAGAGTATAATGAGACATTTTATGTTCCTGTGAGCTTCACACTAAAAGCAGTAGTATTATAATACAAGCTCTGCCTGCAAATCCCAAGCCTAAGACATTATTTTTTGAATGAGATAATAGCAAGTGAATTGCTATTCAAAATAATTCAGCTGAGAGTTTAGGTGGGATGCGATCTAGAAATACTGGATGAACAAGAGAGAGGCAAGAGTTTTAATACAGCTTTCATCATTGCATTGGAGATACTTTTTGGCAGAGTAGTGATAATGATGTGGCCATGCTGAAGAGCTGGGATGTGCCTCTCTGTTGGTATAGAGAGGGACCAGGAGAGGCTAGAAAGAGAAAAGTTAGCCAGGTAACAAAACTTGCATTGTAATAACCCTAGGTTTTAACTTTTTTCGTTTTTGTCAGCCTACCACACCATCTACTGATTCTGTAAAACCATGGAATTGGATATTTCTTAAAAATTGCATATTAACTCTTAGACTGTATAAAACTATCACAGTTTATATAGGGTTTTTTTCCCCCTCCTTCTCAGGATTCAATTACAGAGATGTCTGTTTTCATGCCCTGAAGATATATACTTATCTATACAGTACAATATCCTCCAAAAAAGCTTTTGTAGTTGTTTTTTTTTTAAGCTTTATCTCTGATGTTAGAAAACTCAGCTGTATTCATAATTAATTGTCTTGATCAAAACCAAACTCCTTACAATTAAGAAACAAACAGTAGGTATGGCATATCAAACAGACCTTCTGCTGCTGTGATCTTACCTAAACACAAAATAAGCTCCTCTGTACTTCTACAATAATAGTAATAAAGTACTTTTTTGCTTTATTTACACCTTTAAATATGATTATTACGTCTTCCCATACACAAACCTCTGGTGCTTTACAGACAAACAATAATCAAGATTTAGATAACTGTCAAGCATAAGGACAAGAGGGTGTATATCCATCCAGCCTAGTGAAGTAGAATTGCCTATTGGGCAGAGCAGTAGGAAGTTGTGGGGCAGAGGTGGCAGTTTGAAATCCTGCCTGGAATAGATTTGTACTTACACACTGCCAATGATGTTGAAAACTGAGAGATGCTTTTCATTTTTCAAATGCTGCTAAAACATGGCACTTGCTTCTAAAGACTAAGTGTCCATCACTTGGACACTTGTCCTGATTTCCATCTGGCCAGATGACTCTAAAGTACAGAAATGGTGGGGGTTGGCTGCCAAAACCTTTTCCTTTTTGTGAGTTGAAATGGTGTTCAGCAGAGAAAGGTGACATTCTGCATGTTGTGCCACCTGTGACCCTCACTGGACAGTTTTGCACATGGGGTGTGCCTGGAAGAATTACTGTCACTAATTCCCCCCATTAATATTGCTCATGTCTCCAAGATACGTGGTTGCTGTGGGTGTGACCCTAATCTTGTCACAGAGGTGGGCGTAGGGAGAAGTGGGGTGAGACTCAAGTAGAAGGAGACCAGAACGTGGCACTCTGCAGATCTGGTGGTTTCCATTGCATCAGTAGCACTTCACCAGCACACAGCAGTCATGGTGAAGGTCAGGAATGTGGCTGATTGTGGTAGGAGGTGGACTCTTTTATTCCTTGTCTTTTACCAGGAATACATTGAGGTTACCAGTGTGACACCTGAAACAGGGAATTTGAAGTAACAATGTCTGCCTTCTCTCTGTGTGTGATTTTGGCACTACAGTTTGAACTTAATCATCAGACTGGGTTAAGCAGAACTATGATCATTTGTACCTATTATATCTAGGTCCTCTCCATCATCTACTGAAGGCCAGTTTATTGCCACAGCTTTTTTTCTCTCCCACTAACTGATACTTCATCAACAGTCTCAGGAAGAAATTTGTTATGCTTTTGTTACTTTTAGCATATTTTCATATATTATTGCTTCCTGTGCATGATGCAAATGGCAACCCTCCAAGGCAATACACTGTTGGTTTTAAGAAGGTCAGTGCTGTAATACATGGTGGTATTTTCCTATGCTAATCTGTGTTCTTGTGATCTTTGAATTCTGTGAGACTGGGGCTCAGTAATTGAGACATGAGAAGAGAGATGTCAGATCTCACTGAAGAGAACAAAGATGTAGGCTTAGCTGTCATCTTTTAAATGTGAATTGGAATAATGCAAGATAAAATAAGCGTAGAAAGTGAGGTTCATGAATTACTATTGATAATTAATCCCAGATTTGTTAATTGATAACATTTATTATGGCAGTACCTAAGGAGCAGCTAAGAATGGAGCCTCGTGTGCCAGGCAGACAGTGCTCCTCCAGCAGCTGCTCCTCTCTGAGCAGCAACAGATGACAACAACACTTCTTCATGGTGAGACTGAAAACAGGAGACAACTGTGGGAGGCCGAATACAGAGCTGCTGCCCCCCTGACAAAAGCTGTTCTGTAATTGCTGGCACAGGCCTAACCAAGGGGAGCAGGTCTGAGCAATAGAGACACTATTTTTGTGTAGTGCCTATGGACAGAAACCTAGCAATGGGAAAACAGCATGCCAGTTGTCTTTATTTTGTAATGTGGCAAATCTTTTAAAATACTTGTGACAGTTCTAAAGGCAATTTACAGTGTGTATTTCATTAGGTAGCTTCTAAATAGCTTCCCATTGCAAAATATTTTATTTCAGGACTAACCTTACTCATGGCATTTAGAGAGTCATAGGTTTTAATGGTGTATAATTTTACCTAAACATTCTTATTGCTCTTTTATCTGTTTACTGGCAATTCTAAATGTTTAGTTTATACTGATAAAGATGATTATCTTGATGTATAGCAGAGACTAAGTGTATATTACAAAAATACATTTTTGTTCTCTCTGAAAATAAGACTAGAAAATCCTCTTTAATTAACCTTGGCAACTGTATTTCAGAAGAGCCTGTGAAGCAAGCAAGTCAGCAATATGTGAATTGACAGCTCAAACAAACAAAAAAAGTTCAGAAAAGCAATTTTTACTCTTTAGATTTTTATAGTGTTGAAAAAAATTGGACTGCTCCGATTCATTCTGTTATTAGTTCTTCTAAGATTTTGATGGAAATAATTGCTGTTTGTTGAAAAAAACAGTACATTGAGTTCCTGAATTTGCTGATATTGGTGAAATGAGTATTTTATGTTTGCAGGAAAGGCCAAGGAAGCAGAAATATGTCTGTACGATGAAAAGATAAAGTCTGTGGCAAGTTGAGCAGTAACACACAAATATATTTCACAGTGTGTGTTTAGGGTCTTGTATTTATAGTTATGGGTGTCTAAGGGCAAAGACAAGACACTGTATAGTTAAGTTACCATACTTTAGTAAAACAACCACTTCATCTGAATAAAAAAATCATCATGTCTTGGCTTTGCAAAAACTCTACTTTTTCAGTTTATAGTAGTGGATTTACTAAAAGATGCTACTTTTTCCTATAAACCCCATTTTTATCTGAAATTCGGATATCAAGGATCATTTAGATTTTGAAAAAATTATGGAAGACAAAATTTCTACCAAAGGCTACAGTATAAAAAGAGATCTAAGTCGTGGAGAGGGGAAATGGATGGGATAAATGCTATGTATATGTGTAGTGGATCAAGGGTTAGACTTGATGATCTCTGAGGTCCCTTCCAACCCAGCCAATTCTATGATTCTATGATTCTATATCACCTGAGTGCATTACTAATTTGAGGATCATACAGGCTTAAATTGTTGTACAAGTCAAAACTATGGAATACAATCTTTTATCTGTTGTCGGCTTGGTTGCAATATATAGGATAAGTAGAATATTTTGTTGCTGAAAGAAATGTGTCAACTGAAACTGAAATTTTCAAAGAACGATGCACATGGTTGCTTTATTTCCATGGTGAAGCTTTCTGCATAGAGTTAATGAAATGCTTGGGGTCCTAGGGAATAAAAGGTGCTATATAAATGTAAAAAATTATCAGTAAAAAGTTTTTCCCTCCAGGCATTTGGGATTTTGCTGTGTGTGTTATAAGGAGGCATTTGCAGTCTTCTTTCATTCAAAATGCTTCAGCTTAGACCCGCTCGAGCTCTTCATCTGCAGCTTCAGCTACAAAAATGTTTATATGAAGAGTTTCTAAATTGGTCTCAGTTAATCGTATTTTGGTGCTAAACATGAAAGAGCCTGCTTTGGCTTAAGCATTTTATAACCATTTTGAAGACCAAGAGGAACTGGGTAGCAACCTATCACAAGAGGTTTTCAGGTGCTATTTTAACTATTATTAGGTGTTGTTTGCATTGGTGGGGAAGTAATACAGGACAGAATTCCTGGAAATTAAAAGACAGCTATGGAATAGGTGGCTTAATTGTCAAGAATTGCAGTGCATGACCCTTTACTGGCCACATATGTTCTTTCACTGATCTTGGAATGCCTCATCGGATGGTGGCTATAAAATTTCTATTTCATGCACAAGTGAAATCCCAGTTTTGCATAATTTTGTCTGTATTTCTCAAGTCATCTTAATCGAACATGCAACGTTTAGTATAGGCTTCTGCTTTTCACATATTATAAGCGTAAGCAGCAAAGGCAGTGAAATTAGAAATCAAAGAGAGCTGACAGAATTGGACGTAAACTTTTCACTATTTTAATGAAAAGTCGCAGTTAAATGCTATGTGAATTCACAGCAAACGTGGAATTTTCTTTGAATCCACAGATTGTGTGGATGACATTAAACTGTGTGGTGAAGTCAACACAATGGAGGGAAGGGGTGCCAGCCAGAGGGACCTTGAAAGGCTCAAGAAGTGGGCTCATGCAAGCAGTATGAAGTTCCACAAGGCAAGTGCAAGGTTCTGCACCTGGGTCGAGGCAATCCCATGCGTGAATACAGGTTGGGAGGAGACAGGATTTTGGGTAGCCATGAGGAGAAGGACTTCGGGTTGGTGGTGGACCAGAAGATTAACGTGAGCTGTCAATGTGCACTTGCAGCCCAGAACACCAACTGGATCCTGGGCTGCATCAAAAGAAGCACAGACAGCTGGTCGAGGCAGGCGATTCTTTCCCTCTGCTCTGCTCTTGTGGGACCCCACCTGGAGTACTGTGTCCAGTTCTGGAGTCCCCAGCATAAGGACACAGAGCTCCATGAGCATTTCCGGAGGAGAGGCACTGAAATGCTCAGAGGGCAGGAGCAACTCCTCTGTGAATAGGTTGAGGAAGTTGGGGTTGTTCAGCCTGGAGAAGAGGAGGCTTTGAGGTGACCTTATAGCAACCTTCCAATGTCTGAAGGGGGGAGCTGGGGAAGGGCTTTTTACATGGGTGGAAGGACAAGGGGCAGTGATTTAAAACTTGGGTAGATTTATGATAAGCATTAGGAAAAAATTCAGCCTGTGGAACAGATTCCCCAGGGAAGTTGTTCGCAAACAGATATGAAATATAATAAAATACTGCATCATCTTCTGTAATTTAATGCTTTTATAAAATTTGTGTTTTCCTTCAATTATTAATTGCAGAATTGAACCAAGGATTGCTGTTGCTTTATCTGCTAGGGGACAAAATATACCTAAGTATGATGACCATGTAATAACTGAGTATCATAGAATCCTAGAATGGTTTGGGTTTGAGTATCATCTAGATCCAACCCCTAAGATGGACAGGGACACCTTCCCACTAGACCAGATGGCTTAAAGCCCCATCCTGGCCTTGAACACTTACAGGGGTGGGGCCCCCACTTCTCTGAGCATCCTGTTTCAGTGTCTCAGCACCTTCACAGGAAAGAGTATCTTCCTATGATAATAGGTATGATACTCAGCAAAAAGCACAGGGGTAGTATTAATATTTGCTGTTTCATGTTTTTATTGGCTTTAGTGCTTAGCATACAACACAATATCTTAGAAAAGTCTGCAGACTGCACAAGATGATGGTGTTTTTTGTGTTTAAGAGCAGTGGAAAACTGTTTGTGCATGCTCCCAAATATCAGAACTTGATTTTATAAATGTATCTTTTCAACAAAACAAGCTTGATTCTCAGCAGAATAACATTAGCATTCATTAGGGAACTGAGTGCTTTAGGGTAATGTTAATGCAATTCATAGCCTGTTGCCTGTGGGCTATCAGTTTGAATTCAGCCTAGCTCAGTGGGGATTAAAAATTGGCCTATTTAGTGGCCTTCCTGTCATCGAATTGGATGAGTTCAGTGGGTCTCAGTCCCATAAACCATTCACACTGCCTTCTCCTTACCTTGCAAGCTCCAGAGAAACCCCAAAATTTAATGTATTCTGGGCAAAATTATTCTGTGGTACCATGAAAACCAAAGAAAAGCAAAAGGCATGATTCACAGTAGCTACATGAGCACTAACAAACACATTATTTTAAAATGTGGAAGTTACAGTGATTGACATGTAACATTTATAAATTAGCAAATTAGCTGATTATGTTCGTATGTTGCCACACAGCAATACAGAACCTAACATGACAAAGACTCCTTACACCTGTGCATAAGATCATGCCAACACATTCAATGGTTAAATGTCTCTAGGATTCATTTCTATCAGAACAGATATCTACATACTAATGATGGTGAAAACAATGATTTCCTAGTCTTCCTCCATTACTTCATAGCAGAGTCAAATGCTTCTGATATTTTCCTGTACTCTTAAAAAATAGTTATGAAGATTCTAGAACCCTTTAGAGAATATGTACCAATTTTATTTATTGATATAGTAGTAAATCTTCTTTGAAAAAGCTGTTTGAAACTGTTAATTTTTGCCCTCTGCCATGGATTCAGAGAATAATGGTTTTTGTTTCCCCATAGTCTTTTCTTCGCTAGACTAAAATATCTCAAGCATTCCTGTTTTCAGCTAGTTGTGTGTTTCAAAAAAATTTTTTTTTCTCTTTCCTTTACTATCTTCTATTGGATTTTTTTTAAAAAGAAATTTTTCTTGAAACGCAGAGCCCAAATCTATACACAGTATTACAGCTGAGGCATTATCACTATTAAATGAAAATTTCTTTGTATATACTAGATAGGACAGTTCTGTTTACACCTGTTTGTACTGCAGCTTTTTTCACAACGGTGTGATGTTGACGTCTGTTGAGTTTGTGATCTACTCTCATTTCCAGCCCCTTTTCTGAAAACCTGGTGTTTATTCATCTGTTGTTAATTGTGCAATTGTTGCTTTCCTACTTAAATGTTGCAATTGGCACTTGTGTTTATTCAATTGCATCCTATTTCTGCAACCAGTTTGTCAAGAACATTTGAATTCTTTTTTTGTCTTGCAACATGCTTTCAGCTCTGCCAGTCTGGCATTGTTGGTAAATCCAATCAATACAAGCTGTACTACGTCATTCGCATAATTAGTGCTTGGTACCAAACTCGGGACATACCCACCTCCAGGGAATCGAATCTGCTATATCCTGCTATTTTTCAGCGAAGCCTTGCTGGTGTCATTTTGCACCACTGCAGAGTAATTTAATTACACTATGTTTTTTGCTTGGTCAGTTAAGAGTTCTCTGAGACAGTGTCAAGAGCCTTACTTAAGTCAGGCCCTACCAGATCTCTCTCTGCTCCCATCCAAAGCCCGCTATGGGATGCACTTGGCTGGATATGACTGACACATGCACGTCGGCTGTGAATTACCGAGTCATTAGCGCCCAGGTACATAACTGTGTGATTTTTTGCTTCAGCATTCCTCTGGGAATAGGGTCTGGAAGGATGGACAGTACTTGGCTCTACCTATTCCCCCCCTTTGAATTATCTGGGCTGTGTTTTCTCCTCTCTCATGAGATCTGTAGTCTTCATGAGCCCTCAGTGACGGTTCCTCACACGTTGCCTTAATCAACTTCTCACACTAGCGTGAAATCTCTCTGGGCCTAGAAAATCTGAAGAAGAAGAAAAAAAATATTTATCAAAGCAGTTTCTGCTTTGCGCATTTACAGCTCGCTCTGAATCCCCGTCCTTTTGCATCGGGTAAGGAAAAATGGCACCGAACGCTTCTAGTTTCTCGGTGTCACCTCAGTTCTTCCCGCCCCCAGCAGGGCCCTGGTAGAGCCGCTCCTCTCTGCTCTCAGCTTTCCCGTTCCCCTCTCGCTGCCGGTTTGTCGCAGGAGCTTGCCCGACCCTGGCGGGGCAGCGCCTTCGCTCCCGCAGCACCTGACCTAGTTTTCCACTTTCTGCGGGAGAGGCACCGCCAAGCAACCGGCACCGCCACCTCCCGCCCCCGCGGGCGCTGCGCGGCCGGGCGCAGGTGAGGGGAGGCCGGGCCGGGCCGGGCCGGGCGGTATTGGTGCTGGCTCCCGCCTGCCGAACCGCGGACCCGTGCCCGGCCCCGCCGCGGGGGGGCGCTGCCTCCGGGCCCCCAGGGCTCTGCCCGAGACACCCGCGGGGCGGGAGCGGCGCGTGGCGGTGACGCACATCTGCACCCGCGGGGCGCGCGCCCCCCGGCGGGAGGGGCCGGAGAGCGCCGGGGCGGGAAGGCCGCACGCATGCGCGCCGGGCCCCCCGAGACGCCTGCGCGCGTGGGGCGCCGTGTGTGTGCGTGTGCGTAGCCGCGCGCGGAGTGGCGGGGGGTCGGGAAGTTAGCGCGATGACGTCATGACGCCTCGCGCAGGACGTAACCCCGGCGTCACGCACACCCCGGCGAGCCCGTGAGTTTCCCGTTATGCCTTTTTTTTTTTTTTTTCTTTTTTTCTTTTCATTTCCCTCCCCTTCCCGGCTGCGGGCGGGGGAGCGACGGAGTCGGGGGCGAGGGGGGGGGGGGGGAAGGGCAACGAGGGGAGGGGGCGCGCACCGCTCCGGGCTGGGTGGGGGGCGGCGGGTCCGGGCGCGGCGAGCCGGGCGCCCTAGCGGCGGTTGGCGGGGAGGGCGGCTCTGCCTCCATCCTGCCGCATCGGGGAACATGGCGGCCGCCTCCGACCTGGTGCGGCACCGCGACTCGTCCGCAGCCGCCCGCGCCGCGGTAAGTGGCCGGGCCGAGTCTTCAGGGTCGGTGGTGGTGGTGAGGCGGAGTGAGGGCGGGCGGGCGGGCGAGGCGCTCCCCTCCCCGGCCCTCCTTATCACCGACCTCCGTCTCTGCCCTCGCCCCCTGCCCTCGCTGCTTAGCGGCCTCTCCGGTGCCCCGGCCGGGCCGGACACAAAGGGCCGTGCCGAGGAGGGTTTTGTGCGGTCACATGAAGCGGCGCAGCCAGTGAGCGCGGAGCTGGGAGGGGGAAGCGGGGAGCGGGGCCGCCGCCATTGCCAGGCGCGGAGGAGCTGGGCAGTCCGGTGCCGCCGCGGCGGGGCCTAGGGCGTGGGGAGAGCCGCCCGGGGCCGGGCCGCCGGCAGCGCGGGGCCGCGGGAGCCAGGTAATGCCCCGCAGCCGGGGCAGGAGGATGCCGTCGCTCGGGGGTGGCCGGGGTCACCCTGGGGGGCTCCGGCTGGCGGTGCGGCGGGTCCGACCGGGCGGCCCTGCGCTCCTCTTCTCGCTTCCCTGCTGCGGGTCAGTCCACACGCTGCTCTCCCGGGAAAGGCTGCCTGCCGCTGTCCTGGGGCAGGGAAAATGAGCCGTCTCCTCTTTTCCCTTCGTTTCCTTCCTCTTTGGCATGAGGCAGGGTGACTCTGAAATGCACGGTGTTGTCCTAAGGGCTGGCAAGTTCCTGGCCCGCCGTGGGACTGTGCCCCTCGGAGCGGGGGCAGTGCCACTGCCTGCAGTGCCCGGGGCTCCCGGAGCCGGGGTAGTTTACGACAGCTAAAGAAAAGTTAACAGTTCGGGTATCGAAGTCGTGTGTTCGGGCTCCCAGCTGCTTCAGGGTCTGTCGGTTTCTCTGACTTAAGTTTGTGTTACATGAGGTTGCAGGGATGAGCATCATCCTGACCTGTGTAACTTATCTGGAATCTATAAAGTTTTCTTGTGGCCTACCCATAACCTTTAGTCTACTGGAAATACTTCTGTTGAGGTCATGTGGGCTATAAACTGTCAAGGCACAGTGACAATGAAAAATAATCATGGAATATCAGATTAGGTTTCCATCAGTGTTGTACAGCTCTGGCCCTTTAAGCAAAACCTCATTTGCAGTGATACTCTGGTTCTTGCCCCCCCTCCTTCTAGCACATAATTTAATTATGAAGATTGTGTCATGGAACTTAGCACTCAGATGCATATGGGGAATGAATGTCCACCAGATTTTAGAGTAAGAAACCATTTCATGTTTACATTAATGGATTAATACAAGTGACAGGCACTCTTAAGAGACTAATAAGCATTTCTGGAATTCCACCATAGAACTTCTTTTACTGAGAAGTTTGATCAGTGTTATTTTTTTATACAAATCACAAAATAATATTTCATTCAAATTATAGAACAGATCTCTAAAGCAAAGATTCTCCACAGCTGACAGTGAAGTGTTTCAGAGTTTTGATAACAGTGTGATTCCTTTACATAGAATTTTTTACTACCTGGATTGTGCAAAGCAGGTGATTAGAGGGCAGAAAAATGCACTGATTAGACAATGCAAAATACATCTGGAGAGGCTTTTAGTTGGTCACTCAGATGCAGAGAAAATACAACAATTTTCTTAGTGGAGAGGACTTTAAGTGAAGTGGATGGAGGAGCAGTGCAATGTGATAATCCTATTACACTGACTTATAATCAAAGCTGATGTTGCAAACCTGTGTAGTGTAACTGCAGAGGGATGTTGTGTGGAGTTATACAAGAATTACAAAGACATCTGAAATTAATAATCTTCAAAATATTGTCTTAAAATAATTTTCTCTGAGCTCTAGCATTCATTCAAAAGGAATTTTTTAAAAATAAAAACATTTACCGAAGGCATAGGAGTTGTTAATATCAGAAAGAAAGTTCTCTTTTTATAGCTATATTTTTTGTTTATCTTACCTCATGTCTGTGCTGTGGTTTTTTTTTTTTATATTTGCTAAAAAATACTTGGCAAATATCATAACAAAATCACAGCAAAAGCATGCTACTCAGATTTCTTTTTTTTAAGTTTCATGAAGGCTGGCATCTAGTTTGTAAGGAGTAGAGGTAGAAGGAATGTGCCTAAGAAAATGTATATGACAGTCCTTGAGTGAATACTAAAAGAGAATACTACTGTTTTGAAGTCTCAACAAGTGACCTGCCCAGTAGGGGGAAAAAGCACTGATCACTTTGAGCATCCCTTGTGAGGTTATTTAGTGCAGCAACAATTGATTGAAACAGGAGCATCAGCAATTGAATAAACAGGATGTTAAACAATAGTGGCAATGCCTTCCACTTTAAAATAACAGTGTAGGCTGAATTTCAATATAGACACTGAATTCTAGGGTTGTCAGTGGCATTTCTTGTGAAATAGTTTGTGCTTGTACTTGGAACTATCATCAGACCCTGCTAGCATACACTTTTTATGTTATTGAAGCTTTTTGAAGTCACTTCTGGAGAAAACAGAACCGAAAAGGGAATAATGTACTAATAAAACACATGCATGCTTACACTTATTAATTTCAAGCACTTTCAGGCTTGTTATCAGCTTGCAAAATATCCAAGGATTTAAAACCCGAAAATTTGCAGAATAGTTGTCACTTAGTATGCAGTTTCATCTGAAGTTAGTTTGACTTAAGAGTCTGAAAAGTTGCTGATTGGCTGCAGCTGTTTGCAAGCCGTAACTCACATTCCTCATGTTTTTGTGTTTTCAAACAACTTTTTGTCTCCATCAAAGTTCAAGTGGTGCAGCTATTAGAGAACTACCTTGAGATACTTTAAAAAAAATTTCCTCTTTAATACCAAATGCACTACTCCTAATGTTACAGTTATTTTAAGCTAAATTGAATGAGTTCCCTGTGTGCTCTGGGTTGTGCCTGTGCTGTATTATGTATTCAGACATTGGGAGGCAAATCATTTAACAAAACCAGGTTATGTCTGAACAGTGTTGCACTTTACTTCAGGTGACTTTGAGACTGTCGTAAATTGACATAGCCTTCAAAGACTAATTCCTCCAGGTGAAAATAGTGCCCACTGAACTTCAGAGTGTAAAGAAATCCCTGTTGAAATATACCAAACCAAATCTGTTTTCTCTAAAAGTATGTTCGTTTATGTTCTTAAGCACTCTAAATATAAGTTGTTTTTTTATAATTAACCTTTTTTTTTTTTGCTGCTTTTTTTTCTTTTTCCCAAGGTAGATGCAAACTACTGGAAAAAGAACTTAAGTTACCCAAGGAAACTGTGTATCTTGGTTGTGCTGGCTAATTTACATAAAGATGCTACCGGGTTGTTTGGATTAAAAGATTTTCATGTAGTTTGAGTATCACAAAAAAGAATTCCTTTATGCGTAATTTAAAAACCAAAACAAACAGCATATGCATTTTAATGCCTGTGTGCATTGTGTCCCTTAAATAAAAACTTGTGTCAGTTAATTGGAACAATTCACACAAGCAGTGATGGTAGCAAAGTCGTGCAAACATTCACAAAACTGCAGAAAAGCTCTTTGATAGGCAAGGGTGGGAAGTGGTCACTGACTCCCTGGCTACTTAAAACCAGACACCATGCAGTGCATCTCTACACTACAGGAATACTGTGAGATGAGATTTGATGCTCAAATCTCAGCTGTGTGTCAGAAGGACCATGTAATGAATTTGCATAAACTTTTAATGTGTGTTTTTTGTCAAAAAAATGAAAAAGGCATGATAGTCACAGGATCAGTCATGTTACCTATTATGTGGTGCAGTGTCATGTAAAGAGTATTTCATGTCAGTACAAAGTCTGCCTAGAATTCTGTGGTATTTACTTAAGTGATGCTGCTTCATTAAAGGAGGGCAAGCTGTTTAAAATTTCAAAGTAAGGAAATAAAGTAATCCACATAAAAATGAGTCTCCATTTGTGCTGCAGTTTTGTCACTGTTCATCTGTACACAGCAGCTTTTAGTTGATAAAATGTTGCAGCAGTGCCCTTTCCTTGCCAATGAGGTTAAAGGGGGGGGATACAGTGACTTATCAGTGAGAATGCATTTTTTGTTTTGGTTACAGTAAATATTAACTGACTTAATATTCCTGAGCGAACTTGGTGATTGCAGAGAACTGTTACTCCAGTTGATGTAATTCTGATTCTTTTGGTATAGGAAGTACTGGCTTCAGGTGTAACTAAATCCAGCTACTGGAAATGGTAAATCTACAGTTGTCAGTGATACCGAATACTTTATCTTGCATATAATCAACGCTTTGAAGTATGATGGGATATGTAGTAATTCAGTGTTTCTTGAAACTTAATCCAGAGGATGCAAAGTTCATGCTCAAGTCAGAATAAAGGTCAGATTACTGGGCTTTGGAGCATTTTTGGCCTGTTGTTAGATTGCAGAAACTATTTTCAGTATGCTGAAAATAGTGGCAAGTTAGATACTTGCCATGGTTATAAAAACTTGGGAGTTTTGGAGACTGGAGGACAGTGTTACTTTCCAAGTGAAAAGAAAAATGTACAAGTTTCAGTCTGAGATATCTGTAAACAGATTTTTTTTTTTTTTTAATAAAGGGACATTATTTTGTGACTGAATTACTGTGGTGTTTTGCTTTCCTTAAATGAATACTTGATAACATTATAGTCTTCACAAAGTAACAGGAGTGGGGAGAGATTGCATGTTGGGAAACAGGATGGAAGGAACTCCGGGTGCCTTATTGATTTATCCAGTTGTAGCTGAACCTGTGGATTGAGATCATTGTAACTTCCCTGGATTCTGGGACAACTTTTAGCACTGCTTTGTAAAAATACTTTCCACAATAAAATGATGGAACACAAGCAAAACAAGATGTTAGGTATATGTCTTGTAACTTTTACTTACAGGCTTTTACCTGCTGTGTTCTTTTTTAGTTTGAGTGAAAAAAAAAATGAGGAATTCCTTAACAAATCATGATAATGTTGATAAGTAGTAATGAATACCTCTTGCCTGCTTCTTCAGAGACCAATTGTTTGGTGCACTGATGGCATGGGTTGTGCTTTATCCTGTCTGCTTTTCCAGTGCAGGTCTTTGATGGGGAAAGGGATGAGTTTCCCTCCAAAGTTTTCTTTCCAGAGAAGACATAAAACAGCAGGACAAGGGGCTGCTTTTGAAAAGTTGTTACAACTTTCTAAAGCATGGCAGCTCTGAAGCTGCTTGTTCTGCTGCTGGTATGAAGTGGTAGATATCTGTTTCTTGTCTGGCTGCAGTCAGCAGGGTGATGGGTGGTGGTTATGGTTTGGTTTTTTTGTTTATTTTGCTGCCTGTTGTAGTGTGTCCTGGTTGGTAGGTTGCTTTTTTTAGAAAAAATAAACTTAGGTTTTGTCTTACTGGGTGGTTATCATCTGAATGTTTCTGCTTCTGATTCCTGTCAGCTCTCCTAGGAGTTCTATCTGTGGCATGGTTTTTGATGACTACTTTTTCAAAAAGTCCTTAATGGGTATAATTACATGTTCAGATGTAGGCACATAGAACAGTTTTGTGACTGTACAGTGTTGGAAAACTGTCTCTAGTATTAAATTAATTTTCCAAAATTACCTTTTTTAGTCAGAAGAGATAACTATATAATTTATATCCTAAAATTAGGCTCCCAACCACCAAAACAATAGCTGTAGGTTATCAAAATTTTTATTGTATTTATGATTATTTTGTTTGCAAAGAAACTTGTATTCTTAGAGATGTTCTTCAGAGCTTCCATCGAATACACTGGATTCTCCTGTGTTCTCCTGTGATGATGGGTGGGGAGGAGGAAGAAGGGGGGGTGTTTTCTATTCCAAAATTTTTTGGGTTTTTTTTTTTTTTTCATTACTCTTAAGTTGGCCAGGTAATAGAAGCACTATATTCAAGAGGGGACAGGGTTTGCATGAAAAGTTCCAACATAAATAACTTTGTTTCTTTACACAGAAGTGCTGCTTTTTATTGTTTTAGTGTCATAGCTGTTATGAGCGTGTCTTCTGTCTGAAAGTCTTGATTGCATGTGCTGTCACAGGGAGTGGGCAACTCCCTGTGTCACTGTCAACTGAGTGACAGCTCTGCACCGGGCTTCTCCCACCTCTCTCCTGAAGTGAAGTGGATACTCTGTCCTCTTCTGCTTACTTTTCCTTTAATATATGTTGACATCAGTGAAATCACCTGATCTTTTCTGTTCTTGAGCAACACTTAAAAACTGAGAACCTGTGGCATGTAATGAAAAGAACTTCATTGTGTACAGAATATAACAAATGTTAGAACTCTCAAGTTAATTCAGAAGCAGTTTTTAATCTTCTAGGAAGCTGAGAGCAAAATACCAGCTAGTGCTTCCTACTCAGGTACTTACTGACAAAAACCAAACAAACAACAGAAAAAAAAGACAAAAAACCCCAAACACACACAAAAAAACCCAAAAAACAAACAAACAAAAAAAACCCCACCAAAACAACAACCCCAAAACTATATTGTGGCAGTTTTCATGTGTGGAAAAAATGGAATGTAAGTTGGGATGTGATGGTTAATTAATAAGCTGCTCTAAAAAAGTTCAGAGGCTCTGGGGCCATTACAGAAAATGGGAGGGAGTAGAGCTTAAGTGTCTAGTATACAAACTGAACCAAAATGCTGATGAAACTGATGTGGAAGGGTTGCTTGTATGGTACATAAACCAAAGAAGACTGTAGATACAGTCTCATATATTCTTTTTACATCTTTGGTTTGGAAAAACCTCTGAAGGTTTGTTTTGTCAGACCTGTTCTCTTTTAAGTGCTTTGGGATTGGGATTATCTTTTTCTGTGTCCTTATAAATTCTTGAATGTGTTGGATGATAGTGATGTGTTGTAATGAGAAGTAGTAGACTTGCTGGTGAACAGCTTTAGCATGGATTCTCACAGCCTTTTCCTTTTGTTAGTGTTTTGAAGTAAGGTAGATGAGAGTCTTTTGGTGGTGAGACTCACTGGCTAAGTTCACTGTGATTCTCAGTGCTGTATATGTGGCTGAAAGTGCTGGTGGGCAAGTGAGGTCCAGTTTCTTTCCTGAGGTGTGTGAGGCTTGGAGAAGAGGAATAGTTTATCCAGAAAAAAACCTTTTCTTCAGGTCTACCTATCTACTGCAATTTTAAGACCGCTGTTGCTCTTTACAATTCCTGCTTTTTTACCAGTAGAAATGTGCAGGCATTACATATTTCTGCACAAGGGAGAGAACCAAAATTAGAAAAGGTACTTGGGAGAAACCATTCAGGTTCCTTTGTAACTGAAGTGTCACACTGTTTCTAAAAATACCGTACAGGTACTGTGATAATTTTGAAAAATGTCTTTTAGACACCAAAAAACCGGCTTGGGATTTTACCTTCCTTTTTTTTTTTATTACTCCAGTGAAGTTCCAGCAGAGATGATCAGAGAAGATAATATACAAGAGGTAGCCTAACGAGGATTTATGTCAAAAACAAAAACCAAATTGTAGTGTTATAGTGAGAGGGTTGTTTTTTGTTTTAATCATAGCAGGACTTTTGTGCGTGTGCATTTATTCTCAAGATAAGATCATTGTGTTGTGGAACAAGATGCAAACTTATAAATTAAGGATATATTTAGGGTAGTGTATTGACATTCAGTAAAATTGTGAAGACATGAAAGTTCTGTAGTCCTTTCAGAAGTCTTGACAGTGTCCATTTGGGAATTGGTGAGAATAAGTTTATACTTTTGTATAGAAAGTACTCCAGTATCCCAGCAGAACATTCCTTCATGTCATTTGGAGCATTAATGGTGAGTGGGCTTGTTTTGTTGGTTTTTTTTTTTTTTTTTTTTTTTTTTTTTTTGTCTTTTAGCCAGTTAGAGAAGAGTGGGTTTGTCTGACTTCTGCATGGTGATTGTTTTGGTGTTTAGGATGTTTGGTGGTGTTTTAAATGTAGTTCTATTTAATGAATTTCAACAACCTGGCTTTAGGTCTGTCTAGTAAGCTGGTCCTGAAGCATGCTGATGCATGCAGTTTTTCAAAGGGTGTAAATAGAAAGGAGGGAGGATTAATTAGTGATCCTTGGCGTTGTGGTTTCCATTATTTTCTCAAAACAAAGGCTTCTCCCAACTTAATAATATTAGTACTAGAGTGCATGGTGATTTTATTCCAAGTAATCTCTCTATAACTTGACTTTCATTTCACCAACAGTTTTACCTTAACTTTCCTTTCAATTTTTAAAGTAATTTTCTGCAGTGACATTTTCAACAGAGGAAAGTGCCCTGGTTTCTACATTCTTGAGGTTTTCCTTTTTCTTAATGTGTTCTATTACTGCATATTCATTAGCATGTCTTCTGACCTTAAAAATTTTACCATTCAGAAATAAAAACCAAATCTGTATGGTGTTAATACATTTTTTATTCTTTCAAATGAGCTGTTTATTTTGTTACCAATACTTTTCTGTTCACACCTTTTTTTTAGGACAATTGTACTAATGTAAAAAAACCAACCAAAAAATCCCAACCCTAAACCTGAAAACAAATCTACCCCAAAGCCGCCTCACTTTCTCTTCATTCTTGCCATCCGTAGAAAGCTGGGTTTTTTATGGCTGCCTATACCCTCATAGAAAAATAAAGACCCAAATATCACATTTTTTTCTGGTATAGACTGTAAATTTCCAGCAATTTTCTGATAGGCTTAAATATAGTCAAGGCCTAGGGATTTTTTTGTACAGAGTATTCTAAAGTCCAGTTTTTGGGAAGCTTATCTGTTCAGTGCTACAACTTACTTTGTTTTCTGTTTAATTTGTTCTCTTCTTTTTCTTGATGAATCTGAGGATAAAGACAGGTACTTTCTTAAATTTGCAGTATTACCTTATGTATTTCTGTATTCTTAACAAGTTCTGGCTCTTATTCATGGCTCTTATTTTCTCTGAAGATGTTGAAAGCTTATTAGTAGGAATTAAGTAAGTTCTAGGCATTTTTATCAAACTTGCTGTAATTAGGTATGCTTCTATATGTAGTACATGAACTTAAGGAAAAATTCCTTTCTCTACTTTAATCCACTTAAATCTGAAGGTTCCACATTCACAGATACTCTTTAAGCATTTAGTGTGAATTAGAGTTTCTTCAGCATCCTGCTGGAAAAAAAAATGCTAGAGCTGACCTTGAAAAATCTAACTTGTATGCTTGCAGAATTCCCAGTAGTGAGCTAGGATGCTCTTTGGCCAGTCAGCAAGAAAACAGGCAGCTCTGTGGGCCTAAGTGTATGCACAGAACCTCTGTTGATGTAGGTGACTTAAGTTTTGGGGGCATACTAGTCAACATTCATGTGAATTTGTGAAGCCTTTGTAAGATACGCTCTTGTGTCTGTTTTGTTTTAACTGTAGGTGTCCAGGACAGTGGCAAAATTTCCCTTATCTTTGGTGCTCACTTTAATTTGTTTTAAAATGCTTTGTTATTAATGCAAGTAACAGAATCTGGCTGCTTGCTAGAGTGTTTATGTGCTTTTTAAGGTGCAAGGGAGGCCTGTAGGTTTATTTGCCTTGGTTAAAAACCTATCATTTGTGTCTCTATTCTGAAACACAGTTATTATGTGAATGGCTTCTGACAACTTTGTGTATAGTGGTATTATACTTGTGATTTCATACAACTTTAGCTCAGGCGTATACGATTCTGTTGCACTATCTCTGTAATCCAAGGTAAAGCATATGAAGGAGATTTAGAGCTTATGTCTTATCTCCTCTTGTTTCTTGGACTGCTTTTGAATGTTTGGTTGGGAAATCTCTTTTGGTCAGGAATACTGACAAATCAGCTGTAGTTACATCTTTTAGCCCCAACCACCTTGCCTAAGGACAGCCAAGTGGGCTGGATATGCGCAGGTGAGGATTACCTGTGTGGAAATCTTTTTGTTGTTGTCTTTTTTAAAAATCTTACAACTGGAGACATGTACCAGAAGGATGATTTCCTGTAGCAAGAACGAGGGTATTCATTGCTGTAATTCATCCTATGAAGGAGACATCAGCACCTTTATCATGACATCAGCATTTCATAGGAATATCAGGGTATTTCACATTATCAGAATGGTGGTGGTAAAGTGGCCAAACACACATTAGGTAAAGGATTTTTTGTTTTGTAGTGGGTATGTTGTGACCATTAAGTTAATTTGTTAGAACCTGCATGCCCTGCCTTAGTTTATTGGTTGTGTATCGCTGTAGCCAGCTGGTGGAAACTAAGGCCACAAGACATGTATTTGCTGGTGCAACAAAGCAGTAAAAACCAATGCACTTTACTGTGTGTATGGAAATGAACAGAGGTAAGTCTCTGCATGAAACACTGCACAATTACACCTGAAATCCCCAATATCTTTTTAGTAAAAAATTGTTAGAAGGACTTTGTCTATTGGCTATCATACGTTTAGCAGAATTAATTCAAATAGTAAAAGAATTGAAGGTAGAAAGTTTTTGCCTGATTGATAGCTAAGCAAAAGAAGTGAGCAGTGGAAATAAAGTCTGCAAGCATTTAAAGGGTTCAAGTTTGAGGAAAGAAGGATTAGTTATGTCCTAACCTTGAAGTGAAGCCTGCCTTGGACTGCTACACCTTCTTGCAATCTAACATGGGGACTCCATGAAAGTTCATTGAGCAGTGTAGAAAGTAGACCTCAAGGTACTCCTGACTTGGGTAGAGAGACATTGGGGTAGATCTTGATAATATCTGTTTCATAGCAAAATCATTTTCATAGAATAATTTTTGAGCAAAGGCTTAGTAACTAGAAAATGCTTGGCAATTATACTAGAGGAAGCAGTCCTGTATGGACTCGAGCACAGATCCTGTGACGAGAGGCTGAGGGAGCTGGGGCTGTTCAGCCTGGAGAAGAGGAGGCTCAGAGGAGACCTCATCACTCTCTCCAACTCCCTGAAAGGAGGATGGAGCCAGGTGGGGGTTGGTCTCTTTTCCCAGGCAACCCTCAACAAGACAAGAGGGCACAAAAGGTCTCAAGTTGTGCCAGGGGAGGTTTAGGTTGGACATTAGAAAGAATTTCTTTACTGAGAGGGTGATCAAGCATTGGAATGGGCTGCCCAGGGAAGTGGTGGATTCTCCATCCCTGGAGATACTTAAAAAGAGACTGGATGTGGCACTCAGTGCCATGGGCTGGTAACTGCAGTGGTAGTGGATCAAGGGTTGGACTTGATGATCTCTGAGGTCCCTTCCAACCCAGCCAATTCTATGATTCTATGGTGATTAACTGTGTTAGTAATAACACTTGTGGATAGTGACAGCACACAGGAACCATGAATAGGAGCTTGCTCATGAGACATGAATGTTGTGTCAGAGCTGATCTGTGGTTGTGGTGCTGGTGAGGTGTGGCCAGTTCTGTGGATGGTTCAGCATGGTAGCTGGTAGTCTTGAGCTACATTTAAAAGAGATTTGTGGAGGCATTTGAGTTTGCTTGGCAGATGGGGTAGGTAGTATAACCTGGGTTGTAAGATGGGGGCTTTTGCCATTTAAAAAATCTGAAAAACCCCAATAAACCTTAATGCAGCTATGTGGCATAAAGATCTAAAAATAATCCCCAATTGTTGTAATTACGTCACATTGCTAGAAGTTACAATGAGTAGGAAATTTTTTCCTATTTATGTAGGTCATAGACAATATTTGGTGAAGTGCCACCAAACCAAGAGTCAAGACTGAATAGGTCAGTGAGGAATGAATTTTTATTTACTTTCAAACCAATTTTCATTAGCTATTAAGGTGATAGTGTAGACAGCATGTTCTACCATTATTCCTTCACCAGAACCAGTCCTCTGTGTTTGAAAAGCATGCTCCTGCAAAATGAAAGTCTGTATGCTACTTGTTACATATATGTGAATCCCCAAAGTGATCTTTCTTAAATTATAAACAATAGCATGTATATGAACCCAGTTAGAAAGCAAAATATTTTGTAGCTTCACTTCAAATCTGATAAGCAGTAATTTAATCCTCCTGTGTATTTTATTTGGACAAAGCTATTTCAGAAGAATGCTGGTACTGGAATTTTTATTTTTTTAGATTATTATTTTGATTATCAGATCATCTAGTTATTTTCTTCCTACTGAAGCATTCATTGTAGTGACAGGCTGATCCTCTGAAAAGCAAGGGGGCTCTTTGGGAGTTAGCAGTGGTTTTTGAATGTGCTAATACTCCAGAGTGTATACTCTGTCCTCTGCTGGAGGTTACTGTCATAGGGATATCAGGATAAAATGTCTCAGATGCACCAATTCTCAGTTCAGCTTAAACCTTCCTTTATTTTTAAACTTAAGCCCTTACATATGAGATACTTATTACTAGTTTAGAAGCAGAGGTTTAAAAACACTTATGGAAATCTAAGTATGCAGTAAATCTTTAGAAAAATTGTGTTTATATTTTACATTCACAGGCATAGAAAATAGACCTTCTGTGGGGCTATGAACCGGAGATTCCCTTTCCTGCCATAGTACATGGGAGGTGTCAGAAACACTGTCTAGACAGACAACAGCAGGCATTAGCACTCGTGATCCCAGCATAGCTACCCATTCAACTGGAACAAACTTGTGAGGAACTGAATTTGGACTTGGGATCCTGTTCTGTAGGGGATGCTTGTGCACTAATACCAGTTCTTTATTTCCTCCTATTGCTGTTGAAAATGGTTATGGATTTCACATTCTTGTGCCCTCCCACCATGGCTCATTCAAATGGTCATGATACAAGAGAGAGAGAATTTTTTTTAAGAAAAAACTGAATACAGTGTCATTTATAACTAATTTTGAGCTGTAGGATTTTAGGTTCGGCCTTTTTAAAAACTGCAATGCAGTCTTAAGAAAGCCAGGAGAGTTTCATGTGTTGTCATTTTTATGACTGCAGAAATGTGGAGTAGGAGTTGGACATGAAAGTGTCCAACTAAGACAAAAATGCTAGTTTTGTCTTAAAACCATTTTCTAAATACAGAAAGTTCAGAGACATGTCAGACTACTAAAATTTCTTTTGGCTTGGGCACTTGCTTTGTTTTTTATAATCTCTGATCTGAGAAGGTGCTCTCTGTGGCTGCTGTCAGTGTAATGACCAAAGCTATGAGCCTGCTACCTGAAAATCTTGTCTTGGGCTGCGTTCTTAGAGCCTGCAGATTAAAATTAATTGCATCCCTGTTCTCTTCTTCCAGTATTCTGCAAACTGTTTAGTCTCCTAAATGTAGAAGTTTTTTTCTTGTTTTTGGGGTTGTTTTTTTGTTTGGGTTTTTTTTTGTGTGTGTGTTGTGGTTTTTTTGTTTTTTGGGTTTTTTTAGAAGTGGGATGCAATACTATTTTATTTTCTTGTATTTCCTGAGGAGTTCAGCATTAGAAAATACAGTGAGGTAAGTACATCAGACTGGAGAAGGCAGTCTAGAGGGGAGGTATCTGAAGTAGAGAGCAAGCAGGCTGCTGAGCAGTTTGCCGCCTTTGGGTTTAAAGCTGAAAAGAAAATGGCTACCAGAAATCTTGTTGCTACAGTAACAACATGGCTTGACTATTAATATCCTGCTATAACTACTGTTAGAAATGTTGTGTGAGATACTGCTTTTAAGTAGAAGCATCCTTAATGGGGACTGAGACTTAGATCCATCTAGATATAAATGGATATAAATAGATCTCTTTTGGTAATAATTAAAAATAAGCTAAACAAACAATCCTGATACTATTTCACAAAGTATGTAGTACCTGGTACCATAGTTCTGGTTTTCAGAAATTAAGTCCTTAATTAATTTTTTTTTAATGCAGAACAACCTTTGTTTAACATATTTTTATATTTCAAGTTAAAAAAAAATATACCCATTGTAAACCCTTATTAAGGATTTATAAATAAGAATCAGATTCAGAGATCTGCATTGTATTTTAGTTCTTAAGGGCATAAGTGTGCATATTGCAGAATAAACTTTTTTGCATTTTTTTTATAATAGGGAAGAGTGTGGTTACATTAAAGAATTCCAGTGGTGTCTAATGCAGTACATGAGAAATATGTAAAGTGCAGTAAATGTTTGAACATTAATTGCTGTATTTCTCTGTGTGTCAGTATTCCACAGGTGATAGATGAGATTGCAGATTATGGACTGACAATAAACTGCTCCTCTTCAAAGCCCTCTGTGTGTGCTTACAGCAGATCCCATTTCTTCTCTGGGTCTTTCAGTTTTGGGCTGGAATTTTTTTTTTTTTTTTTTTTTTTTTTTTGTTCTTGTTGGTTGGTTGGGGGGTTTTTTGTTTTTTTTGGGTTTTTTGTTTGTTTGTTTGAGTTTTGGGTTTTTTGTGAAGTTCTCTGTCAGACTTCATGACACTCTGTCAGTGCCTGGAAAGGCACTAGATTAATTCAGTAGAGATGAAGTTAATAAGCTATTCTCTATTCAAGGGACTTTAAAAATATTGTGCTGCATTGGTAAAAATTATGAAGATGTTAAAGTAAAATGTCATTTGGACAATAGGGTGTTGCTGCCAGGGGTACACAGAAGGGGGTACACTATCTGGATGTACACAAGTGTAACTTGAGCTGGTTTTATTCTTTTGCTTGGTTTTGCCTCCTTCATACTTTTATTAAAATTCTGTGGGCTTTGTAGAAAGGAGAGTATGACACTACATCTGGCACCACTGTTTGGTGTTTTAAAAAAGGAATTTTGAAATTGTTTAATTGGTTTGGGTTTTTTTTTATATAAGTACAAAGAAGTTCTGAAAGTTTCTGAAAACTTTTTTTGTTTTGTTTTTAAGATACAAAATCCATGGTTTTCAATTAAGGCTGCTGTTTCCTTAGAAAAGCACTTGGGTGAAGAAGCTTTCTGGTTTGGATTTCCAGTTTCTTAATTTCATCTGAGAAACTGGGTGTGCAAACTTGGACTAGAAACGTGTCAGGAGTTATAATCAATTTGTCTGAGCTGTGCAAGATAGAATCATAGAGTGGTTTGGGTTGGAGAGGACCTTAAAAATCATCTAGTTTTACTGCCCTGCATGGGCAGGAACACCTCTCTCTAGATCAGGTTGCTCAAGGCTCCATCCAGCCTGGCCTTGAACACTTCCAGGGAGGGGACAGCCACAGCTTCCTTGGGCAGCCTGTTTCAGCCTCAAGATTGTCAAGATCTGATGTGTCTGTTTTCTGTAGTACATTTGTGCTCTGCTTGTAGTCAGGGGTTATGACACTGTATTTTGGGATGCCATATGTAAAGTTAATAGGATGATGTGATGAAGGAGCATATAGTAATTCATACTGGATTAAGGAGTGATTCCATAGGTGAAGGTTGAGGCACGGGTAATGTATTGACAAGAATTTGCTGAGACCATAACTAAAGAAGTGGTGTTCAGTGTCAAGGGTGATGGCAAAGTTATATACAGTGCTGTTAGTATTTTGGGGTGGAATTAAAAGATGATGTCATTCTGTGCTTTAAGCTTTTCCTACTTAAGAGAAGCTGTTATATTTAAGGTGAATAAATGATGCAAACAGGGAGCTAGCTCATGTGGTCAAGATAAATAGGCTGAAGGGTGATTGAAAATGTACAGATGTTTTTTATGCAAATGGTATGTTGATCTGTAGCTTGAACTGGCAATTATTATAAAAAAATTATAAAGAAGATTAATTATTTCTCTTCAGATAATTGCTAATAGTAATTCTCAATATGAGGAATGCCATTAGTTCAGTTGGATATTGACCACTGTAAATTTATTAAATATTAATGATACTTGTAATGTTACATCTGATCTTAGCTGAGGGGGAAACTGCATGGATAAGTAACCTTCTGAAACAACATACTCATTTTCTCTTAAGGCCTTGATGTTCTAAATATTTTCAGAACTCCTTTTAACTTTCACTTCAGCTTAGTGCTTTTAGGATGCTTTTATTTGCATGTTGTGTGTTACATATTTGCTTACTGGGTAATGTACTCTCAAAGTAAACAACTCCCTTTGCTTCACTGTAGATGTGTCTGTAGACAGTGTGCCTGTTGTGTGTATCTTTAAATGATACTTCAAATGACTACTTTATCTGCTTAGTGATAGAGAGGAAAAACAACCTTTTGACCAATGTACGTAGTTCCAAAACCCAGTCTGCCTCGAATATTTTTGGCTCTTGACAGGTTTTCAGTTTTCTTCGTTTACATAATACAGATTTTTTAAATAATGGGATGTGTTGTTTGATTTAATTGATGGTGAAAACACAAGTTCATGTTTTCCATTCAAGGTGCTCTCTCCTTTCCCTACTTTTTCCCTACTGTGATACTCCTATTAATGTCACGTTCATCAACTTTAAATCTTGTTTAGACTGAAACAGCTTTACAGACTGAGGTATGATCATTTCTGTTCATTTCCTATGCTGTCACACTTCTCCTTGAAGTGTTTCACCATCCCATATGGGGAGTTGTCAAAAACAAAAACTTTCTCCAAGCAGAAAAATGAGAGATGTAACACCTCCGTGTGAAAGCCCTACCACAGCTTTGGGAACTGGGCATGTGGCTTTTACTATGATGAACAGACAAAGGAAAAATTGAAACTTCTTTGAACTATTTTTCAGATCACTCTCAAAATCTAGCAGGAGATTCAAAATGCAGGAGGAAATCTTCTCTCTCACAGTCCCTTGCTTGCTTGCTTTTGTTCAGTCACTGCTCATGCTTTGAAGTCAGAAGGATCTCCAGACTTGAATTTTGTCTTTTCATGTTGTGAAGTGTTAAGTTTTTGCTTAATTTGACTTCTGGATAATTCAGGTTTCAGTAGGGTACTTGTACTTGTATATTAATTTGCATTAATTACTGTAAGAAGATTACATTTTTTCCTTTGCAAACTTAGTTTTGGTAAATTTGATTGTGTTATTTGTAATTCAGTTGATTAAAGCTGGAATAGCATAAAGAAAAGTTGTACAAATGTGATTTTATAAAACTTTGTTTAAAATTGATTATTTAAATTAATCAAGCCCAAATGTTAGTTCTAGATATCTGTGGGTACTGAATGTACATAAGTTATTTTTATACTTTTTGATAAAAACTGAAGAGTATCAAAGCTTCTTATGCAGGAAACTACATTTTATACAGACAAGGTTGCTGCTCAATACTTGTGAACATGGTAGTATAGGCTTGTATTTTAAAAGTTTTTCAGCTGTATTAACTGATTTAGGAGACTATCATCAGCTAAGTTTTTGCTTTTTGGTCCTTTTATGAAACAATTTTATCCTTGGTAGTTATGTATAGAATTGTAGCTGCAGCATCTTCTGGGCTTCTTGTATTAGCCTTCCTTTGAGTAGTCTCTGCTTTATACTGGCAGTTTTTTCCTGCATTGATTTTTTAGGATTTTTATATTTCTGTAAGATTATAGACCTTTACCAGAACTGCATCAGATATTAGAATGAGATGTCTTTCTCCCTACCCTTCCCACCATCTCACTTTTGAGTTTATCATATTTTCGTGCTGGGACAGCATTATCCTAATAAATGTAAATGTCACTCTCAACCAGAAAATAAAATTCTTTAAGTCCCAGAGAATATTTGAAGTCAAGACTACAGTTGCAAGTCTATTACTGCCTTTTTATGTTAAGCTGAAAAAATGGACTGTGTAGCCACAGCTAAACTTTAGTATAGTTTAGTCTAGCCTTTGTTTCTTCCTGTTCCTTCCCCCACAAGTTTAATCAGCTATGGGGAAAAAGCTAGTTTTGTATAATAATTATCATAAGAACAAAACCAAGGGCAAACCAAAAACAAAGAAACAAAACAAAACAAAACAAAAAAAAACAGCAAAAAATCTCAAAACAACCAGAATAGTCCACCAAAAATCTTCTCTTGGAATTACGTTCCTGACTGTAACTTCCAGGAGAAGTTGGTGGTTAAGACAGCTCAGTGTTTTTTCCCAGAAATACGTAGGAATGTCAGTTATAACAAACCTGTTAGGAAAGAAAGTGCTTTCAAGTACTTCTGACTTGTCTGTTTCTTTGGTATTGGTAGGGTTACATGAGAGAAATTGCCCATCTCCACCATTGCCATTTTTTTCTGCTTGCTGTTCTCTGTCCTTATAAGAACAGGCAGCTGCTTATCAGTGCCCAGAAGCCTGACTTTTACAGCAGCCCTTGTGCCTCCTGTGTGTGGACCCCTTTTCACTCTTCCAATGGCAAGGCCTCAAGGTGAATGCTCTGTAACTACATTTCTTACCTGTTTCTGAGACCCTGTTGACAGGGGACTGTTGCTCTCTTTATTATCTGGCAAGGGAGAATGGCATTAATTCTCACTTAATTTTCTGATTATGAGAATTAAGGCAGGAAAGTTAGAGCTAAAGTGTTTGTGATTTTGAAATCTTTGCTTTTCCTTCAGGAGTCTTAGAGAACCACAGCTCTTCCATATGCTTGTAAAGAACTTCACGTGCGCAGTTCCAGGTGTCAACAATTTTGGATTACACTGAAGAATACTTACATTTAGGTTTTCTTCAAAGAGCACATTCAGTGAGTACAGGAGCACATGTCCTCCAGGTAGGCAGGATAAGCTTCCCATGTTATGTCACCGGAGTAAATTGATTGGTCCCAAGCAATAGATTTCCATGAAGAAGCTGTTACAGTAACAGGTTGTATGACATCTGACATTCTCCTGTATTGTCACAAGGATCTGTAGTTGTTTGAGCTCAATTCTGCAATGCTAAGATTCTGTCTGCACTTGCATCACAAACCATGAACTGCTGGGAAGAGCTGTTGCTAATGTACAGCTAATTGCAATGTTCCAAAGATGTGAGAATTGCTGCTGTGGTGGTGAGAGATCATTTTGCACAGGGGCAGTCTCATTGATTTACAGAGTAGTATTTAAATAGGACGAGTATTTACTTGTAGTGAGAGGAGTGTTAAACAGGGATTGAGTCTGTCCAGTGCATAGGTTTACTGGTATGTCTGGTTTAGCAGAGCTTGATGTTTGATACTGTAAAAGTCTACATAGATTTCTTTCTTACTTTTTGAAAGCTGTTTTGGCTCTTCATACATGCAGGGTGTATTTTGTGAGTGTTTTTAACTGTATGTTTACATTCTACACTAGGGCCCTGCTGCTGTTTGGATGTAATACTTATGCTTCTCTAGGTGCATGAATGTTACTCTAAACCCTGACTAAATAGTTTGAAGTTTTTTCTGTAAAAAAAAATTTTATTTTGCAAATGAGCATATGTTTTGGTTAACAGTAATACATAAAGGCTACTGTGTAATGTGGTCATTGATCCTGGGAATAGGCAAAGCAGCTTGGAGACTTGTCTTCTCTTGCTTTATATGGCCCAGCAAGACTTTTGTGAGAGGTCTATCTTACTTTGCTCTCTGTCTTTATAATTTAGGCAGGTGTCTTTGAGACAGTTACAGGCTGACTGGGGAACTTAAAATCAAAGCTGTGTGTGAACAGACTGAGGGAAGGAATCTTAGGCAGCATGTGAGGATAGGCATCTCTTTCAGAGTTCATTTTGGTGATGGAGAAATTGGTCTAGAAATGAATAACCCTCTCTGTAAAGCTGTGTGCTGGTTGTTGTGACTTTGTTACAAGTAGACAAGTAAAAATGCTTTACCCAAATCCATTCTTGTTTTCATGCAGCTTCAGTTACTTTTGGAGTCTCTTCTAATAATCATATAGTCTGATACCTCCAATTATTAAGTGAAAAATTTCCTTTTATAGTTATGTTAAAGATCCATGAGCAAAACTGAAATTAGAGTATTTAATCTGACATTAGTCATCTTCATGAAGGCAAAGTAGTTATGATTTTAAAATTGGCCAGCTAGCATTAAAATAATAAACAGAACTTTGCCCTAGGAAAAGTGAGGAATTATGGGGGCACAGGTTTAAAATCATCCAACACTTAATCTCATCTATGTTAATCCTTTTTGCTAAAAGATTTATTAAAAGCTTTCATTTGTAACCATTTTCTTTCTGTTCCTCCTTCCCCATTCAGAGAACTTCAGTTAATTGACTTTGAAGGCAGTAGCAGAAACCATAGCAGAATTTCTGGCCATGTAACTGTTTTCCCCTTTTCTGCCCAGTTAGTTTAATAGTGTGTGTATTTGATCTGATTTTTTGGTGGATTTTTTTAAAGTACCAAAATCTATGTTATTTGAAAATTACATGAGTATTTAAGAAAAGACCACTCAAACTTTTTTATTTCTACCATGAAAAAAACCTGGTAGAACACTTCTGCAACTGTGGACAGTGCTTTGCCTGTCTTGTCTAGAATACAAGCAAAACCCAATGAAAGCTGTCCAGTAAGTTCTTGTTTTCTTTTGCAGGCTTGTTTTGATATGGAAGTGGATCTGACAGCTTAATGCAAATCAAACAAACACAGGTGAGTTTTGGCCATTTGTTATGGGTTTTTTTTTTTCGTATCCTGCTAAACACTGAGAAAAAGTGGCCAGTGAAAATTGTATTGAAACTTCTATCTTGATTTCTGTAATTAATGGACAATGTTGCATCTGTGATAATAAAATAGGGACAAAACACACACATACCCCTGATACTTGAGATTATTGTTATAATTGTTTTCTTCCATAAACTATTCAAGTAAAAAAGCTATTAATGCATTCTGCTAACTGTTGAGAGTCAAATTTATAAGTACTTCAAATGAATTTCATTCTCTACGTATCCACTGGTTTCAAAGTACTGAAAATGTACTTTGCATTGTCAAAGCAGCATGTTAAGCTTGTACTTGCTCTGTTAATAAATAACTGTATGGGATATTTGTCCAGCTACCTGAATAGCATTTCATAATTTTAATAATGAAATTATATGGCTCCCCCCATCCTATTTTGTGTCCATAGGAGCCCTTTGGGGAGCTATTTGAATGGCAGTATATGAAGATTTACTGCTGGTACTCATGAGCTATAGAACTTAAGTATCCATTTGCAATAGCAAAGTGTCTTTCTAGAAAAAAAATTCCGTAACTTTGGCATTTCTCCCCTCCCTCCCCTGTTATTTTGATAAAAAGAATTATTTAATCCCAGATTTTGCTTCTCTTCAGGTTACTTTCTACTTCAGGAATAGTTTGAACTATAAAATTAATCTCTTCTCATTAAATTATATGAGACGTTGAACAAAGACTAGTTTGCTTTAATCTGTTTTAGCTTGAGTCTTGTGAGAGTATCTTTAGGTAAGACCTCACAGTTCAGTAAATTCTATGCTGTGGAGCCAGGGTGTGATGGACTCAGGTACCCAGGCTGAAGTTACACAAGAAAGTTGGCTTCTCAAGTTTCCTGCTTGCTCTTTGACCAATGTGCCATCTCAGAATGCAGCTGCTTCTGGTGACTTGGTGTTTTGAGGTGGGAGGGAGATCCCATTTGCTCAGATGAGCTTGTTCTTAATTTCTAATCGCTGATTAATATATAGGCTTAATATAGCTTTAAAAATGTAGTATGTACATTTTATAATAGACATGACCTGCTTTGTTTGTATCTTTAGTAAGGCGTTTTTAGAGCTACAGCTGTCAACTTCAAAATACTGATTACAGCAGGATGCTTTATGAGGAATTCAAAACTCTTCTGTGCAGTGTTGTTCCTTTGTGTACTGTATAACTGATTCAGGATTACGACTGAATTGTCTTCTGAACTATGAACAATTAAAAGTAAGCTATACTGCTGTAGTATATGTATACTTAAGTATGGAGGATGTCTACTGGCTTAGCCTGGCTTTGCAGGTTTCTTGAATGTGCTGCTTTGAGAAAAGTAGCAAATATAACTCTGCAAAAAGAAATACTTCTACTCTCTGAGGATGAATATAACACAAGAATTGTGGCTAAGAAGGGAACTTGAATAGACAGTAAGATTTAGATTGTTCTCTGTGCCTTCTAATGCTTTCAGTACTTGATGTTTACAGTTTACTTTTTGACTCCTCTTAATATACATGTTATATCAATACTAGTTTAAATACAGAAAATTAGTTGAGAAGTCTAATATACAAATAACCAAATGTGTTCTTCAAGCATGAAATTTTCTGAGTGAAACTCCAACTTTCATCTTAATGGTGGAGAAAAAAGCTGGTCTGTGAGGAAAAAGCCTGTACTCTTGCATACATAACGAGAGGACAGAAAAAGATATGACATTTGATCAGCATTGTTATTGCTTGGAGGAGGTCTTGAGGCTCTGACAGTTCTCTAAAAGTGACAACTTAATAGTCAGTAAATAAATGAAAATATTACACATTATCAGGGAAGAAAACACAAACCAGAACAAAACAAAATTCAGATCTGCTTATACAAATTTGTGGTGTACCATAGATGCTTTGTATTGCTTCTTGGGTGCAAGTGTAGTGCTGTGAAAAATCACAAAGCAGAACTAAAGAAGATTCAGAGAAGGGCAGCAAGTATGACTGAAAGACTTCATTTTGAAGAACAACCTGCATTTCCCAACTGCCTCTTGTCTTTTATCTCCACTCAGAAGTTTCATGGCTGCAGCATCTTGTAGACTTCTAAACAATGAAATAAAATCACACAGCTCAGTGTGTCAACTTGTCCTTTTGTGTAGGCTTATGTCATTTAAAGCAATAGCTGAAAATGTGGTTTAATGATTTGCTCAGACATTTTTATTTCTCTCTTGACAAGAATGCATTTCCTAATTACTCTGATAGTGTGCTTCCTGTGTAAATTTTGAATGAAGGATGTCAGTTTTGTGCCTCTTAATTTCAAATCATTTGGTTTTCTAATGCAAATGTAAAATGCCTGGTATCCTGACCTTTGGAATAAATAAATAAGTCTTATGCCAGTTAAAAACACACAGTTGTGAGATGCTGCTTAAAAACTGTGAATGTACTTCACTGGGATAACTGTAGAGCTCTTGGATTTTCTGATTTCCCAACTATCTTCTGGGCTCCATGGGAGGGCCTGTCTTGTTTTAAATACAGAGGAAAGCTAGGAAAAAACAATCCTGGTCTCAGTGTGTTAATGGCCCACACTTCTGTGTAGCAGGAAGGGTTACAGAAGGCATAAGAAGATGCAAGATACAAGGAGATGCTTGTGCTGAATCCCTGTAGTAGTGTGTAGAGTGAGGTCAGATTTTAAGCATTTGAGATACTGGGCAAAACCAGACTTGCCTCCAGAAAGTGTTTTGACTGTGTTTAGTATTGCTTTACCTAAAAGTAGAGGATGTAATAAATAGCATATATATAGATAGAATTCTGCACAGGATAAACCTGAGAATGTGGGATTTGTGTTTCTCTGGCTCACACAGGAATTTTTTACAATTTTCATCTTGTTCGTAATATTTTGGTAATATGAAGTTGAATTTTATGCCATTAAATCACTTAACAGTGATGACTTTTTTTATTAAAAACAAACAAAACCACAACCCATCCCCCCCAAAAAAAAACCCAAAAAACAAAACCACACCAAACCACAAAACCCCCAAACCAAACAAAAATTAAGAATAAAAAAACCCACCAAGCAATCCAAAACTACCCAAACAAAACCTAGTTGTTAGGAGAGTGACCTTACCTTGTATTGTCAGTTGGAATGATGAGTTTCATCTCTTCTTCTGGTCGTGTAGAGAGTTACATAGTTTTGGATAAAACTTTTATGGAATGTGTTCATCAGTAAGGATGTTAACTTTCTCTAAGATGATAATTTTTTGTTCTCCACCTAAAAAGGTACAAGGTGGGTTTTTTGGCCTTATGTGGCACTGTTACCTACACACATAATAAGCTTTTTAACCCCTGATCACTGAAAGAATATAGAGGCTGACAAGAGCCAGTTTGCTGGTAAGGATGAGTGAAAACCCATAATGTAAATTGTTACACTAAGGTTCTAAATTAAATGACTAAACGCAGAGTGTTCATTTCAGGTAGTGTTTTTATAATTGAGAAAGATAGTAATAGACACCCAAATTTAAATTCATGGTACTGTTAAAATATGTACAGCAAATAGGTATAATCCAAAAAGGCAAAAAGCCTGAGAAATTGCTTGGTGTGTTTCAGGACGTGCTGGATAAAAAGAATTACAACTTTTATTTAACATGTAAGAAATAAGGTCAGAATTCTTCCAAAGTTGAAAGGTGTGTCATGGTCAAAGATTTGTCTCAATAAAATTGGTTAAACTGTTCTTTATGACATCTTTAGGAAACTTGTACTGCAAATTCATTATGCAGCATCATGTCATCATGCAGGTTTTCATCTGTGTGCATGCAGATAACTAACAATACAGTTTAATGAACTTGAGAAATATTTCTGTAAAAATAGTCTAATACACCTGACTTCTATAAAGTCTTTCCCAGTCTGGTTGTGATCTTTACATACTAACAAAAGTACATTGAATAGCTTGTCCAAATTACAAGTTGGATGTTTACTAATCAATTTTTCATACTTTTGCTTCAGTTACTGAATTCACTGTCCTCTGAAATTATGGATTATGGTGAAAATAAGGCTTCTGTGGCTATGTAGTTGTAATCACTGGGGATTTATATAGAGATGTGGAGAAAGATAATCGTTAGAGCTTGTTGATGTATATATAATATGTTGTTTTATATAAAATACATAAAATGTTGATAAATATATATATATATAATAACTAGAGGAGCTGCACAGTCTGCATGCCTGGAGGGCTATGATATTGCTGGTATCACTGAGATGTGGGATGGCCTCTGTGGCTGGAGGGTGCGGATGGCTGGGTATAAACTGCTTAGGAAGGACAGGAAGGGCAAAACAGGAGGGGTTGTCACCATGGTCCTCATGGGGGACTTTAATCACCCCAACATCTGCTGGAGGGACAGCACAGCAAAGCACCAGCACTCCAGGAAGTTCCTTGTATGCGTTGATGATAAATTCCTCCTCCAAATGGTAGAGGAACCAAACAGAAAAGGAGCTTTGCTAGACCTTGTTCTCACCAACAGAGGTGGACTGGTGAGTGATGTAAAAACTTGATGGGAGATGAGGCTGCAGTGACCAGGACACTGTAGAATTCAAGATCCTTAGGGCAGTGAGAAAAGTGTGAAGTAAGCTGGTGGCACTGATTTTAAAGGGCAGACTTAAGTCTCTTCAAGGATCTGCTTGGTAGAGTAGAATGGAACAAAGCTCTGGATGGGAAGGGAGCCAAGGTAAGCTGGTCCATATTCATGCATCACCTCCTGCATGCCCAAGGACCACCATGTCCCAGTGAAGAGGAAGGTAGGCAGGAGTGCCAGGAGGTTGGTATGGATGAGCAAGGAACTCCCTGGACACATTTAGGAGTAAAAACAAAGCTTATAGAGGATGGAAGCAAGGACAGATGCTCTGGGAGAAGTACAGAGAAGTGGTCAGAGAAGGAAGAGATCAGGTTAGGAAAGCAAAACCACAGAGACAATTGAATCTGGCAAGGAGGGTTAAGGGCAACAAGGAAAATTTCTGAAGGTATGTCAGCAGTAATAGGAAGATTAGGGGAAGTGTGGGCCCACTTCAGATGGAAACTGGAGAGATGGTCACCTAAGATGTAGAGAAGGCTGAGATACTCAATGACTGCTTAGCCTCTGTCTTCACCAGTAAGGACTCTGGTCACTCCCTTCATGTTACGAGAGCCAGAGGCAGGGACTGGGGTATTTCCTCACTGTAGATGAAGAACAGGTCTGAGACCACCTAAAGAACCTGAATGAACAAGTCCAAGGGAGGGACTCACTTGGACACACACTCCCTTCAGCCTCACAAGGGAGGGCTGAAGGGATTCACCCACAGCTCCTGAAGGAACTGGCAGATGATATTATTGGCATAAATGAAACCTTGTGGGATAAGTCCTGTGGTTGGAGCACCCTGTTGGATGACTAGAGACTCTTCAGGAGAGCTAGGCAGGGAAAAAGAGGCCAGCGTGGCTTTGTATGGAACGGAAGGGCTGGAGTGTATGAAGCTCACTATTGGCAATGACACAGTTGAGAGAGTCTCTGGGTAGGAATCAAGGGACAAACAGATAATGTGGATGTTATTGTGGGAATATACTATAGACCTCCTGGCCAGGATGAGGATGCTGAATACCTATTTTTTGAGGAACTAATGAATACTTCCAAGTCAACTCCCTTGACGTTATGGGGGACTTCAACTTGCCAGAAGTCAACTGGGATACAGCAAGCACAACCAGGGCCAAAAGATCTCTAAGCCATCTGAATAACAGTTTTATGGAGCAGGTCATAAGGGAACCATCTTGGAATAATGTTGTCCTTGATCTGTTGCTCATCAACAGTGGATCTCATGAGTGACATGGGGATCTGAGGTTGTGGACCAGGCAATTGAGTTAAAAGTCTCTGTTCACAAGAGGAAAACTGCCAGGAAGATTTCAACCCTGGACATGAAGAGAGAAGATTTCAGGCTGCTGTGGGAGCTTCTGACTGAAGTCCTCTGGGAAAACATTTTTGCAGGTGTTGGGATTCATGAGTGATGGTCACTCTTTAAACATCACCTCCTGATGGCACAGGAATAGGCAATCCCAGAATGTCAGAAGTCAAGCAGATGAGGCAGAAGACTGGCTTGGCTGAATAGGGATCTGCTTCTAAATATCCAGTGAAAAAGGAAAGTGTATGTCCAGTGGAAGCTAGGTCAGGTGACATGGGAATAGTACAGAGGTGCTGCTAAGTACTGTAGGGAGAAAATTCGAGTATTCAAAGCTCAACTGGAGCTGAAACTGGCCAAAACTGTGGGGGATGATAAAAAGAGTCTTTTCAAATGCATAACGTCAAAAAGCGGTGTAGAAACCACACTGGTCCTTTACAGGATAAGGACAGTCACCTCACCAACAAAGCTATAGATAAAGCAGAGGTATTTAATGCATTCTTTGCCTCTTTCTTGAACACTGGTGATGGATCAAGGGGACCTCAAAGCCCAGAATTGGAGGACCATGACTGCAGCAAGGATCAACTCTCATCTGAGAGTACAGACTTGTACAGGGTCTGCTGCCACAGCTAGATCCCTACAGGTCAATGGAGCCTAATGGCCCATGAAGATTCGTGCACAAATCTTCAAAGAGCTGGCTGATGTCATCACTAGGTGCCTCTCAATTATTTTTTTGAGGTCCTGGCAATCTGGAGAGATCCCAGTTGCTTAGAAACCCTGGAAACTACAGGCAAGTCAGTCTAACTTCAGTGCCTGGTAAAATAATAGAAAATATTATTCTGAGAGGTACTGAAAAACACTTGGAGGACAATGCAGTCATTGATCATAGCCAGTGCAGCTTTGTGAGGGTAAAGTCCTGCTTGTCAAACTTAATTTCCTTTTATGACAAGGTAGCCCACCTAGTTGACAAGGGAAGCCAGTGGATGTAATGTTTCTGGACTTCAGGAAGTCTTTTGATACTGTCTCGCATAGTATCCTCCTGGACAAATTGTCCAGCTGTATGCTGGACAACTGTACTATGTGATGGGTGAGCAGCTGTCTCACAGGTCGAGCACAAAGAGTGATGGTGAATAGGGTAACATCAGGCTGGTGGCTGGTCACTAGTGGGGTCCTGCAGGGCTCCATCCCTGGCCCAGTCCTCTTCAACATCTTCATCAGTTGTTTGGATGCAGGACTCCAAGGAATTTTAAGCAAGTTTGTGGGTGATACAGAATTGGGAGGGAGTGGTTGACTCCCTCAGGGGGCAGGCAGGCCCTGCAGAGAGACCTCAACAGGTTAGAGTGATGGCAGTCACCAGCTACATGAAGTTTAACAAGGGCAAGTGCTGAATTCTGCACTTGGGATGGGGTAACCCTGATATTAAGTAAAGACTGGGGAATGAGTGGCTAGAGAGCAGCACAGTGGAGGGGCACCTGGGGGTCCTGGTTGATAGCAAACTAAGTATGATCCAAAAGTGTATCCTGGGGTGCATCAAGCATGGTGGCACCAGCTGGTGAAAGGAGGTGATTGTCTCACTCTACTCTGCACTGGTATGGCCTCATGTTGAGTACTGCGTGCGGTTTTGATCACCACAGTATAGAAAAGACATCGAACTATTGGAGAGGATGTGAAGGAGAGCCATGAGGATGGTGAAAGGTCTGGAAGGAGCAGTTGAGGTCACTTGGATCATTCACTTTGGAGAAGATGAGGCTGAAGGGTGACCTCATAACAGTACATGGCTTCCTCATGAAGGGAAAAGTTGAACTGGTACTGATTTATTCACTCCTGTTACCAAAGTCAGGACTCAGGGAAATGTTAGGAAGCTGAATCAGGGGAGGTTTAGGTTAGGTATCAGGAAAAGGTTTTTCGTTCAGAGGGTGGTCGAGCAATGGAACAATCTCCCCAGGGAAGTGGTCACAGCACCAAGCCTGCCTGAGTTCAAGAAGTGTTCAGGTGACCTTCTGAGGCATGTAGTGTGATTCTTGGGGTGCCTGGAGATCTTGTATGGATTTATTGGATTGACTGCTTGTTGGGTAAGGAACTGGCTGGATGGTTGTACCCAGAGAGTTGTGATCAGTGTCTAATGTGATGAATGCTGTTCCTCAAGGGTTGGTACTTGGACTGGTGTTATTTAACATCTTTGCCAGCAGCATGGACAGTGGAATTGAGTACACACTCAGCAGGTTTGCTGATGGCACCAAACTGTGTAGTGAAGTCAACACAGTGGAGGGAAGGGATGGAATGCCATCCAGAGGGACCTTGCCAGGCTCAAGAAGTGGACTCATGCAAACTACATGAAGTTCCACAAGGCGAAGTGCAAGGTTCTGCACCTGGGTCGAGGCAATCCCATGCATGGATTCAGGTTGGAAGGAGAAAGGATTGTGGATAGTCATGAGGAGAAGGACTCAGGGTTGGTGGTGGACCAGATGATTAACATGAGCTGTCAGTGTGCACTTGTAACCCACAAAGCCAACCATGTTCTGGGCTGCATCAAAAGAAGCACAGACAGCTGTTTTAGGCAGGTGATTCTCTCCTTCTGCTCTGCTCTTGTGAGAAGACCCCCCAGTAATGTGTCCAGTTCTAGAGTCCCCAACATAAGAAGGACATAGAGCATTTCCAGAGGAGAGCCACTGAAATGCTCAGAGGGCAGGAGCACCTCTCCTATGAAGCCAGGCTGAGGAAGTTGCGGTTGTTCAGCCTGGAGAAGAGGAGGCTCTGAGGTGACCTTATAGCAACCTTCCAATGTCTGAAGGGGGCCTACAGTAGAGCTGGGGATGGGCTTTTTGCATGGGTGGGAGGACAAGGGACGGTCATTTAAAACAAAGAGGGGAGATTTAGGTTAGGCATTAGGAAAAAATTCTTTCCTGTGTGGGTGGTGAGACACTGTAACAGGTTACCCAGGGATACTGTGGCTGCCCCATCCCTGAAGTGTTGAAGGCCAGGCTGGATGGGGCTTCGAGCAGCCTGATCTGATCTGGTGTGGTGGGAGGTGTCCCTGGCCATGCAGGGGGTTGGAACTAGATGATTTTTAAGGTCCCTTCCAACCCAACCCATTCTGTGATCTGTCATCTGTCATATTGGATTTGTGTTGGAAGAAAGAGGTTCTTTACCTAACAGCTTACAAAAGATATCAGAATAAAGAGACAGAATTGTAGGGAAAACCTTTGTTTAAGTTAAAAGTCAGTTTGAAATCTGGATATGAAAATTCTGTAGCTTCTGGTTTTGGTTGATTAATTTTAAATGTCTTTGTGTTAGTACACCCATCGCTTGAATTTGGTGGCTGGAGAAATGTTTTCAGTGTGCTCTGTATGTGGGCAGTAATCAGATTTGCATATAGAATTTCACCACCACTTGGTGGCACTGCCCAGCTTCAAAAGGACTTGTTTCTGAGCCAATAAAGTTATTTTGATTCTGTAAAATTACAGGTTAAGGGAGAGTAGATGTATTTTAAATTTTCTAAAAGTTAGTGATGTGTCTTAGAAATGAAAATACTTTTTATTTAAACTACGTGAAGGATTTGCATTTTTATGTCTCTATGGAAAAGCAAGCTATCATAGCTAATATGTAATTTAGAAGAGTGTCTTGTGTTAATAATATTCTCAGAAGATGTATTTAGTGTTCCCCAGTTGAATTATTTTAGTATTTACTTCTAGCATTTTACTTTGATTGTGTAGTGTATTTCAAGTAATTTTAGAAGACAAAATTTTCTTCATGGTAGCGTTCTTCATAATATTCTTTTGCAGTTAAATAGAAGACTGCTAAAGCTTCTTTTTTAGCCTTTTGAAATGCATTCTGCATTTTTACTTTTCTATTTATTGATAGAAATTTTAGAAAAATATTTCCCAGTAGATTTTTCTGTCAACAAAGCTAGTAAAAGTTTGTGCCCTTATTCGTAATTGTTGCTTCTCGGTTGTGCGGATTCAGCAGTGTGTAAATCTCAGCCTTTAAGACTGAATAATGAAATTGTTGATTTGTAATTTTGTTGAAAGTGTGAAAGAAGGAGTGCAGGGGAGTGGAGGAAGCCAGGAGTTAAGTTGGCTTTGCTGCAAAGAACAGCATCATTCCAACATATAGCACATCATTTGACAGTATATGGCTCCATGTTGAGACCACTTCCTCTTCTCTGCAAGCCAAAATCTTCTGCAGTGACAGCAGGTTTTTCATTTTAGTGTTATCCCCGATGTAAGGACTGTAGTAGTGAGACTAGAGCCTGGAAGAAGGCAGGAACTTCCCTAAACATACGCTTTTTGTGGAATGTCACACTCACTGTGACTGGTGCCCAGCCTGCTTATCTATCAGCTGCTCTGCTCAGTCTTGCTGGGCGGCTCCCCTCTGCCCCATCATCCAGGTCCTTAATGAAGATGTTGGACATTGTTGGACCCAGTAGTGACCCCAGCACTCAGCGCTGGTTGCTGGCCACCAGCTACACTTTGTATCACTGATCACAGCCCTTAAATTTTTGACAGCATGATAAAAATACTGTCTCACAACAAGGATGGGAGTAGGGCTTTTATTTATAGACTGCAGTGAGGAAAAACTTTCCAGTTTGTAGTGTTAATAGTTAATAAACTATTCATTGGATTGTGTATAGATAAAAGAAATTTTTGGTACCATACTCGAGGCTTAAGAATACATTTGACTGAAAAACACAGGTAATGGTGATAAAAAGAGATGAACAGTGTTTTCTCAATCACTTAAGTTTCTTTAGTGAGAAAAAAGATGTGACCATGTGAGATTGACATAAAGTAAGAGTTTTATCTGTGCATGTGAAAATACATGAGGGAACAGTTTTGGAGAGAAATAGTGTACAATGTCATAGAGTATTAAGTCTGGGTTGTTTTTTTGCCACACTTCTGTGTCTCTTACTGGAATGTTGCTGTGTATGCATGGTAATGTCTGCATTTAGGAAAATGCAGTATTTGATTGTAGTCTTTACCTTTAGTAAAACTAATGTTAGTATAATTCAAACTAGATTGTACTACTAAAAATCCAAACTAGACAAAGAGCTGCAGAAATACAAAGACTTAACTACTCAACTGTCATCTGTGAGCAGAGTTGTGGAGTGCAGGGGGGAGTTAAAACTCCGTAAGTTACCACATTCAAAGTCTGAGATTTTTGTACTGGATAGGCATCTTTTAAAAATACCTACTATGCTTCGAAAAGTCTCTACCAATAAAATGATCTTGGGCTGCTCCATTAGCACTTAAAACTCGGAGAGTATTTTTTTGAAGTCATAAATCTGATTCTTGTGACACTTTAATTGTGTTGTCATTTGTTTTATTGATTTCAGTATTGAATTTTAGCATGATGCCCCCCATTGTGACAAACTGGTTTATTTTCCCAAGCAAATCAATATTAAAGGAATGAGATTAAGAATGATTGGTGGCAGTAATGGTATTTTCTTCCCTGATTTCCAATTTGTAGGACATTCATTCTTCAGTTGTGTACTGTTACCTTTTACATGTGAGGGGTTAAAATGCCACTCTTAGACTTTTTAGACCAGAAATTTTTCTGAAATGCTGATGCTTTTAAGGAAACAGGTTTTTTCCTTACTACTTAACACACAGCTTTTAAAGAAATTACTTTGTTAAAAATGAAGTTTCATGTAAATAAGCTTTTGCAAAAGTTTGCTTCCACTTTAATTTTCACAAATATAATCTTACTGAAAAGACAGGCTGCTGTTGTATGATGACTTGTCTGTAATTCAGAGTTTCTCTTTGTTTGACTTTCTCCACAGAGATATGTCAACTCAGTGAATCTTTCAATAGTAGGTTGACAAAAGGTTATACTATGGGTCAATAAAATATTTTGTATTTCTTTATTTAGACATAATACACCTTCTTTGGTCTTGAATCAGTAATTTTTCTTGCTGCTTTAAAAATGTTCTTGATATGGGTGTCTGATAAAGCTATGAGAGTTTGCTGATTATTGTGGTGTTCATGTGAACAGCTGTGGATCCGAATTGAAGACACCTGGTTTTCAGTGGAATGCCTCATGCTGTAGTTACATTGATAACCAAATGCTTCTATGTAAAGTAGGTGTGGAACTGCAGTACTGATGATGTTGTGTTTATTAAACAAGTTGTCTCTTCACTATGGAAGTTTAAAAGAAATCCAGAAATTTTCAGAGGAATTTGTAGGTTTTGAATGGAAGAGGGAAAAAATGTGGTGCAGCTCTCCTCTAAATAAATTGTTGGGGTTTTTTCCATCAAGATGGTTTATGCTAATACACTGCTAGTTTCTCTAATACTCTGTACATACCTTCATTTTCTAAAGCTTCTTTAATATTTTTATGGAAGCTCCGTGCTTGACTCTGGCTGTGATTAAGTTGTTAAAGGAATGGACTGTGTAATGGGGCAAAATGGAAGGAGATGGCTCTTCAGTCCTGTGCCATGATGTACTTCTGCTCTCTCTTGTCTCCTGTTTGTTGTCTCATAATTTGTGATTTTTGTTCCATCATCTTCAATGTAATCTGTCATTTGAGAAAGATTTTTACAGGAACAGCTGTGGATAAAATGATAGGTTTTGTAAGTTTTCTATATTTACATAACAAAATCTTAATGAAAAATCTAAATGACAACAATGCAAGCCTGAAAAACCTTTTCCTATTTCTTGAATATTTGAATAATCCCTTGCTTGTCCTGGTTATTCACATATCTAGTTAAAGAACTCAGTTTATGAGTAATTACTTAGCATGGGACAGCTGAAAGGCACTTCAGTTACTTTAACTAGTCTGATTAAGTTTAATTTGTTTAGGACAAGACTTCAAAGTTTTAGTTGCCCCTTGTTAGTTGCTCTGTGCTGTTAGATCATTTGCTTATATTTAGGAGTTCAATGAGAAATTTGGTATCTAAACATAAAAGTACTTCATGCTTTTCACAAATTCAAGCAAATTCTTCTGTCTTAATATTTCAGCTTCCAAGTGTGTTCAAATCTATTGTAAATCCTTGTAAAATTGTGTGGGTTTTGTAACAGAAATGGACAAATATGTAACTACAACTGCTAGTAGGCAACAGCATAGTATGCTTAACACTTGAGTGTGAGCTTTAATGAACTAGTATTGCATGAAGGAAATACTCTTAATTTGGTTTGTGACCCTATTACATAGTGAAGGTTGTCAGTACAAAATAAGACCTTGGAAATTTCATAAAACTACTGGTAATAAATACAATTAATAATGTACATAGAACAATGGAATCAAGTACACTCCTATCAAAAAGAATTATTAATGAACAGAAAGTGGACAGCATTGATCTGATGACAGGAAGGTTGTATCTAATCTGAATTACTGAGTGACCTAGGAAGCTTGCTCAGAGGGATTACCGAATAATTATGTTAATGTGCAATTATCACCTCATTTCTTCTGTAGTAACCTCAAGATGTAGTGTAGTAAGGGTGTTATAGCAAGTGCTGATAGTTTGCAAAAATACTGATGTTCAAGATTTTTGAGACAGTAAGATTAGCTTACGGCATTTAAATTACTGTCAGCTTGAAGATAGATCTGACCTTACACTTTTTCAATGCTTAGACTATGTGGCCACAGGCAGTCATTGTCTGCAGAGCTCGTTATGAGGTAAAAAAATGATACTTTATGAAGCAAAATGATATTAAAAATTATTTACATTTAAAAGTACTTAATTAAATAAAGGTAGAATGTGGCTTGGTTGTCTAAATACTTGGTTGTTTTCTGATTTTGAATATTGAGTAATTCCTGTATAATAAATAGCACGAATAACACTGTTAACTGCACTACAGTCATTCTAGGCTTAACTGAAATAATTTGAGGCTTAGCCTGTTAAGTAAAGTGTGTTTCAGAGGTATGAGCCTGGGATTGTGGATGCTTGTGTACCCTTTTTGAGCATTGCTGTTTTTACACTTACATATCTACAGGGTATATTGCTCTATATATTTAAAAATTACCTCGATTGTATAGTTCTTGCCCTGGTAGAGGATGTAACAACCCCTATTTGTAGCAAATTTTAGGTTTGATTGACATATTTAATTTTTAAAACACACTCAGGATTAATTATGATAAATTTTGACAGAATTAATATTTTTGTATTTCTGATATGGTATAGAGAAGATAATTTTAAAACTGGGATGGAAATGTATGAAGAATATGGCATAGCTTTTGTGACATCTTAGTTGTTATGATGCTTATTTTTGTATTTTTTCCCCATGTTTAGATTCAGTAGTGTTGTAGTTTGTAGCAGTTCCTGTTAGATGATAATATTTCCTCAAAAATCATGGCATTATGTGGAATGTTTTCTTGCATTTGTGTTGTTACACCTGTCATTGTTACTGGAGAAATTTCTACACATGGGGTCGGCAGTGTAATGAAGTACTGCATCTTGGCTCAGTGTCATCATAAGATTCTAAATTACTCTAATTTAAGAAGATATTTCATGTGTTTTCTTTAATAACATGCTCTTGAAACTGCAGACATTCTCATTGTCATGCACATAAAATAATTAATTGTAACACCAGATAGCTGGAAAGAATGTGATAATTGTCAGAAAATTATTAAAATGTAACAGTGATATTATTGATATAGTGAGCATTTCAGGCTTGATTAAGAGACTGAATTCTGTAGGCACAAGTGTATTACCATAGAAGACTTGTAATCAGATCCATGAACACACAGTATGGAAGGGAGGCTCTTACACAACTGCACAGTGTAATATTTTAGATAGTGTTCGTGATACCTATGAAGGGAGTCTCAGTTTAAAGGTGATTGTGTGGTGTGCTACCCAGCCACCTTTTTGACTTGAGATTGAACACTAATATACCATCAGTGTGGTTTTGAATGTAGAGCAACATGATTTTGTCTTCATGTATAAACCTGTGAAAAGTTTTTAGGAGCGATTCTGATAATGAGGATGCAATCTCCAAGCAAGCACAATATTCACAGTTTGCTTCCCCACTGTTCTGGGGGCACCAATGAAGTTGCTTTAAATGGGAAGCGTCTGTTCTTCCTCTGAACCCCTCACACCAGAACAGATGGGTGGAACTTGGAACATGGAGGGTTTTACCTCAGAGGTGGTAATAGTGAAGCCACTCATTAACACTGAATTTACCACTTCGTTAGCAACATTGCTTCCTGTTGAGAAAAGCTAATTCAGCCTCTCAGATTGACTGAGCGTACTTTTGTCTACCTCTGCAGTAATAAAACAAGGAAAATGCACATCTTTCAGACAAAATTGGCTTACTGGATTTCTTCGGTGTTATACTCTGCTGCCTGGTACTATATGGAGCTTACACCATTCAGTTGTAAAATTGTTGTAAAATCCTTGAAGGTTTCACTTCTTTTAATTGACTTTTGCATTACTGATTCTTAGTACATGTTTGCACTGCCAATTTCTAACTTCTGTATGTGACGTTAAGAGTCCTGCTGGGTGGTGCATTATCACCATTTTAGGGTGATAGCTTTGAATTCAATCTTATTGGAAGTCTTTATCACGGTGAAAAATGACCCATCTCAAAATAACAAAGAAATGCAAAAACCCCAGTACTGGGAAAATGAGAAAATTGAGTCACTAGTAAAACATTTGCATAAAGGTATGTTATAGATGAATAAAATAATCAAGTATTTCATACAGTCGCTTACTGTATTTCTGACATGACTTGCTGTATGTCTTAATTGGGTAGTCAATGACTGAGTAGCAAAGGAAACATTTTTTAGTGGCAGATTATTTTCATTATATTCTTGCTCAAAATACAGTTACCTTTATATTCAAAATAGTAAACAAGTCATATTATATTTAGATCTTGGAGATTTTTTCAAATTTATAGGAGGTAAAAGTATTTGTTTTGTCTTTTTTTCCAATTTGAAAGAAAATGAGCACAATAACAGAGAATTTCTATGAGGCTGTAGCTAGCTTTGAATTGTATAGATAGCTACAGTAATGTTTGATTTAAAAGCTAATAAAAATGCTGGATTCATTTGAGAGTGTGATGTGCAATGGTGAAAGTGGTGTCATTTAACCAGGTTTTCTTCTCTCTTTAGGATGTCAAGAGTGGCCTTTCTTGATTTCAATGAAGGACTATTACAGGGAGCCATGGATATTAGTTGTGAGTTATAACATCTTAATTCAAAGTGTCTAGGTAATGACTCCTTTTAACTGAGCTTTATTCAAAATGTTAATTAGTAGCTGAAACTAAGTATATGATGGCAGGAATCAAATCCCCCGAAAGATCAAAGTGAGCAGTACTCTTTTAAGGGTAAAATGCGTGATTTCTGTAAAATATAGATAGATGTTTCCAACTGGTAGATGACTGTTTCAAAGCCTTACAATCTTTTTTTCTGAGAACCCTTATATAGGAGGTAAATGCCAGGATAAACTTAAGTTTACACCCCTGTTTATTACACACTGATTTTCACATGCAGGCAACTTGTTTGTTTACACTAAACATTGGGAAGATGATTTTGTGTATGAATGAAATTCACACGTAAAAAGACATATTTAGGTACACAAGGGCTCCCAGAGGGAATTAATATGTGGTAGTTCTCTGTACTAGTAGATACTATTATTGTCATGCTCTAGATTTAACATGGTGATTTCCTCTGTTAGGTCAATCCTAATTAAATGTTTCTAATTGTGGATTTTTTCCACCTTTGAGAAAACACCATTTTATTTGCTTTGGACAAAGTGCTACCTTGAGATGCATAAAGATAAATTTCCTAGATGCTAAAGGGAAATACCATTAAAAAAAATAATTAAAATGACTAGCAGATGTTTGGATAGTGTTTACTCCTAATTTGTTTTACTTCTAGAAAACAACTAAAGGTAAACTCTGTTTGTTAATGTACATGTAAGAACCTATTTGCAGTTTTCTACTGTCTCATTTCCTCCATCTTGTTTGCTTGTAGGTGTTCAGACATTGTTTGAACTGGGATATTGGGCAGTGACTGCTTTGCTGTATGGTTACTAATATAGAGTAGCTAAAAAGTAAATTTTTTAAAATTGCTTCATTGATTAACTGTAAACATATCTTGAGTGCCCTAAATAAAAAGCACATTTTTAATAAATTCAAAACATATTTTTTTATTACAATCTGATAGGTGATCCTGAAGAAAATGGTAAAAATTGAAAAAATTGGCAATATTTGTATCTCTGATTCCCTGATTCTTTGTCTTGTTTGCTTTTTAGTATAAATTTACTTAATGGACAGACCAGCAATATGGATGATTTAGAGATAAATACTGAAGTCACTGGTGCTAAAGAAGAAGAAGAAATCATATGTGATGATAATTTCATATCTGAGGAAGATGGTGGCATTCCTAAACCACAAGAGAGCGAGCCCTCATTTCAGAAGAACAGTACATTGACTCTGCCTGAAGAACTATCACAGGACAGATCTGAAAAAGCCTTAAGTGGAGGCCAGACTTCTCTATTTATGCACTCTGGTGCTCCTACTGTTTCTAGTGAAAACTTTATCTTGTCCAGAGGAACAGCTGTTAATGGACCAGTTTCACACTCCACCTCAACTAAGACTTCCATTATGAATAAAGGCAGTGTTTCATTAACCACTGGACAGCCTGTAGGTCATCATACAGATTCCTGCTCAACCTTGACAGTGGTTCATGATCTTCAGCTGCCTGCAAAGAGTACAACACAGAAATCAAATCAGCACCAAGTTTTATTTTTGTTACCTGATGTAGCACATGCTAAGAACCTGACTCATTCCATTAAAAATCTACCTACCTCTGCTTCAATTGGTTGTGAATCACAGAAATCAGTTGGAAATAGTGTAGATAGCACTTTAGTAGGCCAAGTAGAAGTTTGTGAGGATGATAAAAATATACTAGTAAAAGATGATTGTGTTGATACATTAACAGACATTTCCTCAGGTACAGGTGGTTTCACATCGGGTTGTGATCCCAGCTGGGATCCACAAAAAGAGTTCATACAGTTTCTTATGACAAATGAAGAAACAATAGAGAAGTCTCCCATTCACTGTAAAGTAGGCTTAGAGAAAAAGCGAAAAAGGAAAATGGATGTTAGTAAAATAACACGCTATACTGAAGACTGTTTTGGTGATACCAGTTGTATTCCTAGTAAATCAAAACTATTAAATGTTGACTTTCTAGAGCAGAATGAGGAGCTACAAATAGTAGAACCGCAAAAATATTCATTGAGTAAAGTAAAGCCTGAATCCACAGATGAAGAGTTGGAAGCTGTTGATGCTATACAGCAGCTCATTTATAGCCCTGCTAGTAACTGTGCAGAAGATAGTTCTCCTGTTCACACTAGCACTTTTCTTTCCAGTACTTTAAAAAATAAATGTGAACAGAATGATTCTGAATCGCCATCTACTTTCAGTACTGATGAACCATCATTTTATCCCTGTACGAAGTGCAATGTGAATTTTAGAGAGAAAAAACATCTGCATAGGCATATGATGTACCATTTAGATGGGAACAGTCATTTCCGACATCTCAATGTCCCCAGGCCCTATGCATGTAGGGAATGTGGAAGGACATTTCGAGATCGTAATTCACTTCTTAAACATATGATAATTCACCAGGAAAGAAGGCAGAAACTGATGGAAGAAATCCGTGAGCTGAAAGAACTTCAGGATGAGGGTAGGAGTGCACGGTTACAGTGCCCACAGTGTGTATTTGGTACCAATTGTCCCAAAACCTTTGTGCAGCATGCAAAGACCCATGAAAAAGATAAAAGATACTATTGCTGTGAGGAATGCAATTTCATGGCTGTGACAGAAAATGAACTGGAATGCCATCGAGGAATCGCTCATGGAGCAGTAGTCAAATGTTCGATTATTGGTAGTGACATGTCCCAGAGGAAAACACAGAAAAAGGCATCCTTGAAAGATCCTTATTTAGGATCCTCAAAAAGGTCATCAACGTATATGTGTAAGATTTGTCCATTTACTACTTCAACTAGAAGCATTTTAAAAAAACACATGGAATATTTGCACCCAGCATCATGTGTTGGTCCCTTTGGTAGCCATCTTAGACTAGAAAGAAGAAAAGGCAGTATAATAGATGAATCTTTAGATTTTCGTAACAGAACAAAACAGTTGATCAAACAATCTTCTACTTTTCCAAAGAACTCTGTTTTGAAACAGGATGTAAAAAGATCATTTGGCTCTACTTCACAGTCCAGTAGCTTCTCAAAACTTCACAAGAGACCCTACAGGATACAGAAGGCTCGGAAAAGCGTTTCACAGTCATCTGTAAGTGTGTGCAGTCTAACTTCTACAAACAAGACCTTTATGATTAGAAATAGCATTGACCAGAAACGTAAAAGTTTTCATCAAGCAGCAAAACAGAAAGCTGGTGTCAAAACAAGCAGTGATTATTTATATAGACACAAATATGAAAGCTACAGAATTATTAAAAAATCTAGTCACTCTTATCCTTTGCATTTAGAAAAGGTGGAGTCTGACTCTGTCAGTTCTTTGCATTTATTTTCTTCATCTAGTGGTCCCTGTAATAGTTATTTTGTCATGAATTCAAATAATCTTGATGGCAAAAGGGCAAAAGGCTGTAAAGATCATAGGGATGTAGCTATAAAGAGAGTGGTTAAAGAATCCAAGAGGGAAGGCTCTGTTACAGGAGGTGATTTGGATTGCTCTCCAGATTTTCTGCATAAAATGACTGTTGTTGTTTTACAGAAACTTAACTCTGCTGAAAAAAAAGACAGCTATGAAACGGAGGATGAAAGTTCGTGGGATAATGTTGAACTATGTGATTACACTACACAGTCTGTGGAGGATGAACCTTACAGTGATATTAACCAGGAGCATGTAAACCTCTTCCCCATATTCAAAGGTAAAATGGAAGATCATGAAGCTGGTGATAAATCTGCACTTAGTTATGAGCAGAACGATGGCTTTTATTTTGAGTACTATGAAGATGCTGAAGGTAGTAACTTCCTGCATGATTTGCATGATCCTCAGAACTTAGAAAATGTAGGATCATCATTACCAAAGCATAATTCAGTTTTCCATTGGACTGATTTGTCGCTTGAAAAGAAGTCCTGCCCATACTGTCCAGCAACCTTTGAAACAGGTGTTGGATTGTCCAATCATGTCAGAGGACACCTTCACAGAGCAGGATTAAGCTATGAAGCCCGTCATGTTGTTTCACCAGAACAGATAGCAACAAGTGACAAAATGCAGCATTTTAAAAGAACTGGAACAGGAACTCCTGTTAAACGTGTTAGAAAAGGTAAGCTGTTTTTTTTTTTTTTTTTGGTTGGTTTTTTGGTTTTTTTTTTTTTTTTTAATATAAAGTAAAAGGGACAAAGAGATCTATGGAGGACTAAACAAGACTTGCCTTATCTTGTTGTAAAGCCTCTCTTCTTGTCCTGGTAATTTGCTATTGTGATGTTTAACTGTATATAATTGTCAAAAAACATGACAATTATTTTCTTTGTAGCAATTGAGAAATCTGAAACTTCCTCTGAGCACACGTGTCAGCTCTGTGGAGGCTGGTTCGATACTAAAATTGGATTGTCTAATCATGTGCGAGGACACCTGAAAAGGCTTGGCAAAACCAAATGGGACGCACACAAGTCTCCAATTTGTGTTCTGAATGAGATGATGCAAAATGAGGAGAAGTATGAAAAAATCCTAAAGGCTTTGAACAGTCGTCGCATTATTCCTAGACCGTTTGTTGCTCAGAAATATGCATCAAATGATGACTTTTTATCTCAGAATGTTATACCTCTTGAAGCATACCATAATGGCCTAAAGACTGAAGATATGTCTGTGTCTGCATCGGAGGAAGAAGGGCTGAGTTTCCTAAATGAATGTGATGAAGCAAAAGCAGTGCTACGTGAAGGGAGAAAAAATCAGTCACTTACACTGATAGAACTCCTGAAAAACAAGAGGTTAGGAGAAGAAAGGAATTCTGATATTTCTCCTCAAAAGATTCATAATCAAACTGCAAGAAAGAGGTTTGTTCAGAAATGTGTTCTTCCATTAAATGAAGACAGTCCATTGATGTATCACCCACAAAAAATGGACTTGACTATGCAGTCAGGTAAGAAGATGTTTCTAGCTGTCTTGACATTTCAAAAAAATCCTTTGATACATAGAAAATGTACAAGTGCTGAGTATTTTAATGCTGTTAATTTAATTATTGTTTCATTTCCAGAGGACACTGCAAGAGGTAGCACAGCAAATTTTTCTGACATGTTTTTCCTAAAGAGAAACAACACCTCAGCAGCATTGAGTAGTTTTTGCTTGGAACCTTATTCCTGTTCTGCGTATGGCTGAGCATACATATTATAAGTGGACACAAAATGAGTCTCAGTAAGGGAGAAGACACATTCTGCAGTAACAAGTTGAAGTATCCATGCGGATTTAGTAGACTAACAGTTCTGAAATGTTTGGGCTTGTAATCCTGTTTCTGGGCAAACAGCTGGTTTGGGAACTGTTTCATTTAAATCTTCAAAGTTTGTGTGAACTAAGGTTTGTTGCTCAAACTAACAGAACTGTTGATATTATTATAAATATGTAGTATTCCAAATTAGTGAACCGCTGTCGAACTGGTTTTGATGGTTTTAGGCAAACATACTCTTACAACATAGATTAATTCTTGATTGTTTGAATATTGTGGCTTCTATGAGAAACTGGTGCTTGCTTAGAGCCTCTTTGTCCTGAGTGAAGAGCTTTGCTGGTTCGAGCTTTGTTGGAATACAGTTGTAGCCAGCAGGTTTCTAATGCACAGCCCCTGACTGATAGGGACAGATACTGCCCCTCTGCTGAGAATTGTGCTAATGAAACAATTCTGTAATTAACTTTCTGGATACTCTGTATACTAATAGAGCAGTTTTTTAGAGTTGTATTTTTAGCCTACTTTTCACATAAGAGTTATTTCTAGCCTTGGGTAATTCTTACAACATCCTTTTTAATGTGTATGTAGAGCTCACACTTACGTGTTTCTTGTTTGTACACCACCTTATAACTCTGCATGATTCTTTAGATCCAGGAACAGGATCTTATTTTTATACCCCTGACTTTTTTGGTTCTTTTAGTTTTCTTGTTACTACCTAGTGCAGGTTAGTGAAACTGGCAGCGCATAGTACTTTTTTCACCTATACTCTTGTCTTCCTTTAAACAAATAAGAACAACAACAACAATCCAGTGTGCTTGATAGTTCTTCTAGGGGACTAAACAAGTGTGGCAGTCAATTTCTTATTAAAGGTGGCTTTCTAAAATGACATAATAGGGGTGGAAAATAATTACATTTATGTCTTCTAGGGCTGTCTGTGGTTGTCCTTTGAGACAGGAGATTGCTTGATAAAGGAAGTGTATCTTTGACAGTCTTCATGATTTGAAAAGCAATGCTTAAGGAATAGCTTGCCAAACCTGACACTGAATTGCTTCCTATTTAATATTTACTGCTGAATACTAGGTAGCACCTATTGGGTTGTACTGGACAGCCAGGTAAAATAAACTATGTGCCTGCATAGGACTAACAGTTACAAACGGGGCCCCCTAAGATCTGTGGCTGAGGTAACAGAATTTGGCAGCTAACATACTGTGCCAGTTGAGTTAATAAGAAAATATTTAATGTCAAGTTGAAATTCTTCCGTTTTTCTGTAAAAGGCAAATATTTCTAATTCTGGTTTTAGTTTTTTAAAAGTTTTTTACCAACCTGGTGTTCTTCTTTAACTTGCCTGAAAAAAAACAGCATGTCTTTTCTGGGCTACTGGAGAATAGGATTCTTTCTTTCCTGCAAGCAGAGGCTTTCCAGCTGAGTAGGTTTAGGTTTTTTATTTATTCTTCAAGTAATTTGTTCGTAGTTAACCAAAATAACATTTCTTTGGTAAAATGAAGGGAGAAACATGGTGAAGTTGAGCAGGGGCTAAGTTAAAATGGTTTCTTTGTCTGGTAAGTGAGGAGTTCAGTATTCTTTCACTGTTTTCCTGTGATAAATGGCATGTTGCTCTGTTGATTTAGCACAAAGATTTTAGAAAAAAACTTCAGATCATTAATTTTAATTATCAATTGTTCATCTAAAGTAATGAACAGAAAATGCACTGAACAAAATGCTGTGTCTAGCAGCTGGTCAGTGGTGTGTTTTACCGCCTTTTTCTCTGAGCCTAATTTAGCATTGAGCTCTTCAGTCTTACGGGTAAAACACTTAATTACCACTTTGTCAACTAGACTTTTAAAATTTTCTTTATTGGAAATGCTGCAAGCTCTGAAATTTCTCAACAGAATTGCACTATTCAAAATGCAAGATTGTGTTTTGGGATTAGAGCGTCATAATGTGGAGATCTGTAGGAACTTGATAGTAGGTATTGAATGCAGAGTAGCCTAATTGGCTCAGGTTGCCTCCATTCTGTTTTTTGGTAATTTTTTTCCAAATTACATGGTTTGGCTTGAAGCACTACATGCAAAACTAGTAACGGTTAACTTGGATCCTTCTAATATACTAAACAATTGCGTCAATGCAGTGAATATATTTTAAACCATCTTTATTGCAGAAAACTTTTTACAACGCTTTGAGAATTTCATTTTTTAAAGAGAGAACTGGATTATAGTTTTCTTTTGAATGATAGGTATGCCTGTGAAGCTTAGAACGTGTGTGCATTGCAATACGACGTTTACAAGTGCTGTTAGCCTGTCCAACCACTTACGCGCTTATGCACGAAAGAAGAGTGCTGGACTTTTGACTGGGACAGGTATGTTTTGTTACAGATGTAAAAGCAAGTCTGTCTATGATACATTTTCCTCATCAGACTGGACAAAAGCATATGTTAATGCAAAATAATTTTGAAGCTTCTGCTGGTAAACGATTTATTTGCCGTAAAATTTCAGCAACTTGTAAGAATAGGTATGTTGCTGTTGTCCACTCTCATGTCTGATTTTCATACTCATTTATTTTGGATCCAACACTTAAGGTATGTAAGAAAAACAAAGAGATTATTGCTTAAATTAATTCTCCTACAATATTACAACTCCCAAACCAACTAGTTGGCCTTCTAATGAAGTATTTGAAAGTACCTCAATAATGAGAGGAAAAAATAAAACAGACCCACAGCAAATAAACAGTTTTTACAACCTAGTGCATACAACTCCTAAGAAGACCATAGTTGAAATAGGAAAAGCAAGTGATGCATATTTCTAACAACATTGTATGTAGTTGGTTTAATTCTCGTTTGGCTCACAACCCAAAAACTAGCTGATCTGATATGGACTGAGTTTAGTACAGCATTTGGTACATCCATTAATGTTTTTTTAATTAAAACACACTTAATTTTAAAGTTCCTCTAATACTGCAGATTTTGACTCATTTTCAGAGACCTGCAGTTTGCTTGACTGTAGACAATTTCTGAGTTTACTTGGATTACCACTGAGATTAGTGGGACTTCATATGAGCAGCAGCAAATTGTGGAGCAGAGATGGAATATAGTGAGAAAAATTTGGAAATATGAAGTCTAGAATATTCAATGATTAAGAAGGGCAGCCATCAGTTTTCTGTGTCAAGCACAGAGCTCTTTACATAGTGGTTTGGAAAAATGCATAATCCTTTTTTAATCTGAATATGTAATTTATTATACCAAGAATGACAACTAAACTTGAGTTTTGGGCTTACTCTGCAGAAGACTAAAAAATATTTTTACAAGCTGGACCTGTGGCTTCCAGGCCTTAGTTTTACACTCTGTTAATGATATGACAAAGTAGATTTTGAAGGAAGTCAGCAGATACAGTAGTATTCAGTGTGTATGCCTCTAGCAAGTGATTCTGAAAGTTTTCGTATTTACTCAGTAGAAGGATGATGACAGTTGATATCATTTACCACTGCTGTGATTTGATGTAAGCCCTGTGTTTAGTTACTTCGTATATATATGTAGTGGTAAATTTTTTTCAATAATTACATATTTAAATTGCATATTGAAATCTTAGCAATAATTCAGTGGAGGAAACACTGTGGGAAACAGGATACTACACAGAGATTGGATCCTGGAGAAGCTTCTTGTACCTCAGCTTCCCTTTTGCTAAGTGGGAAAGGTGAAGGAAGCATATTAGGGTACTTTCAGGGACTTCTTTTCTCTTTAAGAGATGCATTTTGCCAGCAAAGTAATAGCATACTCACCAGAACAATTGCCACTTTCTTTTAAAGAACTGAAAGAAAACTCTTGAGTCATGTATCATTGGATCTAGAAATCTGTTTAAAGTTAGGTTAGAAACAAAATTAGTTTAGAAGCAAAGCTTTTTAAAAAAAAGTTAGAAACAAAACTTTTTAAAAGTTTTTTTCTCAGAAGCTGGAGCTGAGCCTGGTAAATAGAACAGACCAAGTCAGTAAAGGCCTTTCGCTGAAACCAGTGACTTGGAGAGGCTTAAATTCTAGCAATAACATTATGGAACATAGGTATATTTTAAAGTTTGTCACTACCATTAAATCTGTTGTAACTCTGCAGAGTTTTTACACTTTGCTAATTGACTCTTCACTTGAGCAAGCTCAATGCAAGGCCTGTAGACTAGAAAATAGGCTTTTAAACAGTAGTTTTATTTGATATTCCAATTTATATTGTAAGTTTTGTGAAGATAATTAATTCAATGCAAGATTTCACTAGCACAAACTTGTTTTAAATTTTGCTATGAGTATCGCTTTTAGACAGATCTCAGATTTTGTGATTTAAAAATAGTTGCAGTTGAGAGAAATTTCCAGATGCCTTCATTTTGGCTTCAGTCTGGAACCTGTCTGGAGACAATGAAGATATGTTTATACAGGTTCCTTCTTCTGTTATCACGAAGCCTTTCTTTTTGTAAAGTAAACATAACTACCAAAAATAAGTAACATTGGTCGATTATTTGTCTCAGTGTCTTGCTGTAATTAAATAATTATGAGCAAGCATGAATGATACAGTTCTATTATTTGGAAATTGTTATGGAAGCTATCTAGGCATGACTGTTCAGTAAGAGAAATACAGTAATCTCTTGAAAATGAGACCTTTCCTAGTACTACGTTGGTTTACGTGTACTAGTCTGCTCATGTTTTTCAGTTTGTTTGCATGTGGTTTTGATACTATTATTGCATTGCTTTTCTAGCAGATGTCCTGCTGCTTCTGAGTCAGTAATTTGATCACATGTAGTTACATCTTAATGTATATTTTTCTTCAAATGCAACTTGAGAGATTTAGCAGTGTAATACTCATAGTTAAGAATAATGGTAAATTTTGAGAATGGACTCAAGAAAAACATCCTAGAAGTGAAACTTTCTAGGCTGTTGGCTGTGCAAGGTTAGTGTTTATTAAACTTAGTTTGTGCCTATAGTTATGGAGTAGGGTTCCATTGTATACCAAATGCCTGCACAGGTTCATTTGGGTAGTTACTTGCTTTTATATTACTGATTGCATAATGAGCTTCAGATGTCTCACTGGAATATTAATCTGTCTTGTTTCATTATGCAGTCCAGTTTTAAACAATGTAATTATTTAATAACTCACCTTGAATAGATGCCAATTTCCTTTTATACCTGTTTTGATTAATAGCAACACACTAGTGTTTACCGGAGCATGTGGCAAACTTGCTTCTTCTGATTATCTTTAGAACGTTGGACAGACTTACACAATATCTTCAAAATGAATCTTGCTCTTCCTCACACAGGCCTTTTCTTCTCTGTAGACCTCTCTCCCTCCCTTGGAAAAAAAAATTCTCTTGATACTGTCTTGCAACTTAGCTTTTCACATCTGTGTTGACTCTTTTCTCATATGCAGTCTCTTCTTACCAGCTGTCATCTTCTGGGAATCACCACTCTGGTCTTTGTTTGTGTAGATGGAAACTTCTTTTTCAGAAGTTTGAGAGAACAGTAAGATAGAAAGCAAGGAGTCTGGCTTGTGAGCCAATAGTATGACTGAGGTAGGAGTTAATACGGCCACTAAGCTTCCAAATAATTTCTAATATTGCTTTGTCAAAATTGTAGTTTGGAAAGTTTACTGTGGAAGCACATGCAGATACAGCGGAAATCTGAGATCCGCTAGCTTTGCGTGGTTTTTATTCTGGACTGTTGCAGTTAAAACTTATCAGCTGGCATGATGAGTTAGTTTTTGGTGTCCTGTAAAATCCTTCAGGGACCAGATTACTGGAGGATTTTTTTAAAATGCGTTTTACTGTGCCATAATGATGAGGATAAATAGAAAGTGATTGAATGTGGAAAATCAGTGAATAAATACAGAAGAAAGAGAATACATTATCTTTTACTTTTTAATTGGCAGTCATTTAAAATGGTTAATGAGATACATTTATGTGTGCAATTAGTCAACCTGTGGTAGCTTATACACATTATGGCAAAAGTAATGAAGCCTGAGTAATGACCCAGCTTCAGTCTTCCTGAAAATGTTCCATGTTAGGGAACATCATGCAAATTACCATTGCTGCGCTTAAGTTTTGATCCTCAGACCAAATGCCATGGCATGAAGGACCTCTAAGTATAACTTTTCTGATCTGTGTTATCTTGGGTATGTTCGTTTTAGTATTGCATCTCCATCTTCTTGTGGTCTTTCTTGATATGTAGTCACAGAGGTAAAAAAGGTTTTTATATACAGGCTTTTTAACTGGAATGTGTTTTTCTAAATAGTGCGCTCCGAAATTGAACTTGAGTGCCTCAAGGAACTATCTCCAGAGTTTGATTGTCTTTTGTTTTAAATGCATTGTTTCTCTGTCTTGCTGGGTCAGGGGTCTAATGAAGCACTGTAACTGGTGGTTTATGGAAAGTTTTTGGAATAGCATCTAGGAAGCACCAGGTGGCCAAACCCGAAGGGAAGAGGTTTCTTTCAGAAAGAATTAGGCCTTTACAGAGAATTGAAGGTTGATAGTTCAGGGACTGTGATAGCCATGAAGTAGCTATGTGAGCATTAATGGTAACTAGTTCCTTCCTCTCTCTGGCAACTGGCTGCAATTTCCATGCAGCTTATGAGCTGAATTATCCTTGGCCTCTTGCCAAAAGGGCTAAAAACACTTTCTGAGGAGGTCATGCTTTATTGCAGTAAAGACATTGCACAAACAGTACCTGAGTTTTGGTCAGAACATGGCTATGCTTTTTTATGGGTGAAGCAATGCTGTGAGTTGATGCTTGCAAGAACTTGTAAGCATCATATCAACAGAGTACTTTAAGTGTGTTCATGTGACTTCATTTAAACTTGTTAACCTCTGGATAGACAAAAATGAAATTAACGTTACAGTTACTGGTACACGACTCTTATAACTGGTGTTGGAATTGCAGTTTTCAATCAGCTTTCCCCAGATGCTACTTTCTCCACGTTACATTCCTGCTTCATTGGAATAACTTCAAAATGTACCGTGCTGCTTTGCACTCCCTAGAATGTGAAGGAGTCTGTTCAGTGGATCAAAAGACAAAGGGAACAAAAACCACCCATTGCGGAACACAGGTTTAATATTCTTAGTATTTTTCTATCTTTTATAATAGCTTCTTACTTGAGCAGATCTACTTCCAGTCTTAGCTAAGTTACTTGGAGAATGCATTGAGCGATCTGGTTTTTTTTCTTGATGCTTTTTAATGTGGTATTTCCCATCCTTTGTTTTGTAATTTATCTAAAACATCCGTTGTAAATGGCTCAGAGAAGAAGCTGCTCCTTTTTCTCCCTTGTTTTCTCATTTTTCTTGGAAAAGGTACCTTTAATGGAAGCAGAAACTACCTTTCCTGGTACATTACAGCAGTTTCTGTTTGTGTTGCCTTTGCTTGATTGCACAGTAGTTCAGAGTGGCTTTTCTTGGAATATTAGGTACACACAAACCATTAGGCTTTAGAAACTATGTTGCAGAAGACCATTTCAGGTCTAGGTAAGAAAGTGAAAGCTCTCTGAAATGCTCTCTGAAATGGGAGGTATGTGAGGAGAATCAAGTTTCTTGGTGGGAATGAATGTCTGAGGTTTGCCACCATGAAGGAAATGAGATAGTTCTCGTTCCAAATGCACGTGGGCTTCTCTAGAAGGAGAAGGATTCACTTGTATCAACTGATGGACACCAGATGCAACTCATGGATGTGTTTGCATTTGGATAATGACGATTTCTGTTTCCCTTCATCCTGTGATTTCTGCAAAATCGGCAATGGAAAAGCTTTTACTGAAATAACTGCTTCAGATAAGTTGCCCCTCGTGCAAATACTTCTCTTCAGAGAATGGGTGCCTGGGTTTCAGCATTTTATCTGCTTACATTTCTGATGATATTGTTGCTGATGTTGCAGTATGAAAAATATTTATACTTACTCATTCCTGTAGTCTGAAAGATAGTGAGCTTTTTTCTTCCTTAATATATTAAGAGTATGCTTTTGCTGAGAGCATAAAGCATTAAGAACCCCTTACCTATTCTGCAGAAATTGTCTTGCCCATTTCTATCTATCTCTCCCCTGCCACCTTGGGTTACTGCCTTTATACGCCGACTGCTTTTGTTGTTGCTATGAAAACAAGTGCTGTTGAGCCTCATCTTCCTAATAATGGCTTGACCCAGGGTCTAAGGAAGTTTCTCTAGGTTGGTATCTGCTTTCTACTAGTTTGATTAATTTCCTGGTACCTAAAATGACAAAGAGTAATTTTAAATTTTTTTTAGATACTGTAGGAATCTTTACATTTGGGGTTGAGTCTGGGAAATGTCTGGTGTGTCTGAAACTGACAGTTTAGCTAGAGTGTAAAAGCTTGAGGTGTTCATTTGGAGGACCTGAGAAAAATGAAAGATGCTATCAAGACTGTCCTTTAAATAAGAATGTTTTCCCTTACCAGGTGATGTTCTATGCTTCAGCATACTAAAAGTTTATTCTTTTACATTACAGAATGGAAAGAAGTCAAAACTTAAGTGTAAACTCTTTATAATTTTACTGTTAAGATGCTTCATTAGCATATCACTATGCCTTTTGGTATCAAGAATACCACTTGTCACTGTCTTTCAGGTTTCTGTGGAGTTCAAGTGCCAGTGCCTTGTGGTTTGGAATAGAGTGTAGCTAGATGTACTTCTTAGTTCAAACAGTTGCAAACTTCTTGTTTTTTCTTGAGCTTTATCAGCTGTTTTTATCATAACAATATTAACTCAGTTTAATTTCCTCATCCCCCAACTCTGGCTGTTTCTTAGAATCTCCAGGTTTCGTTACAGCTTCCTGTGACATCTTTTTACAGGAGTTACAGACTTCATGCTACGTCTTTTCTGTTCACACACCTTAGTTACTTACATATGCTTAGACTGAATTTTAAAAGTGGCCTTGCCATCCTTGTTGATTGTCCTAATACCAGCTCCCACTGCTAAGGATTAATATGTAATTTTTGCAGTGCGCATTAGAATTCAAACAGGAGTGAGGAGGAAGCTTCAATTAAAAGTCTTAGACTGAAAGGAAAAACTTGTGCATAATGTTTAAAACAAATGGCAGGTGTTTATTCAAACTAGAAATTCTTGATTGCATTAGCCAAAAGCTACAACTTCCGGTAGCTGGGTTGAACATGAGTGCTCTTATGATGGTACTTGAACTACAAAACAAGTTCCAAGATTTTGACAGTGTTTTATGCATGGGGCTTTGCTTCTGTATAAATCTGCAATTTAAGTTAGCTGGTGCTTGTTGATATTAGAACAACAGTTTAATGTTGAATGTCAAATCATCTGGGCTTTGAATGAGCAAGCACTGTGCTAAACTAAAAAAAAAACAACTTCAGGTGTTTTGCCAGGAAATGTCTTAGAACACACTGTAATTTTTCTGGATTTACATTATAATTTAATGTAGAATAACAAGGAGGTAGATGTTTTTATCTACTGCTGTAGGGGATGCTTACTAAATATCTTGGGTTAATCCTCACTGAAGTATCACTTTCACATACGGAAATTTCTCTCTTTCTAGCTCTAGACTGTAAGCAAAAGAAGTCAAGGTCAAGATCTGGAAGCAAGAAAAAAATGCTGCCGTTACCTCATAGTGCCGATGAAGTTTACATACTCAGATGCAGGTACATGGGGTTATTTTAATTGAAACAACACATTCTTAAGAGCTCGCTGATTTTATTAATCAGAAAATTTAAGTTTGTATTCTATAAATGTGTTTGTGATTAAAGTGAGTAATAGGGAGGGGGGAAGCAGTTGCCTGTTTTCATTAATTTGAACAAGAGGACTTGAGTCAGTCATACTCATATATTAGGTTATAATTATAGTTTCTATATTAGTTTCTAAATTATAGTTTCTATATTAGGTTTCTAGCTAAAATCTTTCTGGTCACATGTGAGTAATGTTCTGTCCTTTAAAAGAAACCTTACATAAGAACAGCTAATAGTTGTTGCTAGTGTTAAAAACATAAGAGTGTAAGTTGTATAAACCGCAGGGGTTTTGTGCCCACAGTTACTGTAAATTAACTCAGTGACTAAGGTTTTCAGCTAAAATATACAGAAATAAACCTCAAGAAAATTGAGACTTCCCGTTTAATATCTTTGTTCTGTAATTTTTCAGTAGAGCTAGATACATCTTGATGGAATAATTTTAATATTTGCATAGGTTCTGTGGTCTGGTCTTTCGAGGGCCTCTGTCTGTCCAAGAAGATTGGATCAAGCACTTGCAGCGACACATTGTCAACGCAAATCTTCCACGGACTGGAGCTGGCATGGTTGAAGTCACATCACTACTTAAAAAGCCTGCTTCAATTACTGAAGCTTCATTTTCTTTACTGATGGCAGAAGCAGCATCATAGAACAAGGAAACATTTTAAATTTTAATTGGATGTAAATTTGAAATACTTTTGTCATTTTTTAAAATAAATTGCTACACTAAATTATGTTTATAAATGCTAAAGACAGAAAAATAAAGGAAGTGGATTACAGCAACATCAAAGTAAGTTGAATACTTAACAGTTACAGTAAGTAGTCTTTATATTTTATATAGGGTGAAAGATGTGTTTTTAAGGTTTATTATGTTTTTGTCAGTTACTGTGTTCACTATCAATACAAGACCATTACATGTATGGCAGCCATTTTTAAATTGTTGCACATGGGTACTTAAAAGACAGATTTTAATAAAACAAACCCTGTTCTATTCAGTGTTACCCAAACCAAGGCTCTGTTTATTCCAAAAAGAATTACATAGAAAAATAAGATATTACTATATTTTGTTTGTATGTATGTAGTGTTTTGTATAATACCAAGAACTGCTAATACAATTTACTCAACCTAGGGCATTAAATATCATGTACTTCATAGTTCAAGAGACTGTTTCATTCAAATAGGGCAGTTAGTACTATTCTATCTAGGTGTGTAAGTGTTTTTTTTTAAATCACATGAGGCTTTTTGTACTAAAAAGTGGAGGGAAACTTGTTTAAACAAATTTCTAAGAGAAATATGTACATAATACTGGAAATTTGTGGTAAGGAAATATTCTTTACTTCAGTTGCATTTCTCACTGACAATAAAGTGGTGCATCCATGCTACCTCCTACTTGTCAACAAAGATGGTATTTACCCTTATGTTTTTGTACCATAGTAGATTCAATCCAGCTTTCTTTAATACAAAGCATCTTTTTGTTAACAAGGTTTTTTCTTTATGATGATTTACTCAAAGTCTGACTTGCTTACAGAAGTTTGCCTCCCTACTATTTTATTTAACACTGTAGAAATGTACTAATAAGCATTGCTCACTACACGGTTAGAGTAGAGTTTTCATTTATAATTCTGTTTAAAAGATTGATCATTTTAGAAAATTTGAACACAGACTGAAATGTTTCTACATATGAAGAGAATGTTTACAACTTCAATTTTAGAGCTTGTTTTGGATGTGATTATATGTATGAAAACTGTAACACTATGCTCATGCTAAGGACCTACTTACAGAATTACTGAAATAAATGTGCTGTGAGGATGGAAATATGGTGCAGGTGTCTTGGTCATGATGAATTGTGTTTGTTCATTTAAGCTGTCTTCAGAACATGATTTTTGTTTAAATCAAATCAGATTCCTCTACAAATCAATTTTGTATGCAAGTAACATTTCATTTTACTCATATAGGGTAACAGATACTGTAGTTAAGCCAAGGATAATGCATTGATATTTTCTTTATATGTAAATAAAGTTAAAAGCAGTTAAAACAAGAGGAGTATTTTGGTAGAGTATATACATACCTCACTGCCAGTGAAATTGCTTTCCTATGGTATATCTCCTTACCAGAAAAATCTCTAAATAAAAAGGTTTAAAGAAAATCTAAATGTCTATAATGTGAAGCATTTATTTGCATTGTGTGAATTAAGTTTGTGAAATTGATTTGTCTTGCTTGAGATTAGAATCTTCTCATGATCTTAGGTAAAAGTACATTTACTTGCAATAAACTGACTTGTTCAGAGCCGCATTACATTTGACTGGTGGAAAATATGAATAAATGTCTGTCTTCCTGTACATGTGCAGTTCAGAGTTAACACACGAGGCTTTTTAATGTTCTGATAAAATCGATTGGCTAGAAATGCACAACTGTGCAGGACAGTCCTGAGACAAGGCCAGCCTAGCTCTGTCAAGGCTGTCACTAAATTAGTGCTTTTGGGTGTTTACCTAGACAAGTTGCTACAGCTAACTTTAGCTTCATTGTCAGAGGTTACTCCTTTTTAATTTTTTTTTTTTTTTTTAACTTACCAGTGCATTTAAAGTCTGGAGAAAATACACCTTGGAGATTTTAGGAAGGATAACTGGGATGTTGAAGTGTATTGCAGACAAATCATGTATATGTAGACTAACATTCTAAACTTGTGGATGGTTATGGGATTTTTTTAATACGCTGAAACAGAACAGAGGAAAGTGATGAGATCACCTTGAGTGCTTATAATGCTTTAATAGTGTGCTTGTTTACCCTTCTCACCAAAAAGGTGCTTATTGACAGCACTGTATTTTGTGGCTGTTAAACAGATTTTAAAAAGAAATCAATTAAGTGCAAATGATATTTATCTAGTATTGTTAAGAATGCTTGTAAAGGTGAAGCCATACTGCACGGAATTTAGCGGTAGCAAAAAACTATTAGGTCATAATAATAATTAAAAAATAGTTAATGCTATTTAGTTCTAATTAAACCCCTATAATGAGCTGCTTTGTGTAACAATAAAATCCATCGTTGTGTCTGGAAAGCAGAGAGCTCTAGGCCTGATGAGTTTCAAAAATGAGGTTGTTTTGATGAGTAGTTTTCAGTGTCAGGCTGGCTAAGTGGGTGTGCTGGAGCTGTGTACCCTGCTTGCATTAAGAGATCCTTAGCATTATAATTTGAAATACGGACAGAAGTTCTAGAACTGCTCTTGATTACTAAATTAATTGCATATATGGTTGATACAGATGAAATTTCTTTTTTCTTTTTTTTTTTAACAAAAACGAGTGGGTACTATAAAGCTTTCTCTAGCTTCTGGTCCTCATATGGGACTGTTCAGTTTTTTTGTTTATTTGGACACAATGTTTTGTTTCTGTTTGGATCTTTTGTCAGTACCTACAAGGTAAACCCCTGTAAACCCCTTTCCAAAGGGGTTACGGAGATTCTAAACTGGTAGAAGAGAGTTAATTAAATCTGTCAGTTTATTATATGAATCTCATTTTGGTATCTGTGGCTTGGGAGGCTCTATGACAGTCTTTTGTTAGAGTTGGACTTCCAGAACTGCACATGTGAAGTGAATGTTGGTCTGTTCATGGTGGCTGGGCAGCTTTGGGGTGAAGGCTGCAGTGGCGTGGTGATTTTTGGTTGGTTGGTTCTGGTTCCTTATCACAGCCTTTTGAGTTTCAAGAGTTATCCAAGTTTCTGGTAAAGGTCTCTTAAGTAGCAGCCTCTGGAAAATTATGAAGGAATTTTCAGAATGTGTAGAGAAGCTTGGGAAATTGTAGAAGACCACAGCTCACATTTTCTAAGATGCTTGCCTGTATTCCGTAGTCCCAGTGATGTCTCCCACTAATCTTCAGTTAAAACTCTGTCTGTATTCCTTGAAAAGAAGCTTACGCAGGACCTTGGGACAGTGATTTGGTGCTGCCAAGTGGTAGTTGTGTTCAGGCTGAATGCAGGGAGAATGGGAGATGGAGGCAAATGGATGACAGCTGTTGGATCACTAAGATCCCTGGGCATTTACTCTTGTTTGCCATATGTTGTTTTATATAAATTGTGTAAATTGTGTTAGGTGGACTGCTCCCACAAGATGAGGCAGTCCAGCTCTTCCTGCAGATCCAACTTGTGCTTCCTCAGGGCTCACCTTACAGCCAGCAGTACCAGGAAGGAGCTGCTGACTCTTCTTGATGGGAGAAAAAGCACAGATCAGACAATAGCTGACACCAGGCTTTGGGGAAGCAGAGCAGCCCCTCATGTGCCAGGGATGGGGATTGTTAACAGGTGGAGTTTGTATTCTGGGCCAGACTTCTCCATGTTTTAGCTACGTGTGTGTTCAAAGTCCTACCTTTTCAGCCATGCTCAGGGAAATCACCAAGGTCTTTGAGGTAAGTGGATCACAGGAGGAATGAGAGTCATGAATTGGGGCTCAGAAGTGTGTCCATCCAGAGTTTCAAAAAGTCCGTGTCATGGGGCTGAGGTGGGGAGATCTGTTCCTGCAAAGCTATTTTAACTCCAGTGATTTTTCTGGGCCAGTTGTGGTTGTGGATTTCCTTTGTGTAACTAGTGCTTTAAACATTGATTAAATCTTCTACCTGATTCTGAAAACCTACAAAAGACAAATGTTGCCCGACCAAATGTGGAAAAATTACCAGTGAATAGCAAGTACTTGTTTTTAACTAAACGGTAAAGGCTGTGAAGGAGGCCTGTTTAGTTGAGCACTATGGTTAACAGACTTTTACACTTTTTATCACAACAATTAATAGGCTGGTTACTTAAACACAAGTTTCATATTTTTAAAAAATTGTTTATGTAGTTTTCACTTGGTTTTTTAAAATAAAACCTTTTTAGGATGGTACTTATTTTAAAAAGCTGACTGCATTATGATTTCAGGCCTTTGAATCCACCATGCTTTGTAGGTGCTGTTGCCTGGTACATGGGTAGCAATTTTGATGTAATGGAAACATTTGGCCATAGTGCCAGGTCTGTAATATCTTGCAATAAAATGTTCCTTTTTAACACTGCAGGCTTCTTGGTGTTCTTCCATGGGTCAGAGGTGAGCTGTGCAGCACGTGTCACTTAAACCAGGGGCATTCACCTTACCCCGACTGGTTGCATGATGAGACATTTCTGCTGTCTGAAGCCGTCTGAAAATTTGAGAGGTGAGGCAGGGAGAGGGTGTTTACATTCAGGATTTGAGACAGAGAATGAGGATTGGTAGTGGAGGGAACATATTTTGACTCTTGAGCCAGAGTCAAAAATATGAAGCCTAATCAGAAATAACATCAGCTCTCATCTGCACGTATCCTCCTACCTCTAGGTCTCCAGGATCTGGTTTTTCCTGATGCCTTCTTTCCCAGTTGGAAGCAGTTTTTCCCTGCAGCACTGGCTGTGCAGTGGCTTCCACGTGTACCATGACCCAGAGTACTCGGAAAAACTTTCTTCCTGGTGCTCTGCAATTCCCCCCAGTCTCCTGCTACAGCACAAAAGGATTCACTGCCACACCACAACCATTCACTGACTGACACGCACACGTTGCAAGAACAAAAATGCAGAGGTTGGTAACGTTTAGCATGTAAGAGGTTTTTGGGTTTTTTTCTAAACAAGACCTTGGAGTGGGGCTTCCCCCCACATTGTCTTACTAGGGTTGATGCCCTGACACTGCTCATTCTCATTTATTTCATAGTTGCATTCTTTCATTTCATTCATATTTACAGTATAGGCTGATACAGACTCAAGCATCCTTGGTAACTGAGCCCAGAGACGTCAAAATTCCAGTGGGGAAATAAAGGGAGCCCAGGAGCTTTCTCTCTGCTTCTGAAGTGCTTGTACTACATATGTAATAAAATCTGTGGCACTGTTGGGCTTTCTACCCTGTATTTTCACTTAAAGGTACACTTAAAAGATCTGAGCTTTACATACCGAGTGATGATGATAATCCCCTGCTTTTGTGTCAGAGACCAGTGATGTGAAACATATTTGTATGATGTTTATGGTGAGTGTTCCTAAATACAGGCTACTATTAAAAAAATTTTATGGGCAACAGGAAAATTAATGTTTAAACATTCGATTATGTATCTGTAAGCCAGCTGCAGTTGTGAATCAGGTTCGTAGCTTTCAGTGAAACTCATCCAAATCCATCCTTACTGCTATAGCAACAAATGCTGGAGTTCTGAATCCCATTGTGCTCTTTGAAATGGCTTGAGAAGAGTGACTGATGAAGGATGCAAGCCTACACCATTAACTTGGTTTTTAAACAAATAAGGGATTGCACGTCACCTCCTGTGCCAGGGATGCTACAAGTCTTGCTGACAAGAAATAATTCTTTCATCTGCCTCTTCTCTGAAAAAACAATTGTGTGAAAGTAGGAGAAAGAAAATAGCCTGTTTTGGATTAAAAAAAAAAAAAATCAGGAGAAAAAACTTTCAAAAACAAACAAACAAACAAAACCCCCATAGGTTGAAACAGAAAGTGTAAACAGGATAAGACAATATAAGCCTGAGGTTGACACTTGTTTTGTAGTCCCTGAAATCCAGCTGATAGCTGCATTTGCTGTGCCTCCAAATCTTCAGGGGTGCATTTGGGTTCCTGGCACTGAGGAGGTTAGGGCAAATATTATCCTTAGCTGAACAGCCAAGGAATATGTTTTAACCCCAAACTGCTGAAAAAATAGGCAGTGACAGGGAAAAGAGGCTTAAATCCAAATTCTTGTCTTGATAGTCAATTTTACTCATCCACTTTGCCACCTGGAGTACATTTGGTGATGCTTTTTAAGTGCTGTGTATAAATCTGTAGACTCTTGGCCCAGTCATGAATGATTGTGAGCTGCTTGTCCCAAATATGGCCTCAGTCACAAATGTGTTACTGAAATCTGAATTTTCTGTGTGCTGTTTGTGTGGAGACTACCATTCACTCTCTACTATTTGCTGTCCATCATTTTATAACACTGTCTTCTCATTGCAGTAACCTCCACTGCTAATCCCAGTGTTCTCTGGCTGCAGCTGACCGTGAGTGCTAATAAATGACTAAAGACCCTGACCCAGAATGTGAGTGTTCTTCCAGGATCCCAAACTCATTTCTTTGCCCTCAGGCCCAGGTTCCCATCTGGGGATGGTGCTTAGCTGCGTCTCACTGGGCTGCTAACCTGACCGTTCTCATTATCTTCATTCTTGGTTGTTTTCCCTTTCCTCATTTTTTGCTTATATCCACCTTGCTTTTTCTTCTTCATTTTTCATCTCTCTTCCAGACTTTATTTTACCAATGGCTACCAGTGATGAACCTTTTTTGGGAAATTGCTATAAGCTGTATCACTGTGAGCACAGATGGAGCACTGCTTAGTATTCTTAAAAATAGAGCTAATGGCCTGATTTCTGATATATCTTATATGGACGGAGCAGCTCTCTGTACTAAGTGGTGAGGGGAGGAGGAAATGTTTAGATTTTGGAGTGACTTTGGAAGAAAAATTACACAGAACAAAAAACCCCAAGCTATTCAGTTGGTACCAAGCTGGGGCTCTGGAGTGGACTCTGTTGTTGGGAGCTGAACTCTTGTCTTACCACTTGCCTTACATACATAGCATCAGCTCATCCAGGAAAGTCAACAGTTTGTACCAGTTTCTGTTTTGGCTGCATAAAGGTGGATTACTGGCTTTTCTTCCCCTGCTCTCGCCCCAACCCCCCCTCTTTTTTTTTTTTTTTTTTGTTTTGGGTTGAGGTTTTTTTGTTTTGTTTTTTGTTTTGACAGCATTTCTGAGACCACAGAAGTATTAAGAAAATGGAGCATTTGCTTGAATGGTTTTTGTGAACAAGCATCTGGATATCTTCTTTTAGCAAAGCAAAACAAGAACATTAAAAATAGTAAAAGCATATTCAAGATAAGAATATTAGGCCTCTTAGTAGTAAATTATGAATGTGATAGCATGAAATTCTTACCAAATGAACTGTGATTTCAGATTTAGATATGGAAATGCAGCAAGAGTATGTGAGCAGCCCTCCCCTGCTCCTAGCAGCAAACAAAATTGGCAACCTGCAGGTTTCTCTGATTTCCTGCAATATGCAGCAGCTGGCACAAAATTTCTTAAAGGGTGGGAGGAAGTGAGGGCAGCCCTGCTTTCCAGTCACTTCTGCTGTTGTGTGCTGGGCTGTGGAAGTTTTATGGTGGTCCAGACTACATTTTCTTCGTGTTACTCTCAAAATTGAAAGCAGCAGGTATGTTACGCAAAGGTATCTGCAGTCTCGATGTGTGTGATCCCTGCTACCATGGCTGCCAGATTTACTGTGGCCACAACTTAGAATTTTTTGTCTTTTGGAGCAGTAGGTGCTTCTCTTGCAGTCATATTCCAGATTTCAGATGTCTTCCCTACCTTAACAGACTGAAAATGTCAATCCTGGCCACTTAGCACTAGGCAGCTAGGTAGCATCCTGGTCTTGGACAGATCCCTGAATGTCCACTGAGAGCTCTCCATCCCCAAGCAGTCAAGGCTGATTTTGAATTTAGGTGCTTTATTTCACCTTCCTGTCTCTGAGAACCTGACAAATCTATTCTGCTGTTACTATGCACAGCAAGAAAGCTCTGATTAGTTTGGGATCACAATAAGAATTTATCATTTCCTGAAAACTGAACTGGATGGATTCAGAGCTTCAACTGCTTCCCACCACAGCTGGAAGCACATGGCAGCACGTGCTGCCCGCAGGCAGAGTGGGTGTTTGCTGCTGTCATGGGGAGCTCCTTTATCATCAGAGAAAACCCAAGCGCTTTCCCCTGCTTTTTTTTAACTTTCCCTTCATGTACTTTTCTCTCTCAATCCCTTCCTTCTGTCCCCAGGGGAGTGGTGTTTGCATTTTTTTTTTTTTTAACTAGAAAGGCTCTTATTAAAAGTCTGTATTAATTCTAGAAGACTTGCAAAGGTGAGGTTTCTTACCCTTCTTCACCCTGCAGAGCTGAACTACTTCCCTACCCGAAGGTGGTTTCTGCCTGCACAGGTCAACGAGGCCCAAGTCCAGTTGTGTACCTAGGAACTAAATCAAGTTAAGTATAAATTTAGCCCTTTATCATGTTGTCACTTTGCCGTGGTGAACAGTCAAAGTTATTTTGGTGTTACTCAACAGGGGAGCTATGAAAAGAGTGAGGGAATATGAAATAATTGTGGTGTTTAGGTACTGTTAGGGCTGTAACTGGACTGTGGAGAGTGGCAAAGCCATGGCCGAGGGTGGTGCTGTGGATACACCAGATGAAGCCACACCCTCCATTAGCTTCCATGGAGGTTACTTTCTCCCTTCAAGTCTACATGATCCCTGACCTGGTTAGTGCTGGGAAATAACTGGCTAGGAGACTGGTGTTGTGTCTGCTGCTATAAAAATTGCTCAGAATAAAAATGGTTTAAGTCATCAGAAGTTAGAGAAACGCATCTCCTTTAAAATGCTCCATTTGAGAAATTAATAGGTGGACACTAAGAAATGCAAAATGTAGTATCTTTGAAGTGCAGCTGGCATCTGGCATGGGAAAATATATTGATACTTCAACATCAGGTATTATGCACGAAAATAGCAAAAGTGATTAAACTACTTTGGGAAGCCTTAACAGATGTATCTGCTGTTTCTAAAATTGCAGGTAAACCTGAATATTTTGCTGTCTCCCAGACAAAAGAACAGCTTACACTATAGAATAGGAAATGCAAGATAAAAAGAAGAGAGTCATTTGACTGCAGTGTTTTCATTAGGTTTATGCAAGATAAGTGATTTCCCAGCAAATGAGAGAGGGAGCGAGCTGGGGAACCCGCGTGTGCTGCAGCAAGGCTGGTAATTAGAATGTAGCCAGGCAAAATCACAAGGGGGTATGTAATAAAAGAAAGCTTTAATGTGATTTAAATACCGTGACGGAGTTGCATTCAGTGCCAGCCTGGTCACTCTGTACAGGGTGACATCCTCCTCTGCAGAGATGTGTTCCTGCGAGAGGCTCCTGCACCCACCATCTGGCTGGGCTGTGGGGACACTGAACCCGGTGGGACACACCAAATTTGCTCTAACATAGGCACAGCATCTTCTCAGAACAAAAGCTTGAATGAAGCCCCAATTTTACCTCGTGAGAGTATGTCATTTAGAAGATATTAAACCAAAGATATAATGTGTTTTGGACACATGCCTATAAATCTCCTTCAGGTACTTCTATCGTGCAAAAGCACAGCCGGAGAGATTTGTGCCAAGTGGTGTGGGACATGGAGAAACTTTTCACTCTTGCTTAAAAAGGTTGGTAAAGGTGTAGCATGGATCTGCAGTTCCAGAAGGCCAGCAGTGGCAAGGGCACATGAGCTGGACTTGTTTTCTTCGTAGTTCTGTTTGGCAGAGTACTTTTGGTTTTAAGTCATTTAAAATGTACCAGTTTTGCTGTAACTCTGGTGCTTTGTTTTTTTGTTTTTTTGTTTTTTTTTTTTTTTAATCATCTGGTTTGTTCTCATCAGCGTGTGACTAATTAGAGGTGATTTATTTGTTTCCAGTTCTAAACTTCTTGTGCCATCTACTAAGAGCACCCAAAGTCTGGCATGAGTGCCTGTTGCTGTCCTTTAAAGCACAATGGTTTTATTTACCTTTCACTGGTACTCAAACCAGAGACCATCACTAATAGCAGGCAGGGCAACTCCTTCTTCTGACAGCCCAGCCCAAGCCACCCTGCACTCTTCCAGGCAAGCAGCTTCTTTGAGAGTGGATTCCCACTGCTTTGCTTGTCAGCCCTTGACTTGGCTCTGATGGGAATTGTCCTCTTACATCTCCCTCTCATAGTACCACATTTAAAAACGGGTGGGTTTTTTCCTTATCTGCCAGAAGCACATAATACTGTCTGTATTTGTAAGGATGTACTTGGGCCACACAGTTTTTAGTCATAATTATTCTTTGAAGTAAGTAGACATAACCATTCAATGAACAGTTTCTATAAGTTAAGTAGATAATTAAATTTAAATCAAAATAAATGAAGAGGCATGGGGTTTTTTTTGGAAAATAAGTGGCTTTTGGATTGTTCAGCCTTGTAAGGGACAAACTGCAGGGATAAAAGGCATAATTTAAAGGTAAATGAGATGCTGGACTCGCTGTAGGTCTTGACACTTCACCTCAAGAGAGTGAAATGCCCCAATATGTTCATGAAGCCAACATCAGCTGATGTGACGTGCTCTAAAAAGATCTTCTCAGCTCTGCTGTGAACATTCAATACTGACAACAGTTGTTGCAGCCAAATGCATTTGACTTGTGTCTTCTGCTTGCTTGTTCACAACACCAACAAGGCAAAAAGATGTTTCCTGCCCCACTTGGGCTGATGCAGCAGAAGCTTTCACCATGTGAAATTCCTAAAGGCAGCGAGTCCTGGTCACAATGATATTCTGATGATCTGTGAATTGGTCAGACAGGATCAGTGGTCAAAAGGCTCAGTGATACCTGCACCATTTCCTTGTGCTAAGGCACCAGTAAACAGAGCAAAGGCAAGGACCTGGAATTCTGCAGGAGTTACACCATCTTGTTTGTCCCAAACCCCCTTTGTGAAATGAACTTTCTGGAACAAACTTAGAGCCTGGTGGAGTTTAGTGGGTGGCTGTTCTGCTGCTGCTCAGAACACTAGCTTGTTTTCTTCATTTTAGCTTTTTTCTTTAGCCTATGTTTCACCAGCTGTATGTGTTGATTTTCAAGCATAATGATTACTCTGAAATCAGTAGCACCAAGAGAGGAACCAGACTGACTCTGCTGTGTGTGACCTGGAGTGAATGTGAGGGCTGACACTGAGTGTGTCAGAGCTGTGTGTCTCACCTGATGGAGATGGATACAGGGTTTCTGTCTCTGTGCAACAGAGATGTTCAGTGAGTTCTGCACTCACTCATCCTGTTGGATGTTATGGCTGCTGTTCTTGAAGACAGTCTGTAGAAAACTACCTTTCAAAAGTTTCCATGTACTCCAAGAGGGTGGAGGCAGGTGATGATACAAATATCAGCTGTTGAAACAAAAAAGGTAATCTGAAAGATTGCCACTGATGGATAATCAGGCTCCAGGGCACTGGATTTCTAATTGTCCTGGGATATGTTTAAACATGTCATCAGGATCAAGGGAAAAACATCTGTTTTCTATAATATTCCAATAAAATAAGGACCTGAAGGTCCTTTCCAGCATTATTATATAACCAGGGTAGATAAATCTTGAAGGGAGGATGCAGGTACAGTAATTTGGATGCTGGAGCTAACAGTTTCAGTGGGAGAGAGATTGTATCAAGCAGGCTGAGGAAAGTATGGGCTCTATCTGCAAGAAGCACAGGCAGCCTGGAGAAGAGGAGGCTCCAGGGTGACCTTATAGTGGCTTTCCAACACCTTAAAGGGGCCAATAAGAAAGCTGGGATAGAATCATAGATTCATAGAATTGGCTGGGTTGGAAGGGACCTCAGAGATCATCAAGTCCAACCCTTGATCCACTACCACTGCAGTTCCCAGACCATGGCACTGAGTGCCACATCCAGTCTCTTTTTAAGTATCTCCAGGGATGGAGAATCCACTACTTCCCAGGGCAGCCCATTCCAATGGCTGATCACCCTCTCAGTAAAGAAATTCTTTCTAATGTCCAACCTAAACCTCCCCTGGCACAACCTGAGACCGTGCCCTCTTGTCTTGCTGAGAGTTGCCTGGGAAAAGAGACCAACCCCCCCCTGGCTCCAACCTCCTTTCAGGGAGTTGTAGAGAGTGATGAGGTCTCCCCTGAGCCTTCTCTTCTCCAGGCTGAACAGCCTCAGCCCCCTCAGCCTCTCCTCATAGGATCTGTGCTCGAGTCCCTTCACCAGCCTGGTTGCCCTCCTTTGGACCTGCTCCAGGACCTCGATATCCTTCCTGAACTGAGGGGCCCAGAACTGGACACAGGACTCGAGGTGTGGCCTCACCAGCGCTGAGTACAGGGGCAGAATCACTTCCTTGGACCTGCTGCACTTTTTGCACTGGTGAGTAGCAAGAGGACAAGGGGAAATGGTTTAAAACTTGAAGAGGGCAGATTTAGATTAGGTATTAGGAGAAAATTCTTTGCTATGAGGGTGGTGAAACACTGCAACAGGTTTCCCAGGGAAGTTGTGGATGTCCCCTCCCTGGAAGTGTTCGAGTCCAGGTGCAACCTGGTCCAGTGAGAGGTGTCCCTGCCCATGGCAGGGGGTTTGGTGATCTTTAAGGTCCCTTCCAGCCCTATCCATTCTATGATTCTATACTGAGCAACAACTACAACAAAACCAGGAAACAACAGCTGGCCACCTATAACTCATTTACTGTGTTCTGCAAGAAACCTTACAGAAAAATTTATGGAGCAGATGAGCAAGAAATGGTCATGACCTTACGTGCTTGTTACTTCATGTAAACAGATACAAGTGAATGTATCTCAGGAATTCCTCACTAAGGCTCTTGGGTAACATAAAAAGATAAAATGGGCCTGCTAGAAAGGATTCTTGAGCTTTGAAATGAAACCATCATGGATGTGAGTAAAAATATTTTTCACTGTTACAGATGTAGCATTTCTTTGTCTAATACACCTTACAGAAGACCTGGATGATGTAATTGGAGCATCTGGTGCTCAGTGAGATTAAATTAAGAATGCTTCATATTTGGTTAGGAATAGGGGAGTTCTTAGCAGGGATTGTCATTAGCCAATGAAAATGTTAATGTTTTACACTTCACTTCAAAGCAGGATGCCTGTAGGATCTCACTGATGCACTGCCTGTGGTTCTGTGGGTGGACTCGGTGATCCTGAATCACTTCAAAACGATGTTTGGGCCAACTGGTGGGGATGTAAGGGAGGAGGACAAGAGGGGTCTTCACTCCTTTCTGGATCTGTTGCAGCTTGCAATGCAGCACCAGCTGCTGCAAGAACTTTGCCAGCATTCCCTGGGCCTGGATGGGCACAGGCCAGCAGGACACTGGTAAATCTGTGCTGTGACTCCTCAGCACCCGTGTTTCTCCTCATTTAAGGGGACTCGTGAGAACCAGGCGTGGGTTTGTGGTGGTTTTAGTGTTGCAGGCTGCAACAGAAGTTGTCACAGGGATATTCTCAGCCAGTTTTGTGCCATGATTTAATTATTGTGTGGGAACAGTATCAGAAGATTTATTTAATTTAGTATTTGAGACTCTTAGCCATAAGAAGTGAAATACAGTAAAACATATTGTGTACAGAACATATAAGCATGATGTGAGAATCCTGTTACTGATGTATGAGAAGAAAAGGCCTGAAGCCCTATTTTATTATTCTGTAAATATGCTGTGCTAGAGGCTCCTAAAGCAAGATGAAAGTAGAGGGTTTTTCTAATGTTCATTACACAGAAGTCCTTCTCACACTTGGATGGGTGAATTCCCTTCTCTAACTGTGGCTTTGTGTGGCCACTTGTCTGGAGAGTCCCCAGAGGCTAGTCCTAATAAAATGTTATCAAATACTGAGATAAAGTGGACTTCTCAGTAATCAAAGTCTGTTCATAAAAAGTGCCAGCTAATCTATTTACCCTCTAGAAAAAATAGAGGAAAAATTGAATAAAGGAGGACATTCTTTTCAATAAGAATAGAAAATATTTTTAATAACATTATTAAATTAAAATAATAATTAATGTTATTTAAAATTTAGGGAAAATTTAGTATTAGGGTGACAAATTTTCCTAATTGAAAAAAATATTTCAGCTGATCTCACTGGTGAGAGGAAAATGATGCACATGAACTACTGTGTACAAAGCTTCTCCACAAAGCTATGTGTAAGGCTGGACATTTGTCATGTTCATTTCTAAACTGAGTAGTGTACAACTAATTCCTGGGCTATGCAATTATTTATAGCTAGAAGGTACAAAAAAGATAACAAGAAGGTAATAAGTTCATATTAGGCAACCCTTGTTAACATCAATCCTTTCTAACATCACAGGCAATTTACAATAGATAAAAATTGATTAGGGGAGTACTTGAAAATTGTAGCAAAGTGTGGTTAGAAAAGTGGGAAGAGATTTAGGCTTGCAGAAATGTGATATTAATCCAAACGAGACTTTTTGTTATTTTTTCTTTTTTTTTCTTCTTTTCTTAGTTTATTGCTTATTTCCTGAGGAAAAGCCCTGGCATTATGGCATATCCCTAGGGAGGAGGGAATCACATTCTGCTTTCGGGGATCAATGCCCAGGCCTAGGATCACCTTGGTGCTCTTGTTATGGACAAACCATAACCATTTTGGTGTTCTGTGCCTGAGAGTTGTCCAACCTACTGAGCCCCCTCCACCTGGCACATGGCATCTGCACACCCACCCACCCACCCACCCACGCTGGGGCTGAGCACCCAAGCTGCAGAGGGTCCCTGGCCAAGAACCTGCCCAGGAGGGACCCAGTTGAGAGCAGAGAGAAGAGAAGGGGCCCCCCGGGCTGTAAGGCTCTCCTTGGAGATGAGAGATGGAGGTTCTCATCCCTTCAGGCAGAGAGGGGATTGAACATGGATCTCCCACATCCTGGGTCACTGCCCTAGTTACTGGGTTAGTGGTTAAAAGGGAATGACAGCAGCTGTGGTGAATCAAACCTCTTCTTTCTTTTGTGGGTTTTTTGTTGATTTTTTTGTTTTTGGTTGGGTTTTGTTTTGGTGTGGGGCTTTTTGGTTTTTGGTCTTGTTTTGTTTGTTTGTTTTTCCAGTTGCAAGTTCCAGAAATTAAATATTTTGGATGAAACAGGGCACTCTCCTCACTGCAAAATGTATGGGATTTGTTTTGTTTCAGCAAAGAAAACTGGAAAACTTTATTTCATCTTGACCTGAACAATGTTTTTTTTTCTCATTTAATCTTATTAAGTTGCTTTACAGCAGAATCAATAATCTGCACAAACCTATTTGTAAACCTATTTGTTAAAAAGCACAATTTGGGCTTTGTCAGAGGACAGTAGCATATAAAATCTCAGCCCATACTGGTGGGCTGCAGTCCTCCCAATGAAAATCAGTCCCACTACAGCAGAGTTCCCTGGGATGGTATTACAGGCTCAGACCTGAGAGCAGGGCAGGTATGTGCATGCACTGCTGAAATACTGAACACTAGAGATATTTACATAGGTTTAGAAACTTCAATTGAAAAGTGGCAATCTCTATTCCCTTAGTGCCTTTCACTGAAAGCGAGGGACCAAGGTGAGTGTCTTTAGGAAGTGAAGTTAGGTAGAAGCCAGAGTGGTCTTTCTCAAGGAGGGGTAACTGCTTGGTATAAGCCTTCCAGTGGCTGATTTTGATTTACTGGGTTTGAATGCTTTCCTGGTGTCTGGACAAGCCAGCAAATTGTAACAGTTCTAAGCCTTAGTTATTGGTACTCACTGGGAGGAGGTGAGGTGTGCTGTGAGGACAGAGGTGGTCAATGTCTTCAGACAAACAGAAGCTGAACCCTCTTGTGAAGTCTCTGGGAAGTGAAAGGGAACTATGGACAGTGTCACCATACTTTTTAAGTATTCAGAATTGTGTTTCATTTTTACTACTCATCTGCTGGTTGGGAGTGGGTCACCACGGCTGGCATAGCTGTAGGAAGCAAATGTACATGGTTACTCTACTTCTATTATTCCCTTCTTTGGGCCATTGTGGGTTCCAATATGTCTGTTAATTGTATTTTATAACTGACATAAATGTACATGGAACATTACAGCAGGGGAAATATGACAACAGTAATACTACAGAGCATAATCCCTGCCTCAGGAGCTTGCTATCCAAAGGCCTGAACATGTTCACTGTACTTAGGGAGGGAGTAGTGTGGAAATGTTATCTGCACTTGGCTTAACACGACATTTAGGGTTCCAAGAATGGACAGGAAGTAGAGCTGATAACTGCCTCTCCAGGGCCAAGACATCTGGGTTTGAGCATCACCCACAAGGTTCTGGTGCTCTGATAAATTCTTCTGTGAGACGGGTCAGAGTGATTTCAGCTCCTCATTTTGGCTAGTGGAAAATGTGCAGGGCTTTTTTTTTTTTTAGATAAGTAAATAAAAAAGCCGCAAGAGTTTAAATTTCATTTAATTAAAAATTATCATTAAAAAAGCAAAACCCAAAGTGTAATCAGCAATTAACACAACCTTGCTGGACACATCTCAGGTGCAGCACACTTAACTCCCACAGGATCAGGCCCTGAAAGGAAATCAAAAAGAGAAATGCTCAAAAGCAATATAGGGAGATCAAACACGAAGTAAAAGGTCGAGTGGAGGTAGCTGGGTTTGTCCTGCTCCATCTGCAGCAGAGGGAATCCAGGCTACACAGTGGGAAGTGTGCAGAAAATGCACGCGTGTAGAAACTGAAATGTATTCAGTTGCAGGCACATTAACGTAATCTGTGCAGTCATCTCTTCTTGCTGAGTCTATGTAGCACATCACAGAGGTGGGCCCGTTGTCAGGGGAAGGTAAAGGCAATGCATACATGTGTGGCTGTCACGGGCAGAACAATGATGTGAGGGGTACAAGGCACGTATGGGGAGAAGCCACTGAGCAGAAGGCTACAAAAGATGAAAATGCATTCAAGAAGAGCTGGTATTTTTGTGATAAAGCTGACTGGTTGTTCATAATTAAAAGAAATGTTTCCCCAAGGTGACTTGAATTTTTTCTCTGGGATCACAAAGCTATTCTAATCTCCACTGGTGCTAGAACGTGAATTAAATGTGTGCTGGCATCTGCCAGGGCAAGAATTGCTGTTTTTTCCTACCACCCTTTGTAGGAAACTTAGTTGATCTGAAAGGAGTTAACTTCTGGAAGGCTTCAAGCTCTGGAGAAAGGGTTTGGGCTCTATTAAAACTTCTCCTACAAGCACATTGTATCCTACAGAAAACCAGCATCTGTCTGATCCTGATTCCCACGGTGCTAGTAAATGTCCCACCGACTCCCTGATCTGCCCAAATGTCAGTAAAGGTTGAGCTCCAACACTCAGGCACTGGGACATGGCAGTGACAGCTTCTTTATGCAGATGGAATGATCTACCTGGGAAGAGCAGGACGTACTTTGACTCCTTCAGACCAAAATTGAATCTTTGAGCTATTGCTTTTCCCTCCCAAATTAGCCATTTTCCAAGAAAGCTGCCATGCTCCTGCTTCTTCCTGTTTAAATTTCTCTATGGCATTGCTCAGGTGAAGAGCCCATCCTGTTCTGTGGGTGCTGGTGTGTGGGTGTGGAGTGAAGTGTCACTCACCTACAAGCTCTGCTATGGCAAGGGTTCAGAACCTGGAGAGGCTGCTGCAAGCCTTGCAGTTGGACTCCCAGCCACATCTGGGCTGTGGTTTCCTGGCGTTTACCCAGGCATTGATTGCTCATTGCTTGTTATGGGTAAAACTGAGAAAGGCCACTTCGTTGTTTGTGTCCAGTATTTTTTTGCAAGCATATTGTCACCACGGCCCCCACATCTTTGATACTTTGTCTCTTTATCAGAGTCCAAGACAGCTGATGCCATTATATTGGGCATTCATTTTAGATCTGCTGAGCCCACAGAAATCAATAGTTTTCCATTATCGGGTCTGGCTGGGTCACTGGTCTGTCAATGAGCTGTTACAATCGCTGTACAAGGGTGAACCTGACCAGTCAATTGCTGCTGACAAGAGGAAAACATGCTGACAGCCACTGGAACAAGCCAGAACACAGATTTGCACTTTGGTTTGCCATCCGAGGAGGATGGGAATGGGGCCATTTCCAAGATGTAGGGCACGCACAGTGGGAGAAGAACCTCCCTCTCTTCTTCCCTCCTTCCTGCAAGGCAGGAATCAAGGTTTGCTTCCATACTCCCAACCCCCAGAGAACTCAGAAACTGGAGATAGAGGAACCACCTTCCTCAGTGCTGTGTTTTTCTTGCCAAAAACCAGAAGTGCTGAAGGCAAATGCCAGCAGGGCCAGTCCTCTGTCTGCAGTTGTCGTGTCTGGGGGATGTTGAGCTCGGGGGCTCCTCATCCATGGCAGGGGACTGTGCTACAGATGCAACAGGCTCAACTCCAGTTCTTGCCTGTCTGTGTTTTAGCACAGAGTTCCTATCAAACTTGAGAGCTGAGCAAAAAAATAAATATTTAGAAATTATCCCAATATTATGATTTTTAATTTTCAACTTTATTAACTTCTTTTAAGTGTTAAATCCTGACTGTTTTATTTACGCCTCTGGTTGTCTGTTTGATTCTCGAAGAAGTCAATATTCACTTGTGTTCCATCATCAAACAAAAAACTGGTAATCAACTTTATCACTGGAAGCCAACTAGCTGGGTTTTTAAAAATACACTACCCAAGTGAAAGATCATTTTCTGTAAATGAGAAGAGAGGGAAGTCTTTTTAACAGAAAAGAGCAAACCTTACTTTACTGGTAATTAGAAGCACCAGCCTTATATGACTTCCAGCATTTGGTAGTTCAAGCCGCGTCAGATCTCTTACAGCATTAATTAAAAAGAATTTATGTTTTTTTAATAAAATGCTTCATGTTTTAGCCCCTTTTCTTCCTCCTACCAAATGTGATTATGGGGGCTGAAGGGAATTCAGGTTAATATGTTGACACACTTAACAATGCGAGGTCATGTTGCACAATCCGCTTGGCTGGTTCGGTGCCGCGCAGCCCCTGACAGGTCCTAATCAAGCGCTGCCCTAAAGGCAGAGGCAAGGAGAGGATTTTAATTACTGCTCTGAACGCGAGTTTGCCAGCATTAAATTGAGACATAATTAGGCCTCCGAATTTTAATAATTGTCCTAGCTAATTGGGCAGACAAGTACGCTCTGCAGCGTGGCGTTATTAGATAATTAGTGTTTCCAAATGACAAAATTGGGCTCTTGATTGCGTATTGCAGATGGGGGGGAGGGCGGAAACGACGCTGAGCGGGCAGTTCCTTGTGCGGGCAGAGCCGCGGCAGGGGCAGACGACTTGGGCCGGGCCGGCACGGTGCCCGGGGTGAACCCTGCCCGGTGCCGGGAGCGGGCCTACTGTTGCGGTGCGGTACCGTGGTGGCTCCGGTCGGGAAGGCGCAGCCTCCCCCCCTCGCCCAGCGCCGTGAGGTAATTGGCTTCGCGGTGCTATCTGATGGCTGCAGCCTAAGGATGGCGCGGCACAAATGACGGCCACCAACAACGCAACATGGGGGCTCGGCCCGGCTCGGCTCGGCCCGGCTCGGCTCGGCCCGGCGGGACGGGCCCGGACTCCCGGGACACCCGGCTCGGCGGCGGGCGTGCGCGGTGGTTCCCCCTGCGGCCGCCAGGGGGCGCCGCTCCCGCGCGGCGGTGGCGGTTCCTCGTGCCGGCGGTCCCCGCGCGCGCTCCACATCCCCCGGGCCGGGTCGGGCCGGGCCGGGCCGGGCTGGGGCGGCTGCAGCGTCGGGAGTGAGTGAGTCAGTACCCTGAGTGAGCACCGTGAGTACCGCAGCCCGCGGGGTCCGCGTCCCGGCGCCTTTCCCTCTGCCCTCCGCTCCCGGCCGCGCCCTTCCCGCCGCCTTTGAGCAGGTGCGGAGCGGCTCCGCAGTTCGCCCTGCGCTGCTCCCTGTCCTCCCGCAACCTGCTAGAGGTCTGCTAGTGAGAGGGAGAGCGATATGTCAGCACAGCTATCCGCTCCCTATCCAGACACGTCTGTATCTCAGCTAGACCGGGGGCCCCGATGCCGCGGACGTAGCCTGTCAGCCGCCGCGCTGGAGCCGGCGGAGCTTCCGCTGCGCGCAGGTGCCACCGTGCTGCTACCTCCATCTGCGGGATTTAGTCCCGGTGTGTTTTTTCCCATTAAATACTTTTATTTTTAATGATGCAACGGAGCGCACTCGTAAACTTATTTTTTAAAAAAGGAAAAAAAACAATCTGTATTTGCGAAGGCGCTGGGGTAAATCTTAGCGAAGAACGGAGCGGCGGTGCTGTGGACCCGCACCGTGCCGCCGGTTCTCCTGGGCGTCCGGCGGATGCTCCAAGGCCGAAGGACAGCCTGTCCGTACCGGCGGGAGCAGGGCCGGGCAGCACCCCCGTGCTCCGCAGGCAAAGCTCATCGATTCCCTGCTAGGGAAACGCACGCACCCTGGATCTGGAGGCCAAGCAGCCCCTCGGGAAAACGACCTTTTCCCCTCTCCTGCCCTCTCCCCCGGCCGCTCCTCCGTGCCTGCTGGCCAGACCCGTCCCTCCGCCGCGCAGGTGAGCGGCACCGCTGAGCTCCCGCCGAGCCCTGGCTTCTGCCGGCATCCCCGGTTACAGAGCCGCCCGGCAGAGACGCAGCCTGCGAGACCCCTCCGGACCAGCGCTTGCTTTTATTATTGTGATTTTCTTTGCGAAGAAGCTGGCGGTTTCACGCAGCGTTAAAAAGTTAAGTCGCTAATGAAGTTAAGTCGCATTTTAACTGAAAGTTAAAATGCAAATGCTTCACGAGAAGCATTCCCTGTGGCTGGTGTAAAACAATTTATATTTTTTTAACTGCAGGAAAAGCAAAACTGTTATGGTTTTTTCCTGAGCTGACTGCACAGTCATCGAAATACAGATGTTTTTCCTATATCAATGTTTTCACTACAGCCCAAAGGCTTCTTGGCTTTAAAGGTCTAGTTATTGTTGCTAATATATCAAGATTTTACCTCCTGACTATTTCATAAATCCACTTCAGATGCATGGTACAGTATTTATAACCTGTTTTCAGAGATATATTCTAGCTCAGTAGATTGCTGTCTCACAATTTCAGTGCTTCAAAGCAATGATGTTAGGAATTGTCAGTTCTGAAGACAAGGTTAGCTCACAGGAGCAGGATGTGCAGTGTAAAATGCTGATTTATAAAAGTGTTACAATCCCTTTATCTTGCAGGTCGAATTGCATGCATTATATGATCAGAAATACAGAGGACTGATCTGCCAATGCAAATGTAAAGCAAAATCCATGTTGTCTTCAAAGGTGAGGGTGCCAGAGATGTACCAGACCAGATGCTAGAAGACACATCTTGCAACCTACCCCAGCCTGGAGAAGCTGTGGCAGAGCCTTCCTAAATTCTGATAACAAATTCCTGTGGCCTGAGGTGCACAGTCTTCACCCCTGCCCTTGCTAGGAGTGGTAAGCACCTTGCCCTACTATAAGTGAAAAATACCTTCTGTGAACCAAATAGATGCCTGCTCATTTTCTAAAATCTTTTCTGATTTTTTGCTCTTGACCACCAGGTGAGCAACCAATTGGTTGCTTGCTGGGCAGCCTCAGTTGCCTCTGTGCCCAAGGGGTCTCTGGGGGTGGCTCTGGCAGGCTCCATTTTGTCATTCTCCCATCAGCATGTGGGTAAGGCTGCCAGCAGAAATAGGTAGGCTTGTGGTGCTTGTACATGTGTGACATCCAAGTTTGCAGTTAATCAAGTCCACTCATGAAGCTGAACAATTTAATCAGTGTCTGATGAAGTCTTTATCTTTGCTATATCTAATTCTTTTCAAATCTAAAGCAATCATCAGAGATTAGATGGGGGGGAACCTAACTGGGCAGTAATAGTTCCAGTCCTGATCATGCAAGAAATACTGTGTGCTCACATCACAGCACAGCCATGTGAGCACAGCAGCCTGCACTGGTGTGTGTCACTGCAAGGCCAGGACCATGGCCATGGTGCAGCTCCTATTCTCAGGATACTTTTGCACTATTTACTAACCAGATTACAGTCTGAGTATGCTATTATTTAGCAGCCCTTGCCAGAGCACCAGAATGCACTTTTTTTCTGCCTGGTAAGAAGTCTGGGGACCATGCAGGGACATGGTTAGAGAGAACTGTTCTGTCACTTGTCTGCAGTGTTTGTGATTTGGTGATGGAGCAAGGGGAGCTGAAAGACACTCAGTTGTGTCACTGAATGCAGCTATGTGAGTTTGTCCTGTTTCTTGCAGGAAACATCCTCCGCCTGTGCATCATGCCCTGCTGGGCCTGCTGCTTCGTCTCTGGGTGCAAAGAGAGGTACTTTTTTAGCTAAAATGCTACTGTCCTGGGACCTGTCTTTTTTGGAAAGTTTCTTTCAGTTTCCAAAGTTAGTAAAAAATTCTGATGGGTTAAACTGCAGAATACAGTATTCCCTTCCTGGCTAACATCTTCTTGGAGAAGCCCAGGTTGCATTTACTGTTTCTCAGCTGGTGGCTGAGTCTTGTAGACCTTCCCTCAGGTGACAGTGCTGGCTGTCCATGCTGCAATGGACAAGAAGAGTTGAAGAAACTGATTTACTTTGTGAGTAATCTGTTTTTTTTTTTCAGGTACCAATTTGGTTATATTATTTGTTTCTTTTCCTGTTGAGCTTAATGGTGCTGAAAAATGTTGACAGTAAATACTTAGATCTATGAAATAGGGCATAGATTTATTTATAGTGGTGTAATTGAATTGATTCAACTTGGTAGTGTTAAAATAGCATAATCTCCTCAATGTGCAAGCCGTTGTAGGGTGTCAAAAAACACTAGTAGAAGGGTTTTCACTCCTGCTCTCTTTATGAAGAGCTGTCTTGCTTTTCCTCTGTTCTGAAACACGACTGCAAAACCCGGCTCAGTCAGGTGTCTCCATTCTCATCCAAGCTGGAAAGTACAAGCCAGACGTTGGAGGCGATGTGGCCATCGCCCACCCCCCAGCGCTGGTGGCAGAGCCCTGCCTGTTCGGCTGACTCCAGGCCTTGCCAGGGCACGGCTGCATTTCTTGGGGTTCGTGCTCAGCGTGAAGAGACCCCCAGGAGCCACCAAACCCATTACCCATCCCACTCTCCCTCGGGGAAGGGAGCACCTCCCACTCCGGGCAGGGCGGGATGCAGGGCCCGGGGGGCGCTGGGCTCAGCACCTCCGGCAGACAAGGAGCCACTGAACTTTTTTCTTCAAAGAAGCCCTCGGTGGCAGGAGGAAGGCGCCCGGCTAGCAAACGCGGCGCTCTGCCGGCGAGTTTTAAGGGGCTTTAAGTCTAAAGAAGTGACAGGGCAATCATCTCCCCGCCTCGGCTGCGGATGGGAGGGTGAAATCTTACTAACAGCTCCTGTATCTGTATATTTAATTGCGACCTGGCTGCACGTTCCTGTTGAGGAAGGCTGCAGATGACAAGCGAATCTATAAAAACTACAGTTGACAAACCCGGGAAAGGGATAACTGGCAGATGAAACGACAGTCAGAGCGGAGCTAACTGGCAAACGCATCAGTACAAAGTCATATACCTTCTGAAAGGAGTAGTTCCGGTTCTCCAGTTTTATCTACTGTCGGTGTGATGGGGGAGAGAGGAACTAATGTGCCCTGTTTAGGATACAAACATGCAGATTAGATCAGACTACAGACACCGGGTTTCACTCAAGATTTAAAACAGTTAAAGGGATAAACCAGGCTTCCCCCACTGAGGAAAGTGAAAGACATGGATTTGTTGTTTTGGTTTGGTTTGGTTTTTTTTAGTGTTTTAAAGGTGTTTCAAACTTGTTTAAACAGAACCGTTTCTCATAGGGATGCAGTGAGCTACCGGGAGTTAATGGGGGTGGGAGCCGGGGCCCGGAGCTCGCCACCGCCCAGAGCTGGGGCGTTGGGAGAATATCAGCCCGGCTCCCGTTTTCTTCGCTTTTGTATTACTTTAAGTTTTCAATGAGGCTGGTGTAATTACGAGGCGTTTAACTTTTTGCTAGGCTCTTTCATTATGGCTTTGCATTTGCACCTCGCTTTTAAGAGAAGTAATAACATTCACAGTCAGGGGCAAATCCTGTTAATGAACAAATTAAAGTTCAAACAGTTATTCAAGTTCACAGCCCCGCTCGCTGCTCCTTTAATAAGAGTTATACATGTTACTTTCTCTCGGGATCACTCCCCCTTTTATTACTTTTTAAGCTGTTCATAAGCACTGTCGGGCTATATGGGTAGCTCCCAGCCTCTAAAAAGCCCACAAATCCTGAAGGGAGCCCTAATCCGGCCTTAATTTGGCAACTTTTGTAAAAGACATAAAAGCTCGGGTGCCACCCTTGTGCGCTCAGATGATTATATCGCAGGGAACAAGCGGGGGGAATGCTCCCCTTTTCCCGCACCCACCTATTTGTGCTGGCTGCTTCCTCTCCGGATCCATACAAAGGAAGCCTCCGTTAGTTCCTACCGGGTACCGGAGGAGAAATTAGGATGTCTGATCGATAGCTTGGGATTTCCTACTCCTTTCTCTGGTAGCTCTGCACAGCTCCGATGGCCGGGAATGGGCGAGGGCTGCCGGTCCCCGTATCCCGCCCCACAGCGCTGCCCGTGGGCCGGAGCCCGGTGTCTGCTACCGGCGGCTGCCTGCAAGTGTTAACAGCGGGCAGTTAAAAAAAAAAATTTAAAATCCCTGTGCTCTTTCTGGTTTTCCCCCCCATCCCCGCCCTGCTTTCTTATTTTCCTCCAACCTTGTGCAATTATAGTCTCTGCGCTCACCTCGGTATTTGCATAACATGAATCTTAATTTCTCCTCTCGGAGGCTGCCCGAGCCCGGGGGAGCCGCGGCTCCAGGAGGGGGCGGGCGGGACAGGCCCCCCCTCCCCTCGCTGTGCCGGGCTCCCCGGGCCGGAGGGCGGGCAGAGTCCGACAAAACCCGGGCAGTTTGACACTGGTTCAAGGCAGCGCCGGTGCAAAAGCGCTGTCTGTGTACAAATAGAGGAGATCACACTCCCCATTATCTACCTCCTGGCGAGTGTTTGATTTGTGACATCAAAAGCTTATCGAAGCAAGCAAAAAAAAAAAAAGAAGGAAAAATCACCTCTTGGTGAAGGGAGATATTTTGGGTGATGCGAAGGGAAAGGGTAAGGAGGAGGGAGCAGTGTTCTCAAAACGTCACCAGAGCTGGGGAGGCGTTTTCTGCCCCGCCAACGTCCCCGCGGGCCGAGCCGAGGCCGGTGCGCGGATGCAGAGCGCTGCCGCGGGCGCGCAGGGTAGCGGGCGGGAGTGCCGGGCTGGCCCCGGCGGAGGGCTGGAGGGAGGCCCCGATTCCTCGCAGCTATCCGCACAGAAGTGGTTTGATATAATCACCATGACAACTGCCGCCTATGAGCATACAAATAATAGAGATGAAATAGACAAAAGATTAGCATGCCATGAAAAGTACAATAAGTTTCTTATTTAGCATTTAGATAACTGTCTTTCCTTCGGAGCAGGCTTCAAAGTTGAACCCAGTTTAGACCAAGAGGATTAATTCTTTCTCCCGCATGCTTCATTGAATCTCTCATTACCAAACTTTGTCTGTATTGATGTAAGATTTGATTGAAGATTAGAGCATTTAGCAAATCTTGCTTTTCTGCATGTATCAGGTCTTTTCAAGCACAGACCGCGCTGCCCAGTGGTCAATACCCTTACTTTTATCCAGTGTCTGCTTCATTTAAACTTAATCAACTCCCTCAATGAACTGGAACAGGGAAACGTCCCTGCGGTAAGAATGTTGTGCTTTTCTTAGATAATTCTTTGCTCCCTCTCCCAATCCGCTGGCGTTAAACCTAAAATTGTTCTCTGATGAACTTAATCAATATGATAATGACAACTGGGGCTGAATGGTTCTGCTTTGGCTCCTCGTGGAAAAGGTAGATGGCTGTGCCCGTTGCCCAAAGCCAACTTCTCCTTGTCTCGCCCCTCCTTTTGTGTGCGCTGCTCCCACCTTTCTCTCCCTCTTTCCTCCCCCCTCTTCTCCGCCCCGTGCCACCGACCGCTGCTCAGGCCGGAGAATGATGCTTCTTTGTGCGGCAGGAGGACTCGTATGTCACCGCCCGGAGAAGCGGAGCGGAGCGATTGGCTGGGTGAATTATCTGCCTTGTTGCAGTGAATTATTTGCGCTGTTTCCTTTCCCAGTCAACAAGTTTCTGAGGTATAGTGCAGATCAATCAAACCTGACAGAGCGCATGTGAAGCTTTTACTGTGTAAATCTGGACCTCTTGTCCCGGCTTCGTTGGCACTGGCATCTGTATATCATTTTTATACTGCTACCAGTAGAGCAATTTCAAAAGTATTTGCAAGGAAAATGGATGTCCCCATCTGTTCCTGGAATCATAAATGTGCCACTTTCGGAGGGTTTTCACTGGTAATCATATCTTTAATGATGAACAAACTTGTGATATATACCTTTCCATAAAATGGGGTTTTCTTCACTTTATTGTGATTGGCTGGAATAAATAGCTTTTCCATATGTTAGGGAGATAAAACATAAGATTACCAGAGCTCGTTTGTTTGATCATAAACAAAAGAAGCAATTCGCTCCAAACACTCTTTAAACAGAAACAACTGCGGAATTAAATTGTATTAATAGGCTATCGACGGGTCAGGAAGCAAACAACTGTCCCCGTGGAAAAGACAGCTATTTTAAAATAAGAATAGATAGTCCTTCTCGCTGCTCGGGTGACCTTAAAGCAGACGTGGGTTTTAAACACTCGATCCTCATTTGTGGTTGTGTGGAGGTTTGTTTCTTTTTTTTTCCCCTTAAAATTATATTATCTTTGTCTTTGTGTTTGGTTTTTTTTTTTTTTTTTTTTTTCCCCTCCAGCTTGACTTTTAATTTCCCGAAGTGTAAGAGCGAGGATGCGGCGCTAGGTAGTGGATTGCTGTGCACTATATTTAGAAAGCAGCTGGAAGAGAAAATGTCCTCAGGAATCCGGACTGTTTTGTTGTAAATGTCTGTCCCTCCAGTAGCAGCACTGTAAAAGTAAACGCTCGTTCTTCAGACGTGCCAGCGCTCCGCACTACCTAGGAGCGCTGGGGAAGGAGGGGTTAGGGGAGTCCCTCTGAATTCTGCAGCGCTTCCCGATGCAGGCAGCGTTGGAGCTGTCACAACAGAAGTAGAGGAGCCGTGGCCGGTGCTGTCTAGCACCGCGGCCGTGGGGCTGCCTGAACCCCGCAGCGGGGAGTGGTGATGGTGATGGGAACCTCGGCACTCCTCTCCGCCCGGGAGTACTGGCGGGTTGCATGCACCCCTTTATCCGTGCAGAGAGCCTCAGCCGTCGGGTTCACTGCCTGGGGCCCTGGGAAAGGACGCGGACTGTCCTCGTTTTTCGGCGCGGCGGGCCCCGGGCCGGGCAGTCTGCGCCCGCGGAGCCGGAGTGCAGCAGGGGCCCGGGCGGCACGGGCAGTCCTCTCTCCCTGGATAGCCTGCGGCAAAACCAGCCCCATCGCCTGCTCTCTGTGCGGAGTGAGGAACGGTGCTAAACTGTGGCTCGACCGCTGGGACTCTCCCCCTCGAGGAGGAGGACGGGGTTCTCGGGTCAGGCCGTGATGGGGGACACCTTGCCTGGCTTTCACTCAGAGCGGGGAGGCCCCACGGCCCCGGTAGGACTCGTCACGGAGCATCTCTGGAGAACACTCTGCTCCGAGCCCGGGCCCGCAGACCCTACGTCCCATCCCGGGCCCTCTACGGGGCGGGCTGCCGCCCGGCTGCACAACCCTCTCGCGACCGTCGTTTGCTCAGCGGCGATGAGGGTCTCCCTCTTTCCATGTAATGCTGTCCCCCCGCCCCGCTTCTCCCAGACAGTGAAGGGGTGATAGTCGTGACACCACAAAATGAAGCGATGCCTCTGAGCCTTTTCTCTGCCCGGTGCTCCAGAGAGCCCGGGGCAGAGCTAAAAGGGCTGGTACCAGGCTGAAAAACCTGTTCCCCCTTGCCCAGCGTTGGGCTCCCGCGGCCGAGGGATAGACTTCATCGGCGGGTGGGAAGTGGGCGAGTTAATGTCACTCAAGGCCAGAAGAGACCATTAAATAATTTGTCTGTCTTCCTGGGCTACAGGGCTATATCATTTCATCCAGTTCCTAAGGCATTAAGCCAAATAATTTGTGTTTGAGTAAAATGTTCCCTCCAGAAACGCTCCTGGTCCTGAGGATTTCAGGAGATGGCGATTTTGCTCCTGTCCTAGAGAATTTGGTATGACAGTTAAACCCCGATTAAGGGATGAGCCTTATTTCCGTCAGAAGTTGCCCTTGCTTAACTTACTCAGAATTGCCAGGAGTATATTTTGGAGCCCCCGAGTGCCGTTGTTTCACTGTGGCCACCCCAGCTTTCTCCTTCGTTTCACACAGGTGCCATTCCTGCCGTTAGCACGGACGAGGGGCTGGCTCTTCCTAGGGTTGCCTCGGGACTCCTAAGGCCTCCAGCACCTCACTTTCATCTCAGCCTGCTTGGTGACTGTAGCAGGGAAGAGTCCCAGCACCTCTAGCTGGGTATGCCAATGGGACACACCATTGAAAACCAGTGCTCAAAGGGCCTTATGCTGCCGTGCTGTGACATCACGGGCCAACACGTCTTTCTAGCCAAGCTAGCACCCAATGGGTGAAGGGTGAGATACTCTCTTGGGAAGTTCTGCTCTTCATC